>NC_089848.1:65106873-65412810 GCF_035609145.1 Eleutherodactylus coqui | reverse complement strand
GTTGTGATACAAATGTGGTTGTCATATCAAGTTGATACAACTTATTTGTTTTCAAGATACATTGATGATATACTGATGGTTTGGAGAAGAACCTTTTAGGAACTGCTGAAAATTAAAGATTATATCAATAACAGCTTGAAGTTGAGATTTACCTACAGACACAATTATGATACTATTCATTTTCTGGATAACTGTTTGACAGTGCATATGGATACTATTTCTATGACTATTTTTGTAAATATTGCGCTGGCAACACAATTTTATGTGCTGACAGTTTCCCTTCACATACTGAAATCAATGGAAGCCGTCCGATCCGCGGCCCTTCTGTAATGACATTGCGAAAAGGTCGCGGATTCTGCGTCATCGCTAGGCCATTCAGGAAGCAGGGAGCATTTGTGCTGCATCTGCGATGGAACTTCCAAATGGAAGTTCCAATGCAGTTGTGGAGGCAGCCTTACAGTATTCATTTTTATGATATGACATGAATTATTTTGAAGTATTTGCCATTATTACATCAGCCCTAACAAAATGTTCTTAATGCAGGTTGTCATTGTGTTCCAAAAGGAGGAAAAACACCTGGTGATCTACTATCCCTGAGTGTCTCTCATCAAAAGCAAACACCTAGGATCTGGCACAGACAGTGTGGGGTTTTTCATTGTGCTACAGGTAGATATGGGGCATGTAAATATATCTTGAAAACTTAGGAAGTTTTGATGCCTGATGGAAAATCATATGTGATTATACATTTTATCAATCCTGCATCAGATCATGTGAAACACGTAGTGGAATGTGTTTTTTGAAAACTAAGATATGTAGGATGTACTACCCGAAAATTGAGAATGAGGATTAACGAGCAACTTTCATATATTGAAAAAACATCAGCCCATTATATCTGATGCAGCTAGACACTTTATTCATCAAGGTGATAGTTGCTTTCTTGGTTTGGAAAATTTTTGAAAAGTTTCTGAAACCTATCAGAGGTGTTTCCAATAGTGATTGGAAATCTCTAGTTTTTAAACAGGAAGCAGCTTGGATCCTTACAATGATACATGGTTTCCAGCAGGGATGAACTATAGGAGTTGGGAGGGACCTCCAGGGTTATCGGATCCACCCCTCTGCTCAATGCATGATCACTAATTCATCCCAGACAGATGCATTTTCAACCTCTTATCAGGGAACTGGGGTCCAGGATACTGGAAGACCCTAAAAAACAACCCGCAACTCTTGTCCCTACCGACTTGCCCCCCTAGGCTAAGCCCCAGGGCGACAACTGGGCGACGGTCCCTACACTCACTATGGAGGCGGGACACTGGGACATACAACAGTCAGACACTGGAGCAAACAAAACACCAAGGCAAGTCAGACTATCCGGGTCGGCAACTGGAGGGTATGCGGTACAAAGGGTCAGGCAAAGCCAAGTCGGGTCCAGAAAGCAGAGAGTCAAAACAAGAGTCAAATACAAGGAAACACGGGTGAAGCTGGAAGACCAAACTAACACTGGCAAGGACAGGAGCACACAGAGACGTTTAAATGCTGTTAGAGCTCCCGCCCCAGCAGCTGATTGGGGCAGGGAGTCTGTCAGCAGAAGAGACTCACAGCGGTGCTGGGGAATCATCCCCTAGCCCTGCAGGACAGGAGGAGATCAAGACGCATTCCTGGTTGCCATGGTGCCGAGGATGTGGCACAGGGCAGCACCCGCCACGTCCCTAGCAACCCAGCGGCAAGAAGGATCGCTGCAGCCTGGATGACAGGACCGGTGATGTGGGCACGGACGACCCGCGAACCACCGATCCTGACACCTCTTTTTAAAGACTACCTCCTGTGGCAACCTGTTCCACTCATTGGTCATCCTCACTGTATAACATCTAATCTGTGTCTTCCCCCTTTCATTTTCCTCCCATTGCTTCTAGTCTTTGTTCATTTATTAAGATATGCCTTTTCTCACTATATTTATTATGTTGTGTATTTACGTAGATTTGTATAGCATCTTATGACAGCTTTATTTTATAATGTCTATGCAAAGCAATTATAGAGTTAATATTTTATGTGCAGTCATTGGTTTAGTATTTGTATTTCAGTTTCTGTCAGATGTGTACGCGTTAGGCATGACTAAGGACGGGCTTGCTGTCGGAAACGCGATGGTTGTGAGCATATCTGCACATTCTTTTTAGGGACTTTTCACACGGGACAGAATTAGTCCGCCCGGACATTTCATCGTCACAATATTATTCCTCTGTGGCTTGAATTCAGAAGCTGCTAAAATCTGCATGTATCTACTTCAAAACTGCAGGATTAAATTCCGCAGCGTAAAAGCATTCTGCTACGAAATTAAGGACGTCTTGCAGAATAACTGTTGTAGATTTCTAACATATAGTAAATATGTAATTCCGCAATTAAAGTCTGTGGAAAAAACAATAAATTCCACAATATGTTCCACGGTACACATTCCACAGCCAAAGACACAACTAAATCCGAACAAATTGACAAAATCTGCATTTGCGCTGCGTCCTGCAGACAATTCCATCCCTTGTGAAAGGTTTCCTAATGTTCATGGACCTCTAATGACTATTTGATATTTTATTTCCATGGTCAAGCTGCTGGATTTGACCTACTGTGAGCTTGCTTCGGCCGTGAGCCATCCGAGCACCTGTGGAAAGAGTGCAGCAGGTCCTTCCTATGCTGATGTAATGTGGAGGTGAGCACTGTCTGCGAGCTGTGATCTAAAGAGAGCTCACATAATAGAGACACTTTAACCAGAATATGTTTGCTGGGTTTTCAATAGTCCGTGTTGATATTAGTAGAGTGTTAACCTTGTAACGAAGAACTGTGTGATACACGACACATTTGTAGCTTTGTGCAAAGGGGCTGACTGCTGTTAAGCATTATTGTTACTGTTCTTCATGTCATTGCTGTTATTTTGTATGACGTCAACAGTATTAGTAATCCTAGGATTACGTCAGCCAAAGCTAGCGATAAGTAATTCTGTGATAAAAGTTCAATTGCTTGCTAGTCATTATAATATTATCCACTTTCATTCCTTTGTTTATAAATATTGTATTTTTTGTAACTCCTTCTGCTGCATCGTATCCTAAATCTGTGTTGCAGCCCCATCCCCACAACAGTGACACTGTAGTGGCCCAAAGTGAGGTATCTTTGAGTGGTGTGTGCCCATCTCATGTAGACTGTCTTTTGTGTGTCTGTACGTGTATTTGTTGGTCTGTGTTCTATGTTAGTTAACAGCTGCGATCAGTGGGAGTGCTGATCGTAGCTGTTGCTGGCGGGTGTCAGCTGTAAGAAACACCCAGCACCTGGATTGTATAGAATGGGATCAGCCCCCCATTCCCTCCATACAAACCCCAAACCTCCATGATGTAAATGTATGTCCTGGAGCGTTAAGGGGTTGAAGGGTTTGTCCTGGTATGAAACTTTTTTTTTTAATTGATCCAAATCTGTTAAAATAATAAGTACTTACTCATGCTCTACCCTAGCAAGTCAGCGCTGCAGCCCCGTGGTCCTCATGGCCTTTGTTTTGGAACAGCTACCACCTGACCAATGCAGCCAATCAGAGTCCACAGTGGTCAGTTGTCCTTCTCCTAGCGTTATGGCTCCCAGCATCTGAGCAGTGATGCCACGGGATGATAGGTGAGTGCTGTGGCCTCTGTTTGACTGCTGCAATCAGGTGGTAGCTATTCAAAAACAAAAACTGGGCGGACCGCTGTGCTGATGCGCTGGATCACCAGAGGAGAGGATGGGTAGGTACCGCTGCTTTTATTATTTTAACAGATTTGGATGTTTTTAGGAAAAAACTGTCACACCTGAATGACCTGTTCAATCAAAATTCAGGTGAAGAAACGTATTCATTGGCCAACACCCATGGGACCCCATATATTATCCATTGAGATTAATAAATAAATCTACCCATAGCTTATTAATTACCTGGACAATATCAATTTAAAGGGGTTGTCCCGCGGCAGCAAGTGGGTCTATACACTTCTGTATGGCCATATTAATGCACTTTGTAATGTACATTGTGCATTAATTATGAGCCATACAAAAGTTATCAGAAGTTATTCACTTACCTGTTCCGTTGCTAGCGTCCTCGTCTCCATGGTGCCGTCTAATTTTCAGCGTCTAATCGCCGGATTAGACGCGCTTGCGCAGTCCGGTCTTCTTTTCTGAATGGGGCCGCTCGTGCCGGAGAGCGGCTCCTTGTAGCTCCGCCCCGTCACGTGCCGATTCCAGACAATCAGGAGGCTGGAATCGGCAATGGACCGCACAGAAGACCTGCGGTCCACCGAGGGTGAAGATCCCGGCGGCCATCTTCACCAGGTAAGTAAGAAGTCACCGGAGCGTGGGGATTCAAGTAAGCACTGTGTGGTTTTCTTTTTTAACCCCTGCATCGGGTTTGTCTCGCGCCGAACGGGGGGGCTATTGAAAAAAAAAAAACACGTTTCGGCGCGGGACAACCCCTTTAATATCTCCGTGTATCAAAATACAAACCCCTGTATCATACAGTGCGTAATTTGAAGTACATAAAACTCAACACTGAATCCCCTCCTTACACCTTCAGGAAGCCCCAAGCAGGGAATCTTAGATTGCTTAGATCTATTTTCCAGATCAAGTGCTTTAACTGTGTAGGTTTTATTGTTTTTCACCATGTCCTGCACATCTTTTTGTAATGTCTAAACTAGTGCTGAGCGAACCGAAACAGTTGAACCCTTTGTTGGGTTGACCTTTGCTAAAAGTTCGATTTGGCACAAACCTGAAATTTGGGTAGTTTGTCTTAGCCGAATCCACTAACATTCTTCTTCTTTTTCCTTCCTTTAAAAAAGAAAGAAAAAAGAAGTAGAAGGAAAAAGAAGTGTTAGGTTGTGCTGTAGTACTAGGGTTTCTAGCAGCATAGCCCCGCAGGTGTTGAATGATTTGAGCTAGCTGGGTGTGGTGATCTCCTGCTAGCCAATCCCCCAGGTCTTTGCTCACATATATACCTAGCTCCTGTCAGTGTCTGTTTGGTGTCCAGAGTAAGCAGTCCTGTTATTTCTGTGTTGCGGCTTGCGGTGTGACTTGTGTCCTGTTATCTGAGCTGTTGCTGCTTGCTGTGTGCACTGTGTCTGGTGCTGCTGGATCACGTACCCTTGTCCGCTGCTGCTCATAGGGTGTTTGACATGTTATTGATTCATGTCTATTTGTATGTTTATTTTATATCAGTTTTGTTCAGTTTGTCGTGCTGAGTTTGTTTGCCATTTCTGGGCCAGGGGGGACCTTAGGGTCCTCTAGTAGATGTGTATTGCTAGTGTAGGGACCGCAAGACACGCAGAGCCTTGTCGTGACTTTGCGTCTTAAGTTCATTGGCCAATGTATGAACCAATACCCCGTACTTTTATACCAATATCATCTGCTTATGTGTACTGGTATGCATGGCAAGAGTTGTGGTCATTTGTCAGTCCCTATGTTCTGTCTGTCTGTCTGTCAGTCCAGTCCAAAGTATGCAGTTCTCTGTCCAGTTGGTGCTTCTGTCAGCACGTCCAGTCTGAATTCCATCTCAGGTCCCCGTGTTTGTTATATCCTTGTCTTTGGGCACATTCCTGTGAGCCTGTTGCTTATTTGCCCACACGAACGTAACAAGGAGAAAAGAAAATCTTTCATTACTTTTTCCTTCTTCCTTTTTCGTCTTTTTCATTCTGCTTCTTCTTTTTCCTTACTTTTCAACCTTCTTTCCTTTTTTTCCATCTTTTCCCTCTTCTTTCCTTTCATTTTTCTTCTTTGTTTTCTTTTTCCTCATTAACTATGCTTTAAAAAAACAACTCAGAGGTACTTGGATAGACTCCTAGGTGATCTAAGAGTGTTATGCGGGGCCCTACAGGCTCTTAGATAGTGTGATACACTAGGGTCAAACTAATTCGAACCGAACCGAAGTTTTTGCCGAAATTCGTCAAACTGGACAACCCAAACTATTCACAAGTTTGCTCATCACTAGCTAAGATCCCTGACTGTGACAAATAGAAATATTAACCAAAACATGTCTGACAGGTTTTCTCTTATAAGAGCACCACTACAGAAGTTCCTACACTGAATACTTGAGCCAAGTAGAAAGCAGATCAACCTAATCAAATTCTTATAGTGCATGTTGAACCCAGTCTACCACTTCAGTGTTGCGTTCCTATTTCCGCATAGAATCTGTCTGCGGTTGAAACAGTAAATAGCCACTCCAAACTGCATAACAATAGAATATGAACACTAGGGGGCAATCAGCTCTCAGCACTGAAAATTTTACCTTACGTGTTTTAGAACAGCGCCACAGAGTGTATTATATAATTAGAATATTTCATCTAAATTTTTTTTCCTTATTTTTATTTTTTGGGGGCTGGAAGTATTGTTCTTTTTGTAAGTTTTTGGTCCATTGTCATAAAGAGATCAGTAAACAGATACTTTATGGGCGAAATATAAAGAACATGTAAAAATAGAAGAGAGAGAAGTGCCTCGTATGTAGACCCACAAAGCAGATGATATCATTCACACACAAGAGCTGTTCATCTGGTAGCACTGTGACTAACATAGCACTGAATCAACTTGCAGTATACTGCCGGCAGCCGCTTCTTCCGTGCGAACGCTAGCATTAGATAATCAGCAGGAACGTCTGATTATTAGAGATGAGCGGGCACCCAAATGCTCGGGTCCGCGTTATTCGAGTCGAGTTTTTTGTAAAATTCGAGAGCTCTACTCGAGTAACGAACCCCATTGACTACAATGGGAGACTCGAGCATTTTTGTATGTGGGACGCCGGGTGCTGAGCTTTTTTTTCTCTGGTTCGTTTTCTCTTTCTCTCTCTCTCTCCCCCCCCCTCCCCCCGCCTGCCTGCCAGCCAAGAAACTTGCCATTGATGCGAGGAGGGGCCAAAACAGGCACGTCACAGTGGGGGGGAGCCAAAAACTGGGGCGGGGTCGAACACGGCGTGATGCTCGTTCGAGTAACGAGCACCATCGAGTACGCTAATACTCAAACGAGCATCAAGCTTGGCAGAGTACGTTCGCTCAACTCTACTGCAATAATGCAATATTGGAATGTTGCCCTTTTGGGTTAAATGTCAAGTTAACAAGAATCAGAGACCGGTGTTTGTGTTGCCTACATTTGAACACATTGGGGTCATTGGAGCCGCCACTGATATGGGAAGTTTGATAGCAATGCTATGGGATAAATCGGGATAACACTTTTATAAAGGGGTTCTTTATGCTCCATCACTAACCCCATTGGTTGCTATGGAACAATTTTCTTTGAGTTGCTCCGGATGATCCAGTGTGTATTCTTAGAGTAGAAATGGACTATTGTATCTTCAAAGCAGTAGCAGAATCATTTTAAATAAGTTGCTTAGATATATTTAAAGCCACTAAATGGCGCTATAGTCTGACTTAAGAAAGTAGGACATCCTTTTCTTAATTCTGGACAACCCCTTTATCACAAGGTATTAAAGTAATCTTCTAATATAAATACATTTATAGGTTTCAAGTGAAATGAACATGTTGAAATCAGAACTGATGACTCAGAATGAGACAACATGAAAGCAAAAGTATAAGTCATCTTAAGGTCTACTGAAAACTGCTGCTCAAGCTTGATGACTATTCAGCATTTCAGTCTCTGTTGCTTCCAAAGTACATAAAGTTAGGAAAATCTTTCCTGCTGAGTGTTTTCATTACCAAATATTAAATTGAGGATAAACTGACTGCAGAAACAGTCTACAATCTTGTAAAAATGCTTTGTCATACCATAGGTGCACTAAGCTTCACTAGATCCCAATACTAGGATCATTGGCAGTTAACACGTGGGTACAAATCATATCAAATGTTATATATTTAACCCCATCCTGATGTGCACCGTACATGTATGGTGTATGTTGGGTGTCTGTGTATAGAATATAGAACAGGCTTGGGAGCTGAGTCCACTACATACAGGATGGGTGTTGGCAATCTTTGACAGCTGACAACCACCCGCAAGAGCAGAGATCAGACATAACTGTAATCGCAGCTCTTAAAGGGGTTGTCCCGCGAAAGCAAGTGGGGTTATACACTTCTGTATGGCCATATTAATGCACTTTGTAATATACATCGTGCATTAATTATGAGCCATACAGAAGTTATTCACCTACCTGTTCCGTTGCTAGCGTCCTCGTCTCCATGGTGCCGTCTAATTTCAGCATCTAATCGCCCGATTAGACGCGCTTGCGCAGTCCGGTCTTCTCCCTGGTGAATGGGGCCGCTCGTGCCGGAGAGCTGGTCCTCGTAGCTCCGCCCCGTCACGTGTGCCGATTCCAGCCAATCAGGAGGCTGGAATCGGCAATGGACCGCACAGAGCCCACGGTGCACCATGGGAGAAGACCCGCGGTGCATCGTGGGTGAAGATCCCGGCGGCCATCTTGCTAAGGTAAGGAAGAAGTCGCCGCAGCGCGGGGATTCGGGTAAGTACTAAACGTTTTTTGTTTTTTTTTAACACATGCATTGGGTTTGTCTCGCGCCGAACGGGGGGCCTATTGAAAAAAAAAAAAACCCGTTTCGGCGCGTGACAGCCCCTTTAACTCTTTAAATGCTGCTGTTAGTTCTGACATAGGCATTTTACTGCAGCGATTGGCATTGGATGTAATACACGGCTCCCTGGGGCCAGGTGCTATGGCAGCCCGGGGTTTTCGAGTGCCCCCAGGGCTATCATAAATGAGTGCCTATTGGCATGAGCCTGTGGCTTGTCTTATTAAAATTACATAGATTTTAAAGAATGCAAAAAAAAATTCATTTGTTATTAGATTAAAAATAAAAAGAAGCAAAAGTTTAAGAAAAACCCTTATCACAGTCATCACATCAAAAATAAAAACATTGGGAATTGGTATCATCGCATTTGAGAAAGTCTAATTTAGTAAAATATCACATTTTTAATTCTGTACAGTGAACACCGTCAAAAAGAAACAATATTCAATGCCACCCCCCCAAGAAAATACTAACTTTTTTGGAACCACAACTTTGAGAAAAAAAAATTTATAAACCCAATCAAAATGTCTTATGTACCCCAAAATGGTAATAATAAAAAACTACAGATCACCTTGCAAGAAACTGGGTCTCATATAATCCCATCAATGGAAACATTTATAAAATTGGGGTGAAGATGGCCACAGAAAGTAATTATTTTTTTAATTGTACTACATTTAAAAAAAAGTTATAATTTTGTATCGCCATAATCATATTGACCCACATATTAAAAATAAGATCATTTTAGCCACACTGTGAATGTCGTCAGACAACCCCCCTACACACACAAAAAATAAAAAAATGGCGAAATTGCATTTTTCTGTTTCTCCCTACTTAGAAACGTTTAAAAGTTTTCCAATACATTGTTGTTAGCTGTTTAGTCGTTCACGACCCTCGGTGACCCTAAAGGCAAGCTCCCTTCATGTTTTTCGGTTTTGCACTGCTTTTTCAGTTGTGTGATATCCATGCCAGTATCAGCTGTGACAGTATCAGCCATCGTGTTCTTTAGTGGCCGGGTCTTCTCTTGCCACTGATTTGTCCAAGCATTATAGATTTTTCTAGCGCCTCTGCTCGCATTACATGGCCAAAATCCGTGAGTCTGAGTCCGGTCATATTGTCCTTCAGTGATATATCGGGTCTTATACGATTCAGGACTTCTCTGTTACTCTCGCCGTCCAGGGTATACGCAGTAGCTTTCGCCAGCACCACAGATCGAATGCATCAATCCTCATTCTATCAGCTTCCCTCGCAGTTTAGCTTTCAAATCCATACATGGCTATGGGGAATACGATGGTTAGCACTAGCCTGCGTTTAGTTGCTATGCCGCTTTCCCTACTTTTCCAGATTTTGTCCATGTTTAGCTTCGCCCCAATGCTATCCTACATTATATCTCTGGCATAGATTCTCCAGCCTGGTCAATTTTCGAACCAAGGAAGATGAAGTCTTGCACGCAATCTATGGCCTTATTGTCGATTTTGATTTGAATTTGAGCATTTTTTGTCTTCTTTAAATTCAGGTAGAGGCCCATATTTTCACTTTCAGTTTTAATCTTACATATCAGCTGCTTCAGACCAGTCTCTGCGTTCTCAAGCAGAGTTGTGTCATCTGTGTAAGAGAGATTGTTAATGTTTCTGCCACCTATTTTCACACCAGTTTTCAATTTGTCTAGGTTCTGTCACATTTGTCTCCTGAGACCGGTGGTTCTACAGAATCTCTGCAGCTTTCCTGCTCGGGTGTGTGTCCAGTCAGCCAATCACTCTAGGTCAGTGCACATATAAGCTGTCTTCCCAGGTGTGAGTGTGGTCAGCTTTCTCTGTTTTCAATCTCTTTCAGTGTGTGGTTTGTGCAGGTTCTATGTATGGTGGCTGCAAGAAAGGTTTGCGTTTTGGTTTTTGTGTGGTTATGTCGCTGGACTCCTGGTTAGTGTAGGGACTAGGGATATAGCCATGAGCCATGACGTGGCCCGCTAGCTTTCATATTTTAGCCAAAATGTCAAGAAATACCTGGCATTTATAGCATTAACATCTGCTACTAGTGTTTGTGTATTGGCTGCTGTATGGTGTGATTATGGCTTTGTGTGTCTCCTTATCTTGTCTAGTTGTCCTTGTTGGTGGTGTCATGTGTATGTGTCCTAGCCTGGGTGTGTGGGTTCCAAGGGGCAGCAAGGACCCAGATCTGAAGACTGCTGGGCCACCTTTTATTGGGGCAATGTCCCCACTCAGGTAGGTCCTTGGTCATCTTCCTTTGTAGATGATAGGAAGAGGTGTTGATTGGTTTACCTCGTGTTCCCTATCTTCGGTAACGTTCGTGTGGGCCTGGTGCTCACTTGCCCACATGAACATAACAGGTCCATTTTCTGCATGATCACTTCTGCACATAGGTTGACCAAGAAGGGTGAGAGGATGTAGCCCTGCTGGATGCTTTTACTGATCCCAAATCAGTTTGTGTCCCCATACTGTGTTCTCACAGTGGCTTCCTGAAGTGATTTAATCAGCTTGACTAAATGCGCCAATACATCCAGCTCTTGTAGGGCCTGCCATAGCTTGCCATGATTGACACAGTCAAAGGCCTTGATGTAGTTGATGAAGCAATATGGTCATGGGTGCTGTGTGCTCACCAGAATCCTGCCTGCGGATCAGGGAGTCCCGCTTCAACTGCTGATCTCAGTCTTTTCTGTATGATATTTGGAAGTATCTTGCTTGCATGCAAAATGACAGCTATTGTTCAGTAGTTGGAGCAATCCCGGGAGTCGACTTTCTTTAGCAGACGGATGAAGACATCTTTTCCCGTACTGTGGCCATTGTGTGGATGGCCATACTGCCTAGCACAGCGCTGTGATGGTTTTCACTGGTACTGGCAGCAATAGGTCCTCCAGTATGTTATCTATGCCTGGTGCTTTCTTTTTGGTTACTTGTTTCATTACCATAACCACTTCTGACTCTCTGTTGGGAGCTCCAATTCCACAGACTATGGTTCAGGTATGTGGTTGCAGGCATATAGTTCCTCTGAGTATTCCCTCCACCAATGCTTGATCATTTAGTTCCTTCCCGTTTTTGCCTTTGATAGTGTCGTTGTGTGCCATAAAAGGTTTTCGGGCTATTTTGACCTGTGAGAATAAGCCTCGGATATAGCCTTTCATAGCTTCTTCTCCGAGTTCCTTGCAACGCTCATTCCAATCCATTTCCTTGTCTTTCCTTTCTGCTCGCTGAAAATCAGCATTTAGTTGCTGAACCTCATTTTTGTTGTCGACCGCCTTTGCTGCTGTTTTTTTATCAGCTAATCCAATACATTATATGGCACTTTAAATGATACAACTGAAAAACGCTACTCATCCGCAAAAAACAAGCCTTCATATAATTATGTTGTTGGAAAAGTAAAAAAGTTATGATTTCTTTAAAGTGGAGAGTAAAAATTGAAAGCCAAAAAAAAAGTTGCAGCAGGAAATGGTTAAGAGTAGGGATGAGTGAGTATACTCGCTAAGGCACTATTCGCTCAAGTAATGTGCCTTAGCCAAGTATCTCCCCGCTCGTCCTGAAAGATTCGGGTGCCGCCGCAGGGCGGGGAGCTGCGGGGGAGAGCAGGGAGGAACGGAGGGGGGATCTCTCTCTCCCTCTCTCCCGCCCGCTCTCCCCTGCTCCCCGCCGCAACTCACCTGTCAGCTGCGGCGGCCCCCGAATCTTTAGGGACGAGCAGGGAGATACTGGGCTAAGGCACATTACTTGAGCGAATAGTGCCTTAGCGAGTATACTCGCTCATCCCTAGTTAAGAGGCTTCTTTCCTTTCCATATTTAGTACATCGCAACACCATCTGTAAAATAAAAAAGTGTCTTGCAGTCTAAAAATTATTCGTAATCTCTGCTTTAAGGTATCTTTGGGATGTACTGACGAATTACAACTACATATTAACCAGGTCTTCAAGGGGTTAATGCAACTTAATTTGGAGATTCTGACTAAATACTATGGTTAAAGCACAACAAATGCTTGATTCAGCGATAGGCCACAAATGAAAATAAACTATATTTGTTGCCAAAGAAATCTCCCCTGCATATCCTTCCTTCACCCATGAATCACAATGGACATAAAACACAGATGCGGGAAATGATGGTAGGTAGAGTAATTGCATAAACTGGGGAAAAAAAGTTGACTGAAAACACTTAAAAATGTTTCCTTATGATTACATAGAAATGAAAGCAGAACATTCATTCTTGGTTGCCAGCTTTTATTGAGAACCTATTGCAGGCATTCTATTTACATGTGTTATTGTCTGCAATCCAAAATACATATATACAAAGGGACAAACGCTGGGAGTTTCCAATGCATTAGCGGAGACTAAAAAATCCCCCCACTATAATACACTTAGCTTATTTTCTATACAAATTACACCACAAATTGTTTAGTGATTGTGTTCCAGTCATAGTCCTGGTGGGCTAGAGAAATACATCCTTGTGTGCAAAATTCCTGTTTTATTATTAAAAATTGTGCTTGATCACAGAAACATGTAGAGAACGTGTTTCAGTTCACACTGGAACCTTGCTCACCTCAGTGCCTTGCTCACCACCCAGCTGCCCATTTTTGGGATGGCAGCCACATTTGGAGGTTCCGACGGAGATGTGAAACCACTCTAACTTTGTAAACTATGCATTTTTATAACAGAAGTCAGTAGCAAACAGATCAAAACATAAAGGTATATATTTGAGCAGGATCTGTTTGGATAAACCCTTTTATTCCCATAATACATGTACCACTCACAATTAATATTTAAGATGTTTTACAAAAATTCTCAATTAGTGTCTAAACCCTTATTTCTGAGGACTGTGACTGCCTGGTAGAGGAGGGAGCAGAAATGACACAAAGGCTAGAAATGTCCTCCAAGAATAAGCCAGCTTATTCTGACAACAGGTGTAACAGCAGGTTGCATCAGAAACACGATAAAACAGTCTTTAGATCAAAACACCTGGAAGACATTTAAATACTTGCCCACTAGGGTGCAGTCAGGCAGAAGGGTAAACTTTACTCCCACCAAATCCGGAGCTCTTCCTGTGATGTCCCCACTCCTCAACCCACTGACACACACTGCCTAACTTGGCAGCTTTTTATGCCCCAGTAAGGAGTTTAGATACTCAGAGATGAGCAACTGGAAACCTACCAGGAAGACCTGGGCCGGATTCCACCTCACCCAGTTTAAGTGCCTGGACAAAATATATACTCCATCCAGAACTCTCCCTTTCACCTGTCCACAGGACATTATCACAGTCAGTAAGGTTAACGGCATCTCTAAGCAAATCAAACATTGCCTTAACCCCTTAGCGACAAAGCCTGTTTGTGCCTTAGTGCCGAAGCCAAATTTTGAAACCTTACATGTGTCACTTTAACATAGAATAACTCTGTCAATGTTTTGGAGTTTCAAGTGATTCTGACATTGTTTTTTCGCCACATGTTGAACTTCATTTAGGTGGTAAAAATAGACCAATAGAATTTGTGTATATTTCTTTAAAGCGCCAAAATTGGGACATTTTTGAGAAAATTGTAATATTTTTTTACATTTTCAACTGCAATATCTCAAATATGTGCAAACATACTGTATAAATTTTTGATGAGATATATATTTCCATCTGTTTACTTTACTCTGGAAGCACATTGGAAAAACTTTAGTTTTTTTTAAGCAATTAGGAGACATTCAAAATTAACTCCGATTATTAACATTTTGAGGAACATTTTGCTTTCAGTTTCAGAACAATAGATACCTCCACAAATGACTCCATTTTAAAAACTACACCCCTTAATATATTCACTAAGGGGTGCCAGGAGTATTTTAACCCCACAGTTTCTTTTCAGGAGTTAATGCAATTTAGAGGAGAAAAAAAATAATAATATTTTTGCAAATATGTCATTTTAAAGACAGGATTTTTTTCTATAGTGCACATGAAAATGAAGATTTGCACCCCAAAATGGATACCCCTATTTGTCCTGTGTTTAGAAACATACCCATTGTGGCCCTAATCTTATGTCTGTATGCGCAACGGGGCCTAAAATGAAAGAAGCAGCCAGTGGCTTTCAGAACAGACATTTTGCTTGAAGGTGTTTGAGGCCCCATTGCCCACTTGTAGAGCCCTTGAGCTTCCAAAACGACAGATAACCCCCACAAATGACTCCATTTTGAAAACTAGACCCCTTAACGCATTCTTCTAGGGGTGTACTGCGTCTTTTGACGCCACAGTTTTTGAATGAATCTAAGCAAAGCAGAAGTAAAAAATTACGAATTTTTTTTGGGGCAATTGTGTCATTTTAAAAGCAGGTGTTTTTGTACAGCACACATATCAATAAAGACTTTCACCCCAAAATGGATCCCCCCGTTTGTCCCGTGTTCAGAAACATACCCATTGTGGCCCTAATCTTATGGCCGTATGCATAACTGGGCCCAAACCGAAAGGAGCATTAAACTTCAACAGTTTTGTTTTACTTTTACGTGATAGTCATTATCCATTAGATAACGGTGATCATGTGACCGGGGATCACTCACTGCAGCCCTCAGTCACTACTCCAGGCTCTCAGCTACCTTTAGGAGCAAGCAGATTTTAAATTTCCTGGGCTCTTCCCAGCTTCTGTACTTGCGTCCGCCATTTTGTCAACGGGCGCATGCGCCAAAGCTGGGGAAAGGTCTGCATATTAGGATCCCATCAGGTGATATCGCTGGAGGCCTTAGGTAAATAATTTCACTTTTCCCTCACAGATCACCGTTACCCATAGGATAACAGCGATCACATGACCAAGGACCACATACCACGGCCCCCAGTGAAACTTCCAGGCTCTTGGCTATGTTTGGTAACCAGGAGCAGGGAGATTTTAAATTACCCCGGAAATCTGTGGCTTTTGCCCATGCGGCTGCCATTCTGGCAACGGGGTGTGTGCGGAGTGCCTTGGATACGTAATTTTATCACCCCTCATGGATATGATCCATGAGGGGAGATGAAACTTAAACTTTTTATCTATTTTTACACTTTTCTTTTTACTTTACATGATGTGACCAGGAACCGCATACATCGGTGCCCGGTAATATCTCCCTGCTCTTGGCTACTCATGCTAGCTGGGAGCAAAGAGATTTTAAATCTCCCAGGCAGCCCAGCCTTTTGTACATGCACCTGACGTTTTACACATATGCAGAATACGGCATCAGGCCTGTAAGGACAAGAAAGCCGTGGGAAATTGTGGAGGACGGAGGTGAGTAGTTTCAGCTCCCCTCATAGATCCAATCCGTGGGGGGAGTGGAAAATGTAACTATTTTTTACTTTTTATTTACTTAAATGCGATCGCCATTATCCAATGGATAACAGCGATTGCGTGACTGGGGTCACATATTGCAGCCCCCCGGGCTTTAATCCCCAGAGCAAGTGTGTTTTCATGGCCCTGGGGATTAAAGCCAACAAAGCCAGGATGTAAAAACATTATGGGCGTGGTCACTAAGGGGTTAATGAAATTTAGTGTTTTTGTGGCTCTTGAAGAAAACATCCTCTTGCAAGGTGCATTATATTATGGTCACTTTTTCCTAGGTGCCCCCAACCTTTGTTACTCTGTCAGGTCTATTGGTTAGTATTCAATCCACAGGGCCGTCCTTCTAGTTGCGTTCGGCATGAGTTGGGAGAGTTAATTATCTTTAGTTATTGACAGTAACTTATTCCGTTGTAAAGGTGCTTTTAGACAGAACGATTATCTAAACACGCCAACAACTGAACGACGAATGATAATCTTCATTGTTTGCACGCCGTTTATTTTATGCAGGCATTGCATAAAATGCCTGATACAGGCAGATACATTGTTGGCTCATTCACTTACAATTCAGTCATTCTCATTCACTAATACAGCAAATGTGAAAGCCTGAATGACTCTGAATGACTTCTCAATTGCATGAGCCAACAATGTATCTGCCAGTCTAAACAAGCTAGCTAAGACATAATTCGCTCATTCAAATGATAAATCGGCTTGTCTAAAAGTAGCCTTAGGATGGCTTCACACACAGCCTTTTTCGGAAAATACCTTTGTAGCTTATGATGCCAGAAGACAGAAGTGGATAAAAATAAAAATCCAAACTATAAAGGAAGTTCCTGCTGGATCAACTACTGACCGAAAAACTGCATCAAAAACTGCAAGGGTGTTTTCCAAAAAATGCTGTGTGTTAAGATCCATAGGTTTCAGCTTCCTAGTTTATATCTGGGTAGTTGAAGTTCCCCCTAATAACAGGCTCATTGTAATTGGCCGCAATGTCTATTTGCCTTAGCAGGGGATTTTCTGTGGATTCTATTATATTTGCTTGCTTCCTACAGCTGTATCTTTAAGAAAATAAAGTTATTCTTCTCGGAATGCAGTGATGAAAACGAAATAAATTGCGGTACTCTAAAATCATAAAATAGGCCAGTCCTTGCATTGCTAAGCATCTATTACTAACAGTTAGAGATGAGTGAGCACCAAAATGCTCGGGTGCTCGTTGCTCGAGTCGAACTTTTCGTAATGCTCGAGAGCTCGTTTCGAGTAACGAACCCAATTGAAGTCAATGGGAGACTCGAGCATTTTTGTATTGAACCGATGCTCTGCATAAGTGATGACTTGTCAAACACCAGAAAATATCAGAAAGTCATGGAAACACCACAGAAACGGATTGGGAAGGGCAGGGGCAGCATGCTTGGCTGCACCTGAGGTTCTCAGGTCCCACTATTAAGTCAAAATGGGGGCAAGAGCCTGGCGGTTACCCCCTAACAATTTACTTGGGACAAACCCTCATTAGCAAGGCACAAGCGCTGGCACATCTTAGCTAAACACCACACTACCTGCAACCAAGGATAATCACTGCCTGCGGGTGACACCGCTGCCTCTTTCCCTGGGTTACATGCTGGCATTGCTGTCCAACCCCCCCCCCCCCCCACGACCCTGCGTCCGCAGTGCACACAAAATTTTCCCTGCGCAGCGTTCAGCTGGCCTCATGCCACACTCTCGCTTTATAGCGACACCACCCTCATGTCTATTTATAAGTGCGTACTGGATGAGGAGGAACCGGAGGCACACACTGCAGAGGGTTGGCACGACCAGGCAGCAACCCTCTTTGAAAGTGTGGGCGATAGCCACAATGCTGTTAAGAATTAATGATAAATTGACGTACGATCATCATTCCAATCCCGTGCCACCTCTGTCACAAAATTGTTAGGGGCCGCAAACGTGGGCATAAAGGGGACTTAGGTGCCAGCACTTCTACACATCTCCACAATGCAGCAATACTCTGTGTGGGAAGCACGTGAGCGGGTCCAGGGTCAGGCTCGGTCCCAGCCTCCACCTTGTGTGACCCTAGGTGCCTCGAGTTACATAGCAATGGGAAATCCATGTGTCCCTACACAATTCATTCTGTGTAGGTATAAGATAGCTCAACACCGCAATGGGAAGTCTTTGAGTTCCTTGGGCTCGCCTATGCTGTGGGTTCACAAAGATGGTATTACACAGGAAGAAATCAGAGTTCCCAAACATGGCAGAGTTACACCCGGCCAAGGACCTCGGCCTCAGCCCACATTTCTGCCCTAGTCAGTCAGTGTATTTGTGCTAGACAGATAAAACACCGCGATGGGAAGTCTTTGTGCACCCACAGCATAGGCGAGGCCAAGGAACTGAAAGATGGTACTACACATGAGGAAAACAGAGTGCCCAAACACGGCAGAGTTTCACCCTGCCAAGGGCCTCGGCCCACATTTCTACCCTAGTCAGTCAGTGTATTTGTGCCAGACAGGTAAAACACCGCAATGGGAAGTCTTTGTGTACCCACAGCATAAGCGAGCCCAAGGAACTCAAACATGGTATTACACATGAGGAAATCAGAGTGCCCAAACATGGCAGAGTTTCAACCCGCCAAGGGCCTCGGCCCACACTTCTGCCCTAGCCATTCAGTGTATTTGTGCCAGATAGGTAAAACACTGCAATGGGAAAGCCGTCTGCACCCTAGCCAAGTCAGTCAGTGTATTTCTGCCAGGCAGGTAAAACAACGCAATGGGAAGTCTTTGTGCACCCACAGCATAGGCGAGCCCATGAAACTCAAAGACCGTATTACACATAAAGAAATCAGAGTGCCCAAACAAGGCAGTTCACGCCACCAAAGACCTCAGCCTCGGCTCACACCCTCATTAATCGTGGGCATAAAGCGGACTCGGATGCTAGTACAGCTGTGAACGTCTCTTTAAATCAGTAACGGTTGCTTTCATCGCTCCAAAGACTGCATGAACCACAAAGAAGTTCCACAGGCCATACCTGGCGCAGTTGATTTTTCCCCCCCAGGACCTTGGCCTCTGCACACACCCTCAGTAATCGGGGCCTCAAGCAGACTTGTATGCTAGTGCTGCTGGGAACGTCTCATTAATGTAGTAATGCTCCTCTTGTTTGGCCCAAACCACTGTCTCAGATAACTGTAGTAACACGAGAGAAAATACATGTTGCCCACCGCTGATCCCCAGACCCCAAGCAGGAGGAGGAGGTGGCATAATAAGGCTGAGAAACCATAACCGAGGAAGGACTCGCAATACTCTGTGTGGGAAGTACGTGAGCGGGCCCTGGGTCAGGCTCGGTCCCAGCCTCCAACTTGTATGACCCAAGACGCCGTGAGTTAAATAGCTATGGGAAATCCATGTGTCCCCACACACTTCATTCTCTGTATGTGTCAGGCAGCTGAACACCGCAATGGGAAACCTTTGTGCACCCACAGTATAGGCGGACCCCAGTAACATTTCTGTAGCAAGAGTATAGGCGGACCGCAGTAACATTTATGTAGCAAGAGTATAGGCGGACCCCTGTAACATGTCTGTAGCAAGAGTATAGGCGAACCCCAGTAACATTTATGTAGCAAGAGTATAGGCGGACCCCTGTAACTTGTCTGTAGCAAGAGTATAGGCGGACCCCAGTAACATTTCTGTAGCAAGAGTATAAGCAGACCCCAGTAACATTTCTGTAGCAAGAGTATAGGCGAACCCCAGTAACATTTATGTAGCAAGAGTATAGGCGGACCCCTGTAACATGTCTGTAGCAAGAGTATAGGCAGACCCCAGTAACATTTCTGTAGCAAGAGTATAAGCAGACCCCAGTAACATTTCTGTAGCAAGAGTATAGGTGGACCCCTGTAACATTTCTGTAGCAAGAGTATAGGCGGACCCCTGTAACATGTCTGTAGCAAGAGTATAGGTGAACCCCAGTAACATTTATGTAGCAAGAGTATAAGCAGACCCCAGTAACATTTCTGTAGCAAGAGTATAGGCGAACCCCAGTAACATTTATGTAGCAAGAGTATAGGCGGACCCCTGTAACATGTCTGTAGCAAGAGTATAGGCGGACCCCAGTAACATTTATGTAGCAAGAGTATAAGCAGACCCCAGTAACATTTCTGCAGCAAGAGTATAGGTGGACCCCAGTAACATTAATGTAGCAGGAATATAGGCGGACCCCAGTGACATTTATGTAGCAAGAGTATAAGCAGACCCCAGTAACATTTCTGTAGCAAGAGTATAGGCGGACCCCAGTAACATTAATGTAGCAAGAGTATAGGCGGACCCCAGTAACATT
This sequence comes from Eleutherodactylus coqui, assembly GCF_035609145.1. Taxonomy (NCBI): domain Eukaryota; kingdom Metazoa; phylum Chordata; class Amphibia; order Anura; family Eleutherodactylidae; genus Eleutherodactylus; species Eleutherodactylus coqui. The sequence goes on along the minus strand of NC_089848.1, from coordinate 65,392,723 downwards.
TATGTAGCAAGAGTATAGGCGGACCCCAGTAACATTTATGTAGCAAGAGTATAGGCGGACCCCAGTAACATTTCTGTAGCAAGAGTATAGGCGGACCCCTGTAACATTTCTGTAGCAAGAGTATAGGTGGACCCCTGTAACATTTCTGTAGCAAGAGTATAGGCAGACCCCTGAAACATGTCTGTAGCAAGAGTATAAGCAGACCCCAGTAACATTTATGTAGCAAGAGTATAAGCAGACCCCAGTAACATTTCTGTAGCAAGAGTATAGGCAGACCCCTGTAATATTTCTGCAGCAAGAGTATAGGCGGACCACAGTAACATTTATGTAGCAAGAGTATAGGCGGACCCCAGTAACATTTATGTAGCAAGAGTATAGGCGGACCCCAGTAACATTTCTGTAGCAAGAGTATAGGCGGACCCCTGTAACATTTCTGTAGCAAGAGTATAGGTGGACCCCTGTAACATTTCTGTAGCAAGAGGATAGGCAGACCCCTGAAACATGTCTGTAGCAAGAGTATAGGTGGACCCCTGTAACATTTATGTAGCAAGAGTATAGGCAGACCCCTGTAACATGTCTGTAGCAAGAGTATAGGCGGACCCCAGTAACATTTCTGTAGCAAGAGTATAAGCAGACCCCAGTAACATTTATGTAGCAAGAGTATAAGCAGACCCCAGTAACATTTCTGTAGCAAGAGTATAGGCAGACCCCTGTAATATTTCTGCAGCAAGAGTATAGGCAGACCCCTGTAACATGTCTGTAGGAAGAGTATAGGCGAACCCAAGTAACATTTATGTAGCAAGAGTATAGGCGGACCCCTGTAACATTTATGTAGCAAGAGTATAAGCAGACCCCAGTAACATTTCTGTAGCAAGAGTATAGGCGGACCCCTGTAACATGTCTGTAGCAAGAGTATAGGCGGACCCCAGTAACATTTCTGTAGCAAGAGTATAAGCAGACCCCAGTAACATTTCTGCAGCAAGGGTATAACCAGACCCCAGTAACATTTCTGTAGCAAGAGTATAGGCGGACCCCTGTGACATTTCTGTAGGAAGAGTATAGGCGGACCCCAGTAACATTTCTGTAGCAACAGTATAGGCGGACCCCAGTAACATTTATGTAGCAAGAGTATAGGCGGACCCCAGTAACATTTCTGTAGCAAGAGTATAGGCGGACCCCTGTAACATTTCTGTAGCAAGAGTATAGGTGGACCCCTGTAACATTTCTGTAGCAAGAGTATAGGCAGACCCCTGAAACATGTCTGTAGCAAGAGTATAGGTGGACCCCTGTAACATTTATGTAGCAAGAGTATAGGCAGACCCCTGTAACATGTCTGTAGCAAGAGTATAGGCGAACCCCAGTAACATTTATGTAGCAAGAGTATAAGCAGACCCCAGTAACATTTATGTAGCAAGAGTATAAGCAAACCCCAGTAACATTTCTGTAGCAAGAGTATAGGCGGACCCCTGTAATATTTCTGTAGCAAGAGTATAGGCAGACCCCTGTAACATGTCTGTAGGAAGAGTATAGGCGAACCCCAGTAACATTTATGTAGCAAGAGTATAGGCGGACCCCTGTAACATGTCTGTAGCAAGAGTATAGGCGGACCCCAGTAACATTTATGTAGCAAGAGTATAAGCAGACCCCAGTAACATTTCTGTAGCAAGAGTATAGGCGGACCCCTGTAACATGTCTGTAGCAAGAGTATAGGCGGACCCCAGTAACATTTCTGTAGCAAGAGTATAAGCAGACCCCAGTAACATTTCTGTAGCAAGAGTATAGGCGGACCCCAGTAACATTAATGTAGCAACAGTATAGGCGGACCCCAGTAACATTTATGTAGCAAGAGTATAGGCGGACCCCAGTAACATTTCTGCAGCAAGAGTATAGGCGGACCCCTGTAACATTTCTGTAGCAAGAGTATAGGTGGACCCCTGTAATATTTATGTAGCAAGAGTATAGGCAGACCCCTGTAACATGTCTGTAGCAAGAGTATAGGCGAACCCCAGTAACATTTATGTAGCAAGAGTATAAGCAGACCCCAGTAACATTTATGTAGCAAGAGTATAAGCAGACCCCAGTAACATTTCTGTAGCAAGAGTATAGGCGGACCCCTGTAATATTTCTGTAGCAAGAGTATAGGCAGACCCCTGTAACATGTCTGTAGGAAGAGTATAGGCGAACCCCAGTAACATTTATGTAGCAAGAGTATAGGCGGACCCCTGTAACATGTCTGTAGCAAGAGTATAGGCAGACCCCAGTAACATTTCTGTAGCAAGAGTATAGGCGGACCCCTGTAACATGTCTGTAGCAAGAGTATAGGCGGACCCCAGTAACATTTCTGTAGCAAGAGTATAAGCAGACCCCAGTAACATTTCTGTAGCAAGAGTATAGGCGGACCCCAGTAACATTAATGTAGCAAGAGTATAGGCGGACCCCTGTAACATTTCTGTAGCAAGAGTATAGGCGGACCCCAGTAACATTTCTGTAGCAACAGTATAGGCGGACCCCAGTAATATTTATGTAGCAAGAGTATAGGCGGACCCCAGTAACATTTCTGTAGCAAGAGTATAGGCGGACCCCTGTAACATTTCTGTACCAAGTGTATAGGCGGACCCCTGTAACATTTCTGTAGCAAGAGTGTAGGCGAATCCCTGAAACATTGGTGTACCAAGAGTATAGACGAACACCTGACAAAATTTGGTTACCAAGAGTGTAGACGAAGGCCCGAAAAATTTGTTAGATATCAGTATAGGCAAGGGCCTGAAAAATTGGTGTACCAAGACTACAAGTGTACCCCTGAAAAATTGCTCAACCGCGAGGGCAGGTGAAACCCATAAACATTTTTTAATGATACAGCTCGCTGTTGCGTAATGTGTAACAGAGCCTGGAAGCAGCCCTGTGAAAAAATTGGTTTCTGTTAAAGTAGAAATACTTTTGAAACTTTGAAAAATTGTAAAAAACTTTTAAGCAGAGCCTTTTGGGTCACAGAAAAATTGGCAGTTCAGTGTGATGACATGCTGTTTTAGGAGGAGGAGGAGTAATAATATCCGAGAGTGATTGACAAAGCTAATTCCCCCTTTTTGTGGTGATAAAGGATGCATTTTTCTCCTGTTGCAGCGAAAAGAATCATTAGGTTCCAAGGCTTTCCGCCGGTGGAGAAGAGAAGTCTGGGGAAATCCAGCCTTTGTTCATCTTTATGAGTGTAAGCATGTCGGCACTGGCAGTTGACAGGCAGGTACGCTTATCCGTGATGATTTCCCTAGCTGCACTAAACACCCTCTCTGACAAGACGCTAGTGGCAGGGCAGGCCAGCACCTCCAGGGCATACAGCGCAAGTTCGTGCCACGTGCCCAGCTTTGACACTCAATAGTTGTATGGAGCTGAGGCATCACGGAAGACGGTGGTACGATCGGCTATGTACTCTCTTACCATCTTTTTACAGTGCTCCCTCCGACTCAGCCTTGACTGGGGAGTGGTGACACAGTCTTGCTGGACATGCTGCCTGATCCCCGCGCCTCCCCTGCTACTTGGTCCTCTGAACTGCATCTTCTGCCACTAGCGCTGTCAGATGGGGAACTTTAGCATCACTTTTTCCACCAGGGTCCTGTGGTATTGCATCGCTCTCGTACCCCTTTTCTCTTCGGGAATGAGAGTGGAAAGGTTCTCCTTATAGTGTGGGTCGAGAAGGGTGTACACCTAGTAATCAGTGTTGGCCAGAATGCGTCTAACGCGAGGGTCACGGGATAGGGCAGCCTAACATAAAGTCATCCATGTGTGCCAGGGTCGCAGTACGCAAGACATCACTGTCCTCACTAGGAAGATGACTTTCAGGATCCTCCTCCTCCTCTTCAGCCCATACACATTGAACAGATGAGAGGTAAGCAGCATGGGTACACTCTGCAGTGTGGCCAGCTGTCTCTTCCCCTGCCTCCTTCTCCTCCCCCTCCTCCTCCTCCTCCAAAACACGCTGAGATTTAGACATGAGTGTGGTCTGGCTACAAACATACTGTTATCCCCCGTCTCCTGTTTCAACCGCAAAGCGTCGGCCTTTATGCTTAGCAGCGAACTTCTCAGCAGGCAAAGCAGCGGGATGGTAACGCTAATGATGACCGCATCGCCGCTCACCATCTGGGTAGACTCCTTAAAGTTTCCGAGGACCTGGCAGATATCTGCCATCCATGCCCACTCCTCAGTAAAGAATTGCAGAGGCTGACTACCACTCCTCCGCCCATGTTGCAGCTGGTATTTCACTATTGCTCTACGCTGCTCATACAGCCTGGCCAACATGTGCAGTGTAGAATTTCAGCATGTGGGCACGTTGCACAGCAGTTGGTGCTCTGGAAGCTGAAACCAACGTTGCAGGGTCCTCAGGGTGCCAGCGGCCGTGGTGGACTTGCGGAAATGTGCGCAGACGCCACGCACCTTGCCGAGCAGGTCAGACAAGTGGGGGTAGTTTTTCAGAAACCGGTGAACCATCAGATTGAAGATGTGGGCCAGGCATGGCACTTGTGTGAGGCTGCTGAGTTGCCAAGCCGCCACTAGGTTACGGCCGTTGTCACACATGACCAAACCCGGTTGGAGACTCAGTGGCGAAAGCCAGAGGTCGGTCTGCTCGGTCAGACCCTGCAACAGCTCAGGGGCCGTGTGCCTCTTGTCACCTAAGCTGATTAGTTTCAGCACGGCTTGCTAACCCTTGCCCACTTCTGTGCTGCCGCGCCATGCGCTAACGACTGCTGGTCATGTGCTCACACTTCTTAATTGAGAGGTAGACGTGGCGGAGGAGGAGGAGGGGGAGGGTTTGGAGGAGGTGGCATAAAACACTGCAGATACCAGCACCGAGGTAGGACCCGCTATTCTGGGTGAGGGTAGGACGTGAGCGGTGCCAGGCTCTGACTCGGTCCCAGCCTCCACCAAGTTCACCGAAAGTGCCGTCAGGGAGATATAGTGGCCCTGCCTGCCAGTACTTGTCCACGTGTCCGTGGTTAAGTGGACCTTCCCAGTAACCGCGTTGGTGAGGGCACCATTTATGTTGTGGGAGACGTGCTGGTGTAGGATGGGAACGGCACACCGGGAAAAATAGTGGCGACTGGGGACCGAGTAGCGCAGGACCGCTGCCGCAATCATGTTTTTGAAAGCCTCCGTTTCCACAAGCCTGTACGGCAGCATCTCCAGGCTAATTAATTTGGCATTCTGCACGTTTAAAGCTTGTGCATGCGGGTAGGTGGCGGCGCTTTCGCTCCAATGCTTGTGTTAGCGACAGCTGAACGCTGCGCTGAGAAACATTGCTAGATGGAATGGAGAACGGTGGAGGTGAGGGTGTGAGTGCAAGCTGGGAGGCGCTCGTGCCTGTGTCCTGGGAGGGGGATTGGATCTGTTTGCCAGGTTGTGGCACAGGGGAAGAGGCAGTGGTGCGACCCGGAGGCAGTGAATGGCGTTCATCCCACCTGCGCATGCTGGTGGTGGTGAGGCTGGTAGTGGTGGCTCCCCGGCTGATCTTGGTACGACACAGGTTGCACACCACTGTTCGTCGGTCATCCACACTCTCACTAAAAAACATCCACACCTTTGAACACCTAGCCCTTTGCACAGAGGCTTGCCGTGAGGGGATGCTTTGGGAAACAGTTGGGGCATTCTTCGCTCAGGCCCTGCCTCTACCCCTGGCCACCCCACTGCCTCTTCCAAGCTGTCCTGCTGCTGCACTTGCCCCCCCCCCCCCCCCTGAAGCCCTGTCCTCAGTAGGCTTAGCAAACCAGGTGGGGTCAGTCACCTCATCGTCCAGCAGCTCTTCCTTCGAATCCTCTGTGCGCTTCTCCCTTGGACTTACTGCCCTTACTACTACCTCGCTGACAGACAACTGTGTCTCATCATACTCATCCACAAAAAGCTCTTGAGACAGTTGCCGGAAGTCCCCAGCCTCATCACCTGGACTCTAGGAACTTTCCAAAGGTTGGGCATCAGTCACGACAAACTCCTCAGGTGACAGAGGAACCTTTTTTTCCCACTCATGGCAGGGACCCGAGAACAGTTCCTGGGAGTCTGCCTGCTCAGAATATGTCATTTTCATGAAGTGAGGAGGCTGGAAGAAAGGATGAGCAGCCAAAGGATTCAGAGTTGCAGTCCCTAGGCCGGGAGTAGTGGACTGCGTAGAAGACTGGGTGGTCGATACACTGCTGGACGTGTTTTCTGCCATCCACGACAGGACTTGCTCACACTGCTCTGTTTGTAATAAAGGTCTGCCACGCGGACCCGCAAATTGTGATATGAAGCTGGGGAGCCCAGAAACTTGCCTCTCTCCTAATCCCTCAGCAGCCGGCTGGGATTGATAACGCCCAGGAACTCGGCCTGTGCCCACACCCTCACTTGGACCCCTGCATCCGCATCCACGTCCTCATCCCTTACCCCTACTCCTCATCATGGCGGATTAAGAATAGAGCGGGGCCCAAATAAATTACCCCACTGTACAGCACTGACAACTGTGGCTAATTCACCCCACACAGAGACTTGTAGATAGCAGAGGCTCTATGCTGTGACTTGAAAAAATTAACCCCCTGTCTTGCGCTGATACCTAGGGGTAATTTACCGCTCACAGAGACTTGTATATAAGAGAGGCTGTATGGAGTGGAAGAAGACTCTAAAGCCAGTGGATAGTGCTGGTAACTGTGGCTATCTCAACCCCACCAAGGAAAGGGTATTGTGAGATGCTCTGCACAGTGGCAGAGCTGAAATACTTTGCAGTGGCCTAGGAAATATTACAGTACTGTTTAGTGGTGAGACCGCTGTCTAATGCACTGCAGACATAGAACGATATAACTGAAATAGTTTGCAGTGGCCCAGGAAATATTATAGTACTGTTTAGTGGTGAGACCTCTGTCTAATGCACTGCAGGCATAGAACGGTATAACTGTAAGGCTTTGCAGTGGCCTAGGAAATCTTATAGTACTGTTTAGTGGTGAGACCTCTGTCTAATGCACTGCAGACATAGAAAAGTATAACTGAAATAGTTTCCAGTGGCCCAGGAAATATTACAGTTCTGTTTAGCGGTGAGACCTCTTTCTAATGCACTGCAGACATAGAACGGTATAACTCAAAAATAGTTTGCAGTGGCCCAGGAAATATTAGAGTACTGTTTAGCGGTGAGACCTCTGTCTAATGCACTGCAGACATAGAACGGTATAACTGAAAGGCTTTGCAGTGGTCCAGGAAATATAAGAGTAGTGTTTCGCAGTGGGACCTCTTTCTAATGCACTGCAGACATAGAACGGTATAACTGAAATAGTTTGCAGTGGCCCAGGAAATATTACAGTACTGTTTAGCGGTGAGACCTCTGTCTAATGCACTGCAGACACAGAACGGTATAACTGAAATACTTTGCAGTGGCCCAGGAAATATTACAGTACTGTTTAGCGGTGAGACCTCTGTCTAATGCACTGCAGACATAGAACGATATAACTGAAATATTTTGCAGTAGCCTAGGAAATTTTAGAGTGTGGTTTCATGGTGAAAGCTCGTTGTAAGGCACTGCAGGCTGAGAACGCTATAACTGCAAGGCTGGGAACAGGCCTAGATGCGTAATACGAAAGTTGGTGCACTACTGCTCCCAGCCAGCAACAACTATAATGCACACAGTGAGATGCAGCCCTAAGGAGGACCGTTGGGGTTCTTGCACAGAGGATCAGAAGTCCTGTAAAACTTTCCCTATATAGGCAGCTCTGTCCCTAAACTCTGCCTTATGCACTGCAGACTGAGAACGCTATAGCTGAAATGGCCTGCACAGCCCGAGATGCTTAAAAAAAAAATTTGGTGCACTACTGCTCCAAGCCAGCCACAACTATAATGCACACAATGTAGAGTAGCCCTAAGAAGGACCATTGGGTTTCTTGAAGACAGGATCCTACGCTAATTCTATCCCTGTATAAGCAGCAGCACTTTCCCTAACCTCTGCCAGCATGCGTCTGAGGCGAGCCGCGGGCGGGACCAGTTTAAGTACTCAGCGGTCACCTGATCAGCCCAGCCACTCACTGCTGATGGCGGGCAGAGGGCTGGCACGTCACAGCAGGAAGTGGTAATGCCTTCCCTCCCTGTTTATTGGCTAGAAAATGGCGCTAAATATGCGGGGAAGGAAATGCAATTGACTCGAGTACCGCGTGTTGTCCTCTATGAAAAATCACTAATTTCATTAAAAAATCAAATTCACATCAATGTATTTGCTATTTACGGTATTAATTGAACACTTTCAAAAAGAAATATTTATTTTTTACATTGTATAACTTTTGGGTCAATGAACAACATGGACAACCAATTTAGTCATTTTCTTTCTCTTATATCCTTCAGCAACAGCCTCTAGCTGAAGGGTCCAACTATAATCTGCGAGCATGTTCTCATTTCATTTACCGTTATAATGTTTTTCCATTTGGATGACAAGTACAGTCTTAGGATACATGAGGATGCACCCTTTTTCCATCCAAAAAGTCAGTCCAAAAATCAGACAGAAATAGCATCCATTCATTTGAATGGGTATATGCACATGTTTTTTTTTTACTCGAATAGTCAAAGTAAAAAAAATAGCAGTAAAACCTATTTTTGTCTGATTTTTGGATAAAAATAGCGCATGTCACTGTTTGGTTGCCCATGCATTGGACAGCAACTGTTTTAATTGCCGTGTGCAAGTACATTCACTCAGAGCCGTAGCTAATGTCTCTGGCGCCTGGATGCAAAGGTTCAGCATGGGGACCACTCACAACTTTCCTCTGCATTGCGGAGTCTCTTAAGAAGCTCATCAATGCAACACTAACAGGTGGAGACATTGCTAGAATCTTAAAAGATTAGACAGAGGCTAAATGAAGAGAATCCCAATACAAAATCTGTAACATGGCCCCCCAACCATCCATGTGCCTTTTATAATACTTTCTTATACGATAGAGGGGCCTTTGGGCCCCCTATGGCTCCAGGGCCCGGTGGCAACTGCTACCTCTGCATCCCCTATAGCTACTCCCCTGCCCTCACTGCTAAACAGATTTGATAAATGACGCTCTCTGCATATTCTAGTCTCAATTTTCTGCTTCTTATATACTGAATAAAAAAACAGACCTAAAAGCAAGCTGCTTGTTAAAATGCTTTGATTATAAAAATTGTGCTTTATTAGTCTTTTTAGGTGTTTTTTTTAGTTTTGGTTAAACGAAAAAACGCTTTGGTACAGTGTTAGCCAGTAGAGCAATGTTTGATTGTTCTCAATGAGAGAAACCAAGTAATCTTGTAGATATGATACCTTTTAACGGCTAACAAAAATGCATGATGTTATAGCGAGCTTTCGAGATATCTCGCCCCCTTCAATTGCCTGATGAAGGGGGCGAGATATCCCTGAAAGCTTGCTGTAACAGCATGCATTTTTGTTAGCCATTAAAAGGTATCGTATCTACAAGATTACTTGGTTTCTCTTACTGAGAACAATCACACATTAGTTTTGGTTGGCACTATATTATTTTCAAATATACAAAATTAAATTTGTTCTATTTCAATATGTTGCAGAAAGAAAGTATAATGTATATTAAGATATGTTATAGTTCAAAACTTTGTTTTTAACCTAAATATATGGACATTACACTTGGCATTTTACAGGCATAGAACCCCCTTAATGTTACCTTCAAATTTATATCAATATATATTAAGAGGAAAGCCGAGAAAAAAATGTCTATATCTTGCGTGGAAACCGTTTTCTGTGTTTTTGATATTACTAAAAAAATATTATTTCTCAAAAACTGTGGGTGCAGGAGGAATGTGGAGCCCAGATTCATATTCAGAACCCTAAAATACATAAGAAAATAAGATTATTGTTGATAAGAGGATTTTGATGCAGAACAATGTAATCCCTAGTATGGAATTTCCAAAATGTTGTACCAATAAATTGCTTTTGGAACTAGGACTAAGACAGAATCCAGGAAATTACAACATTCATAGAACATTTACAGAATCCCGTCAGGCAACTGCTGTGAGACTGTGAGAAAATGCACAATAGATCTTTGAAATGATAGCTGTTATGTTTATTAAAGAGGACCTGTTACATCGTAAAGTCAGCGGATGCATAGCTCTGCTGTCCCGGCCCTGCTAACTCTATGCCGCTTTTCTTTTTTTCATGCTCACATCCAAGGTCCATGCACTGCCTTCAATGGAGCCGCAGCTGCTGCCGGCAGCACCTCAGTTGAAGGCAATGGTCTGCTGGCACCCCTGAAGTGATTTTCAGGGAAGAGCTTGAAATATAAGCTCTTCCCTGAAAATCATCCTTTTTAGTGAAAAAAAATCAAATAAAAAAAAATAAATATATATATATACTTACCTGTCCGCAGCTGCCGTGTCCCCTGGGGGGATGAAGAACACATCTGCCACATGCGGCATATGATTTCTTCTTCCCTGCAGGGAATAAAGATGTGACAGATGCAGCAAAGGAGTTCTTCATCCCAACGGGGAATAAAGAATTCCCTAGCGCAGCTGTCACAGATGACAGCTGCGCTAGAGGATCAATCTGCCGGCACCCCTTTATTGTTTTTCAGGGAAGGGCTTTACATATAGACCTGAAAAACAAGCCAAACTGGTATAAATTTAAAAAAATCATACTCCCCTTTCTTCAGCTGCTGGGGCTCAGCCGCATCCTGTCTCCGCTGTCCCTGGCTCTGCACTGAAGTTCTTTCAGCAGGTGGAGAATTAAAATACACACCTGCTGAGAGGGCTGCTCCTGATTGGCTGAGGCGCTTAGTTTGGCTTGTTTTTTCAGGTAATGGTTTATATTTAAAGCCCTTCTCAGAAAAACAATTAGGGGTGCCGGCAGCTGGATCCTCTAGCGCAGCTGTCATCTGTGACAGCTGTGGTAGGGAATTCTCTATTCCCTGCGGGGATGAAGAATTCCTTTGCCGCATCTGTCACATTTGTGACAGGTGCAGCAGGGAATTCTTTATTCCGCGTGGGGATGAAGAAAACATCCACATGTGGCAGATGTGTTCTTCATCCCCGCAGGGGACACGGCAGCGGCGGACAGGTAAGTATATACATAAATTTTTAAATTTTTTTTTTTTTACACTAAAAGGGATGATTTTTCAGGGAAGAGCTTATATTTAAAGCTCTTCCCTGAAAATCACTTCAGGGGTGCCAGCAAACCATTGTCTTCAATGGAGCCACCGGCAGCAGCCGCGGCTCCATTGAAGGTAATGCGTGCATTCCCTATGGTGCACGCATGTCCTATTTTTACAAGCGCATGCCTGTAAAAAATGGACATGTGAACACACCATAGGGAATGCAATGGTTGGAATAGACGTGTGTTTTTGTGCGCGCATATGCATGCACATAAACACACTTGTGTAAAGCCACCCTATGGCAGCATTTAACAGTTTCTTTTTTTCTGGTGCGTTTTGCTGTGTTTTGTTGCATTTGTTTTACCTTGTAACATAGTCTGTAAAACTGGAAACAGACATAGGTCCATCCAGTTCAACCTATCATCTAGCACTATAGAACCAGAGTAATGCAAAAAAAAATTCAAAAAAAATTGTGGTTTCATTTTTTACTTGTGATTTTTGTTGTTTTTTTGCCCCTTTTAAAATGTTTATTGTTGCCATTTCAGCCAATGATATTTCAGATAAACTTTTCCCTTTTATTCAATTTATGCGGGAATTGTGTTTTTCACTGAACTACAACCTTAATTTTCTAAGTGTCATTAATTTATACTATGTTTTTATAGTGTTAATTCTGCCAGTATTACTTCCTTTAATTGATCTTCCATTCCTTCAATAAAGGACATTTTAAAAATAGTTTTGTGTTTTTGCATGTGGTACGTGTTTCTTATTACACCTAATTTGAGGAGCTGACAAGTCTGCCAAACATGTAATTAGAAGAAAGAGAAAGAAGAAGAAAATGGAGGAATTCAGGATTTTTTTAGTGACATATTTTCAGATTTATCTCAGATTTCATACTGTAACTTCTTGGTACCTCCTTAAGAAATAAAGGAAATGGGAAAGTTCACTTTGGCTTTCTGCCCTGGCTGCCTTAGTCTGAGACATGACACTTTCCTTTTCTGGGCACTGCTTTGAAATTTACTTTCGATACAAGTTTTAAAGGATCAAGATGTACCCTTGTAAGCAGTGATATACTGTACTTTCAGGGGTTATGTCAGATTTTTGTGTCACTAATGTTCCAGTCAGAGACATCACTAAGGTTCATTACAGGAAATGATCAGATCTTGAGATAAAATTTCACTTATGATCCTGAGAGATTTTCACATAGTGTACACATCAGCATTTGTCAGGTTGTGTTGTAACCAAGATCCCAAACTTTTGTACCTTGTGAGTCACTTTTAACTTTCACATAATTGTTAAGAGTCACATTCAACTTAAAATGGAGGGGAGAAATTTTTGGCTAAGGCTACATGGTGACTTTGGGCACAACACATCGCTCAGCTAAGGATGCCACTATGGCCCTGCTACATCCCAACCTCATGTTACCGTGACCTAAAGGATTTCTTGCAATTGTTGGGTCACAGTTACAGCAACTTGTAGATCACAACGCGGCAGTATTCAATTACATGAGGATGTGATGTAGAAGAGCCATAGCACGATCTTTGGCTGCACAATAGGTTTTGCGCCAAAAGTCACCATGTATACCTAGCCTGAAGGTACAGAAACAAGGAACTGTGAAACTGTAAACACATTTGATACTAGTATTGTGCCATAAAGTGTCAGTGTTTGGTGGTTAGGCTATATCTGCAATAATGCCCATTGACATTGCATGTGGTCATAACTCAGGACTCTCATGATGAGCCATATAAGAAGGGGTCAATAGCCACATGTGACTCATGAGTCTCTGGTTAGGGACCACTGTTGTAATCTATACCGGACGTGTTTACTACCGTATAGTAGGATAGTCAAAATTTCCTTAATCCTTATCACTGTGTTGAACGAACAAGCAAGGGTAATTTATACAGAGGGCAAATAAGCAAATTGCCCCGGGCCTCTATCATTCATTGTTCAACAATGCCCATGTTCTCTTTTTCCTTTCTCTCAAAAAATACATTGAGCCCTATCTAAAGTGTTTTGCTGAGAGACCTCCACCAACATTGATCTGAAATAATGTTGAGTGAACTGAAACAGTTAAACCCTATTTTGGGTTAAACTTTGCTAAAGGTACGGGTTCGGCGTGAACACAAACTTCAGGCGATTCGTCTCGGCTGAACCCACTAAAATGTCTTCTTTTTCTCTCAGAGGATAGCACTAGGGTCCTAGGTTCAACTCTAACCGCACAATATCTGCGTGAAATTTGTATGTTCTCCCTCTGTTTGTTTCTTCAAAGTCATTCATGCAGAGGTTGCCCTTGGTCAGATTTGAACCTAGGACCCCAATGCTGCAAGGTAACAGTGTTAACCACTGAGCCACCATGTTGCTTCTTCCTCCTCTAGAGTAGGAGGAAGAGAACTAATTAAAACTGAAATTCGGCCAAGCCAAAAAGCTCACTCAGGACTAGTCTAGATCTATGGACGGATATTGCAGTCTTAACTAGTAATAGTTAGTGGCAATAATTATTAACATTTTCATAGTACTATAAAATTGACATCACATTAGAAAAGATGCATTTGGAACATTGAGCATGCTTGAAGGATACTTCTTGATGTTAACAATGATTAGATGGCTGAAGTTCATCGTCTGTGTGATACAAATTTCTTTGGGAAGTGAAAATTTTTGTATAGGTCTTATAAAAATTAAAAATACGTGTATATTAATCACAAGCTAATCATACAAACCAAGATGTAAAAAAAAACATCTAAGAATCTAGGAGGTAGCCACATTCCAATTATCTAGAACAGTGTATTCAACTGGCTGCAACCAGCCCTGTGAAATTAAAAAAGTGCTCTCAGGAGGTTTCCCTCAGGTGAAACTTGGTAATGCTGATGGAAAGCAGTGTGACCCAGCTGACTTCTTGGAATTTGTAGTGCACAGATGGAATCATTGCAATGCCACCAGCTATGAAACAAGTCAAGACGCTGCAACCTAAAGGGAATCTGCCACCAGATTTATGCTGCCCTATCTGAGGGCAGCATAAAGTAGTGAGAGAGTTCCGTATTCCAGCACTGGGTCACTGACTTGTGAAGATGTAGTAGTTTTCACTAAATTACACTTTTATCAGTTGCAACGTGGGGTCCTCATATTGATGAGCAGCAGGCTAGCCACTCTCCTGCCACCGATGGACAGCTTTCTCCCTGTTCTAGATATTGCAAGAAAGATACAATATCAATCAGCAGTGGGTAGGAGAGCCAGTAGCTTCTGAATACAAGGACGCCATTGGGTATATACATTGAGAAGACTTGAGAGCTAAGGTTCCACTGCAGCTAATAAACTGTGATTTTATGAAAACTACAGCATCTTCACAAGTAACCAAGGGTTTCCGCAGCCACACCAAGAAGGCTGTGTGAACATCTGAAATCAGGTGCTAAATGTATGGTCACTGGGAGTCTGGGGAAGAAAATCCACTATGTAAGTCAAGTTTCCCATATATGTGTAAGTAGTATCGGCTTTTATTTTTATATAGTTTTTAGATCAGTTTAGTTTTATTAAATTTGTCTAATCTTATGTAGCTTGTGATATATTACGTTTACATTAGTTTAATACACAGTTTTTATACCTTTTTTATTAGTTTTTGTATTGTCTACCTGCACTTATTGCACATATAAAAAATACATGTTTTTATATTACATAAATGACTATAATGTTATTTATGCTAGCATTTACTAACACACTCATACATAGGCAGCACAAAGAATGTGGGGAAAAATCTATAAAATGTTACTTGACAATTTTACTATTTGTTGTTTTTTTGGGGCGAAGGGGTTTCTGTATGAAATACACAGGCACTATTAGGAGAAAAAAGTTTGCACTATAGTTTTATATGTGGTTCATTTAATTGTAATATTTATACTTCTCTGGTACTGAATAAAATGTTACTTACCATTAGGGGTGCTCGGGCCAAAAGAGAACATACAAAGTCCTTGCAGGTATTGTCCTTTTCAGATTTGAACCTAGGACTCCAGCACTGCAAGGCAACAGTGCTAATGAGTGAATTACTATGTCTCTTCTTCCTCTTTCCTTCTCCTCCTTTGCCCTCGTTCTTTTTCTACCTCTTCCAGAGGAGGATAATAAAAAGAGAGTGAAGGAGAATGGGAAGAAGGAGGAGAAGAAGAACAAAATAAGACACAGAAGAAGAAGGCAAATACGGAAAAGATCTTCTCCTTCTGGTTCTTCTTCTCCTTCTCCTCTTCAGGAAAATTAAGAAGCAGGAAGAGGAAGTAGGAAGAAAATTGTCTTGTAGTGATGCGGTTCTAGGTTAACATCTGACTATGGACAACATTTGTATGGAGTTTGTATGTTCTCTTTGTATTCATTCTCTTTTTCTTCTCTTCCTTTTCTGGAGAAGAATAAAGAAGTGTGGTGACTCAGTCTTTAGCACTACTGGAGTTGTAGGTTAAAATCTGACCATGGGCAACATCTGTATGAAGTTTTTCAAAGTCCATGTAAAAGTTTTCCGTGCTGAGCTGCATTCATTGAAGAGGCATCACCACTAGAGATGAGCGAGCATACTCGCTAAGGACAATTACTCGATCGAGAATTGTCCTTAGCGAGTATCTCCCTGCTCGGAAAAAAAAGGTTCGGCTGCCGGCGTGGGTGAGAGGTGAGTTGCGGCCATGAGCAGGGGGGAGCGGGGGAGAGAGAGGGAGAGATCTCCCCTCCGTCCCTCCCTGCTCTCCCCCGACGCTCCCCGCCCGCCACCGGCAGCCCGAGCGGGCAGGTACTTGCTAAGGGCAATGCTCGATCGAGCAATTGCCCTTAGCGAGTATGCTCGCTCATCTCTAATCACCACCAACATCAACTTCATGATCATCATGTATAGCTGCATTCCCATGCAATTTGGCTGCATTAGGGCCAAAGTAGTGAACTGTTTTACTCACACTGACTTTAATGGGAATTTGAATCAAATTGTCCTGATTCCCAATTATCTCTGTAGAATTGAACCGATCACTCCAGACCTGATTATTCCAATAATCATTCATCACTACTATCCATTGGCAACATATGGGGCAACTTTGTATCATAATATTTGAAATGTTTCCTCTGACATCTGTAAAAACTTAATGTAGTCATACGGCGAAGAAAAACATGAAAGACAGGCATCATGTTTGTTAATAAGTACTCTCAAAGCAGAACTGTTGGGTCCGCCACCCTCCATGCTGATTTGTCATCCTGTTTTCTTCTGCTGAGACACAATGCATTCTAGCACTGCACACTTTGAGCAACCATGTATCACCGGGGTGCTCTGTGGTCATGGTAGCTTCCAAATCAAAATAGCTGTGAAAATCTAGTTAAGATTTCCTTCCATATTTTAAAGCACATAAAATTAAAATCATCTTCCAAGAATGAACAAAAAATCATGACTTCATTCTTATGCTCATAGCAGGGAACGAATTGATAAGCTGATAATTAAGGCCATATGTCCATCTGAGAGTACATTCCTTTTTCACTATCTCAACTGTATCATTGGGTTGACTATGTATTCCATTCTTATGTTCCAATATCATCTATTTTAAGAGTCAGAAAAGAATAAAAATAGATAGATTGTTTTATATAACCTTGTACACCTGCATCGGCTCCTGTTACAGATGTCAAAGGTTGATTGGCACTGTGCGTGGAGATGGTCCACATGACAGTAGACTAGTCTCAGGCTTCATAAATAACGGGAGACAGTGCAAGCAAACAGGGATGTAGGACAAAAAGAAATACAGTGTTCAAATCAGCGGAGATGGTGATTGAAAGTATACAGCCAGCCCCACTGAGATAGGATGTGACATGTCCTCTGTAACCCAGAATGCATAGAGCTTGTTATTGGGTCACTAATAGCAAAGTCCCATGTGTCTAAGCAGGAGTGGACACAAACTGATCCTGCAAGGTAGAAAGCATACTGCAGCCTTATCTTTTAGGTAAGACTAGTAATTATTAGGAAATTATATAATGCCAGTGTTTCTGGTGGCGCAATGCGCCATACAGCTCTGCTACATGCACGTCACACACAGCTCTGCTATATTGTTTTCACATATGAGCTGCACGTGATTTATGAACTTCAGCAGCTCACTGAGGAGACATGTTCGCTCGTAGCTTTTGCATATTTGCTGCACAAGATTTGCAAACTTCAGCTGGAGGTTGAGGGGAAATCGTGGCTTGTCGCTGTGTCATATAAACTGCATTAGCTTCACGGCAGCGTTGAACACTCTGAGGTGACATGTTTGCACGACGGCGACTGTTTGTTTCAACACTGCACAACAGTTGATGATTAGATGAAGGCTGCACTGGTGTTGGTGGCATTAGCACTTCAGATGACATGATATTACGCTCAGGAGATGTAACGATAGTGATAAAGGACTATGCTTCAATGTTGTTGGTCAATATGCACCGCCAGCTACGGTATGTATGTGTACATTTGTGAGGTGTCATTTATTGGAGTCTACACATAGGTGTCCAACTGTCTCACAACACGCCAGACTGCCAGACTGAGTACTGCTGTATTCATAGCAACTGAGGCCACAGGGGGTTGTGGGGGATGTAGTCTGCACATAATCCCTCATTCAGTACACAAGGAGGATAAAGGACCTGTGATGACATCACCATCATGTGATCAGGCGGTGGAACTAAGAGCTGGTAACTGACATACACAGGTGCTGTCAGGCTCTGCATTCAACTCACACACAATGACGGACGGACAAGTGGTCTTTAGTAATTTGATTAAGGTAGAAAATCCCATGAAACATGTCAGAATACACTACTTATATATATATATATCCTCCTGACAGTAGTTGGTACATCAGGGGAGCATGCTGGAGATGATTGTTTAGGGGAAGAAAGAAGAAACTCTGTCATGAGATGAAAGCAAATCTGTCTCTACTGATGGAGCTAGAGGGCAATACTGGGAAAACTTTTGATTGCATGCTTGGCTGCATAGCTAAAGGTATAAACGGTATAAAGATGGAGATTGTGATCCTGCTGTATAGAGTTCTGGTGAGACCACATCTGGAATACTGTGTTCAGTTCTGTAGACCTCATCTACAGAAAGGCATTGATAAAATGAAACAAGTCCAAAGATAGGCTATAAAATTGGTGAAAGGTCTCAAGAACAAGGAAAGGAAAGACTTAAAGGAAAGACTTAAAGAACTTAACTTGAATAGCTGTAGGAGAGAAGGGAGAGAGGGGACATGGTCAAAACCTTTATATATCTTAACCCTTTCCAATCCACTGTCTGACATCTGAAGATATTATGATTTAAGGCTGTACAGCTTCGATGTTGAAAGACGTCCATCAGGGTTCTCTTACTATATATATTGCCAGCCTCTCTGCTGTCAGGACCTATCCAACGTGTCACCTCATGCAGTACTGGCTTTTGCCAGCATATAGCGCTGTTGTATAACGGCAGAAAAAGAGTACGCCCCCTAGAAAAACCAGGATACAAATTGGATTGGAAAGGGTTAAAGAGTATAAATACGGTTCAGTGGAAAGGGTTTTATTAGGGAGCTAAACACAAGAACAAGCCGGCACAATCAAAGATTAGTTGGGGGAAAATAAAAAACAATATCAGAAAATATTTTTTTACTGAAAGAATAATAGATGCTCGGAAGAAACTTCCAGTGGTTGTGGTTAGAAAATCAATGACTAATGAATTCAAACCTGGGATAAGCATAGATCTACCCTAAGGCCGCCTGCAGACGAGCGGGTCGGATCCGGCAGTGAGAATTCTCGCCGCGGGACCCGACCCGAGAGCCTGCAGGGACGAGCGCGTACTCACCCGCGCCTGGCGGCCCCGGCTCTTTCATGTGCCGGCTGCGGCGCAGCCGGTGCATGCGCAGACCAGAGCCGGCGGCCGGGTAAGTGCGTGCCCCGCACAAAAATAGGACATGCCGCGGTTTGTTTGCCGCGCGAAATTTCACGCGGCCAAACCACGGCCGTCTGCATAGGAGTGCGTATTGTAATGCACTCCTATGCAAACTTTCAGTGGCGGAAATCCCGCGGGAAATACCGCCGCGGGATTTCCGCCCGTGTGCAGGCGGCCTAAGAGAGAAATAAAATATAAAGGCAGACTAGATGGACCATGTGGTCTTTTTTGCCATCAATTTTCTATGTTTCATTGTGACTTCTGAGTTGGTAGGGGGATTGCGGAGACTACTGAGAGGAAAGGGAAGAGACATAGTTTGGGCTATCATTTAGGAGGAGCTCTGTTCAGATACTGTGTGTGTAAAGCTTGATGAAGACCCCAAGTGGGTCGAAACGTTGCAGTAATGGAGGAATAAAGAGGAATCTTGCTTATGCACCTGGCATGCTGTCCCTCCTTCTTGATATGGTGGATTATACATATGAGTCCTAGGCTCGGACACTTGAGTGATCTACATTTATGACCTGAGAGGCCTAGCCATTGAGGATATGCCAACTGAGTGCTGCTGACCAACTGTGTTGAAAGACTAACTGTGTTGGTGGGGGACAAATCTTTACGTATGAGGAAAAAGTGAGCTCACATATTCCTATAGTGGTGTATTTGCTGGGTGTTATTTTTTTCTCTCCACAATTTAGACTGAATATCAGGTATAAAGATTTCCTAATGCACAAGTGCATCATTACTGACTCCTAGAACTGGGAACATGAAATTAGCTGAAGGTAAAGGCACTAATGTTAGTATCCTTGGTACATAGTGCAGTTCAGAGATATTATGCATTACTGGTAAATACTATTGCAATATGAGCCAACTATTTCTGCTTGTTCTTTGGTTAGTTGATCACTGGCTATAGAAGAAAAGAACCGTGCAATTCTATAGATCTGCATTACAACCCTTAATTAATGAGAAATAATTCAAACATTCCTGAAGTCTCTTGTGTAAAGGAATTTTTTTTTCTAACTTAATGCCACGTAATAAAAAAAAAATAATTTTAAAAGAGTTGAAAAATAATTTCGAGATTCAGCAACATTAAAAAGGAATTATACAGAACAGTCCGATAACTTTCTCAGGAAGCATGGAAAGTACCTAAGTGTAGCTGTACAAATAGAACATCGCTGCATGTCACACTAGTAATGTGGACATTATTGTAAGCGAGAGCCTTGTGACTAAACTAAGCGTGAAATGTTAAATTATTTTGTTTACTGCTCTATTTAGGATATTATTTATTGAGCAGCTTTTAATACCTCAGGTTATATAGATTACGAATAGAGATGAGCGAACGTGCTCGGCCACGCCCCTTTTTCGCCCGAATACCGCGATTTTCGAGTACTTCCGTACTCGGGCGAAAAAATTCGGGGGTCGCCGTGGCGGCGCGGGGGGTTGCAGCGGGGAGTGGGGGGGAGAGGGAGAGAGAGAGGGCTCCCCCCTGTTCCCCGCTGCTACCCCCCACGCCGCCACGCCTCTCCCCGCCCCCCGGCGCACCCGAGTACTTTTCACCCGAGTAGTGAAGTACTCGAAAATCGCGGTATTCGGGCGAAAAAGCGGCGGGGCCGAGCACGTTCGCTCATCTCTAATTACGAATACAGAATAAAAGTTCTTAACGGTTGTCTTCCCATAAAACCAATACATTTAGCTGAATGAGTTATGAATTAATGAATTCCAATTTTCACTTTTTTTGTGGCAATATGTGAGTAAACCCGACCTGATCTTCATGTATAAGTTTAAGGATAGGAGGTTGTAAACGGGAAACTATTAATATGGCAAATATTTTTATGTTCACATTCAATAAAGAAATAGGACGATAGTTCCCACAACACAAGGGATCCTTTCCTGACTCAGGGTGGCTTCCCACGAGCGTGTTTTTGTGCGTGCATACGAGCGCACAAATAAACGCTTATATTACAAACAATGCATTCCCTATGGTGTTTGCACTTGTCCGTGCTTTAGAGGCGTGTGCCTGTAAAGATAGGACATGCATGCACCATAGGGAATGCACGCATTGTCTTCAACGGAGCCGTGGCTACTGCCGGCGGCTACTTTGAAGACAATGGCCTGCCGGCACCCCAGAATTGTTTTTACATAAAAGCTCTTCCCTAAAAAACAAGTATTTTAGTGTAAAAAAAACAAAAGAAACTTACCTGTCCGCCACTGCCATGTCCCCGTGGGGATGAAGAACACATCGGCCGCATGCGGTGAATAAAGAATTCCCTACCACAGCTGTCCCATATGACGGCTGCTGTAGGGAATCCAGCTGCCGGCATCCTGTAATTGTTTTTCAGGAAATGGCTTTAAATATAAGCCCTTCCCTGAAAATCAAGAAAAAATTGTGATAGTAATAAAACAAAATCTATACTCACCTTTCTTCAGCTGCCGGGGCTCTGCCGCGTCCAGCCAGCTCTTCTCCTGCACTGCTGTGACGAGTATTCAGCAGGCGGGGATTCAAAATCCCCGCCTGCTGAATGGGCTGTGTCTGATTGGCTGAGAATTGTGACCAATCAGAGGCAGGTCTCAGCTATTGAATGACAGGTAGCACTCACTCACCCATTCATGAATTCATGAATGTATGAGTGCTCCCTCTGATTGGCTGAGTGCTGGGACCAATCAGAGGCAGCTCTCAGCTGTCATTCAATAGCTGAGAGCTGCCTCTGATTGGTCACAGCACTCAGCCAATCAGAGGCAGCACTCACTCACCCATTCATGAATTCATGAATGGGTGAGTGCTGCTTCTGATTGGCTGAGAATTGTGACCAATCAGAGGCAGGTCTCAGCTATTGAATGACAGCTGAGAGCTACCTCTGAGTGGTCCCAGCACTCAGCCAATCAGAGGTAGCACTCACTCACCCATTCATGAATGCAGGGACCAATCAGAGGCAGCTCTCAGCTGTCATTCAATAGCTGAGAGCTGCCTCTGATTGGTCACAGTGCTCAGCCAATCAGAGGCAGCCCATTCAGCAGGCGGGGATTTTAAATCCTGATGAATACTCCTCCCAGCAGTGCAGAAGAGCCGGCTGGACGCAGCAGAGCCCCGGCAGCTGAAGAAAAGTGAGTATAGATTTTTTTTATTTCTATCACCATTCTTTCCTGTTTTTCAGGGAAGGGCTTATATTTAAAGCCCTTTCCTAAAAAATAATTACAGGATGCCAGCAGCTAGATCCCCTACCGCAGCTGTCATCTGTGACAGCTATGGCAGAGAATTCTTTATTCCCCACAGGGATGAAGAATTCCTTTGCTGCATCTGTCACAGATGTGGCAGGTGCAGCAAGGAATTTTTTTTCCTCACAAGGATGAAAGAAACATCTGCCGCAGACCATTGTCTTCAATGGAGCCGCCAGCAGCAGCCGCGCCTTCATTGAAGACAATGCGTGTATTATTAATTTATTTTTTTTTACACTATAATTGTGGTTTTCAGGGAAGGGCTTATATGTAAAGCCCTTCCCTGAAAAACAATTCAGGGGTGCTGGCAGACCATTGCCTTCAATGGAGCCGTCGGCAGCAGCCACGGCTCCATTGAAGGCAATGCACGGACCTGCAGTCACGCGTGGTTTTGCACGTACATGGGTGCGCACTTATGTACACACCTATATACGCACAAAAACACGCTTGTGTGAAGCCACTCTTAGGCCTTAGTCAGACGGGCGTTTTTTCGCGTGATTTGCGGATCGCATGACGGATGCGCATCCGCAAATCGAGTGACCGGTGCCCGAAAATCGCCCGAAAATCTGCTCCTAGCCGCGTTTCATTAGAAACGGGCCGGAGCTGTCCAGCGCATTGCATTCAATGGAGCGGCAATACAGCCCGCTCCATTGAAAGCAATGAGCTGCGGGCGAGTGTGGGATGAATTGTCAGGAAGGGCCTAAATATATAAGCCCTTCCCTGCAATTCATCCAGAAAAGTGTTAAAATAAAGAATATATATACTTACCTGCTCCCGGCAGCCGGAGTTCCGCACGGCCGGCCTGCAGTGGGTGTGAAGGGGGTGTGAGTCAGACCTGCCCCCTGATTGGCTCAGCGCTGAGCATATTCAATATCAGTTCATGAGTAACCACTTTGACTAAGCAAAAAAAAAGAACACATGGCAGAAGAGACTCTCTGTACTGAAAATGTCTTGCAAGTTCTGTTGAAGAGGGTTGACTTCATTTTGTATTTTATGTATAGTTTCAAAGAAGCATCGATGAAAGAAATTCTTTATATATACAGTACAGCAGGGGCATAACTATAGGTGATGCAGGGGATCCGGTTGCACCCGGGCCCAGGAGCCTTAGGGGGCCCATAAGGCCTCTCTTCTCCATATAGGGAGCCCAGTACTATGAATAAAGCATTATAGTTGAGGGCCCTATTACAGGCTTTGCATTGGGGCCCAGAAGCTCCAAGTTACACCTCTGCAGTACAGTATATGTAAGCAGTGGCACAGTGATTCCGTGTATTCCTCCGCTGAAGGCTCGTTTACACACTGCAATTTGTAAAGCCGCTATTAAGCCATTGGTGGTTTAAACAAGTGTCAAATTATTAGAGAGCATTTCCTTTCCTTGTCAAAAAGCGCCAGATGCAGATGAAAATAAGAGATGGACCACAGATAATATGACTAGTTACAGAAAGTCCAGTCTGCCAAGACACCAGCACCACAGCTTCAGATGCTGGGAGCCACAGTGCTAGGAGAATGGCAGCCGTGTGTGAACGCATACTTCGAATTCATATTTAATCTATGTTTTGGTGATGGTAACAGAGATCTATAAAGCTATTTACATGAGTGTATAAAATATGTGGCTATCTGAAAAACATAGTATGCACTAGTTTCATCTATATTGCTGATGTAATATACCAATGGAGGTCTATGAAGAGTGATTCAAATATAGATACATGAGTATTGCATCCATATTCCATTCATATTAAATCAGTATTTGTATTCGTTAATATACAATAGTTGTCAATTGAGCAAAAATGGATTATTAGCAAATAATACCCACGAAAACAAATACAGATGCAATACTGATCACATGCTGATGACATACTAATATTATAGACATTCACAAATACACTCAAAAATTTGCTCTGCATGCTGAACACCATAAGAATGAAATTAAACTGTGGGTGAATTTCTCTTTTTTTCCTACAACCCCCTCCCCCCCCCCCCCCCAAAAAAAAAAGAATAAACATTATACATTATATTTACACCAAAATGATGTAATTAAACAATACATCTTATCCCACAAAAAGCAAGCCCTCATATGGCTATGTCAACTGAAACAATTAAAAAGTTATGGCTCTAGGAATACTGAACAAAAATCTGAAAAATTGGTTGATCATTAGGACATAAAATGGACCTGTCACTAAGGGGTTAAAATTGTTCACAAGCACCCTGCAGCAGCCAATCTCTGGTCACAACATGACCTCCTAGTGATTGGCTGCAGCAGTTACATGCCCTGATCAGCAACAACCAGGAAGGACAGAATGTTTGTGAAACAATTTTAAGTAATGGGAAAACCCCTTTAAAGTCAACTTCCAATGTTACTGTGATTTATAGATGAGCTGTGAAAATTAACAGTTTTCTAGCTAATTGTCTTCTTGTAATTCATGTGTGTTGCCTTCAAGAGAATAAGGGAGAAATATGATACAATTTAGTACAATGTAACTAGAGATGAGCGAGCGTACTCGCTAAGGGCAAATACTCGAGCGAGTATTGCCTTTTGTAAGTACCTGCCCGCTTGTCTCAAAAGAAAGGGTGTCGGCGGGGGTGAGCGGTGAGTTGTGGGAGTGAGCAGTGGGGAGCGGGGGGGAGAGAGAGAGGTATCTCTTCGCCCCCCCCCCCCCCCCCCCCCCCCCCGTTCCTCCGCTCTCCCCCACTGCTCCCCGCCCCCCGACGGCACCCGAATCTTTTGAGACGAGCGGGCAGGTATTCACAAAAGGCAATACTCACTCGAGTATTTGCCCTTAGCGAGTACGCTCGCTCATCTCTAAATGTAACATTTGTATGTATTTACATTGTATAATCAAATTAAATGTAAGGCTACATTCACAGGGGCAAGCCAAGAACGATATCGGGCCTAGAAACCCAGCCTGATAGTGCGCTTGTCAATGTGCATTATACCCGTGAATGCGAGGTGTTTCTCATGCAAAAACGCCTTGCATCACTTCTACGAAATTCCACTCCTCCGGCGCTTGTTTCACGTGGGACAGAGGATCGGCAAGTGTTTCCTATTGATTTCAATGGTAAACATCATATCACACTCAACATGAGATGTGTTTAACTGTCCCATTGAAAACAATGGCTGATGCATTCTAAGGGAAGCGAAAAAACAGGACATGCAGAGATTTTTTACCTCTCACTGTAGGGCTCCACAGCTAGCTACTTACCAGAGGTCAGCACTCTGAATCCTGACAATCAGCTCTTTAGTGGAAGGCTGGTGCCCCACAGCACCTGTCCAGCACTGAGTCAGCTGTTTTTAGATTTTAGTAGTGCCCTACAAGATATTATACAGCCAGTGTCCACCCTGCTCTCTCCACTAGTTGTGCCCGAGGCACATGCCCCACCTGCCCCCCCCCCCCCCCCCATGGTTCGCCCCTAACTATCATTGATTGAAACAGATCACCTCCATAAGAGACTATCTCTGGGTCTATTAGAGGTAATAGTTTTTCCAAGAATAGTAACCACTCTTTTCCCAACAGCCATGGATCCTAACTAATTCCTCTTTGTACTGTTTCATATTTCAACAATTTTGCTTTTCTCGAATATATTCCGCAATGTGATTGCTCATATGGTATTTCTGAGATGTGCACTATTGGCAGGTAAGATTGTATTCCTTGTAGTATTTTAATGGAAAGCAAATGTTCTAATAATGCAACCCTTATGATTCTCCAAAGTTAAATCAAGAAATATGATTCTTGACTTATGAAACTGATATGTAAACTGTAAATTTCAATCACTGCCATTGATGTAGTCCATGAACACTAATGTGTCAGGCACACCTCCGTGCCAGATTACCAAGAGGTCATCAATGTATCTACCATATCAGTGCACATGTTCACAAATTGGGTTGGATGCATTGTAAATATACAACTCCTCCCATAGAGCCATGACAAGATTGGCAAATAAAGCCAAATATTTGACACCCATGGGGGCTCTCTAACCTGAACATAATATGTATTATTAAAAGTAAAATAAATTCTGGCCGGCCAAAAAGAAGTGGTCTTTAAAATAAGTTCACAAAGTTCTGGCCAAGCACTTAGGAGTCCAGTTCTTCTAGCATATCAAGTTGGACTCTGTGGAAACCCTTAAGATCCTGTTACTGCACATCCCCATGGTAAGTAAATGAACAAAAACTGTACTAGATCCTAAATGGTGAGAGACCCCTTCCTCGATCTACAGTTGATTGACTATCCTGAGGATAGCCCAAAAATAGCTTACAAGAGGGAAACCCCCTTAAATATTGATTAATATTCTTAGGATAGGTCATCAATATCAGATCAGTTGGAGGTAAGTGCTATGGCCTCTTCCTTATATACCAAGCACAGCACCATACATTGTATAGTGGCTGTGCCTAGTATTACAGCTCAATCACATTTTTTGAATACGGCCAGCAAACAGGTTTCAGAAATCAACTGTTTCACATGGAAAAACTCTTTTAACCATAATTAAAATAGTTTTTTTAAATTTTATTTACCCAACCAAGCCTCTACGCCTTTGGAAATTCGACCTGGACACTTTGTGTCATCTAAAGACCAGGCCATGTTCAGAGGGTTTTCATTTTGCAACTTGAAGACCCTCTTAGACACCACCAGCTCTACAACCACCAGAGTGAGCCGTCTTTCTGAGCCCCTGGAGGAACATCGAGTGATAGAAAGCTGAGGAACCCATGAGGAGTGCACCAGCTGTACCACACAGCAGCTAGTGGTAAGTATAGGCGCCCAAGTATCTGCGCTTTGTAAAATCATAGACATGCGTAATATACTTTAGATCATAAAATACAACTTTTTCTTACCAGTAAATGGATTTCCCCAAAACAATAACAGCAGCAGCTGATGGTGCAGTCACGGGTAAAGGGGAAATAAATTGGTGTGTGATGGCCGGCTATTAAGGGGTAGAGGAAACCTGATTTTTTTTCATAGTTAATGACATGTTAGCACATGTCTTATTTAACATTTACTGGTAATTACATTTCCTCATGTCCATCACGGTATTTTCATGAGTAATGGAGAAATGAGATGTGTGATAGCTAACTATTGAGGGGGTTGCCTACTTATAAACCATTGATAGCTCGGTCTTAGGATCAGCGGGGGACTGCCACCTGAATACGGATAGACAATACGTCCGTGTGAATGGGCTCTTACCATATAACACTGCTTACCAAAAAGTTACAAAATAATATACATACAAAAACATTAATGACAGTTATAAAATAAAGGGGAGAAAATAACAGAGACTTAATTCTTTAGACTCTCTTCTGCTTACACGATTGCACCAATAAACAGGGAATGTACACCTCAAGTATGAATCTGGATCTGGTCCCACAAGATGAAGACTTCTTACTGTCTAAGATATGCTTACACTTGGGCTTATTCCACATGAACGATCGCAATATCGCCGCGAGAAAATCACACACAGCACAAATGCAACATCGCTGCATTTTCTCACGGCGATATCATGACCTTGTAGCACCACATGCGAAGTGCTTGAAATGTAAGGCCTACCCCAAAAATTAACCCTAGCTGAATAAAAAAAAATACATCACCTCTCCGGCACGTCTCCACAGAAGCCTCAGCAGGCTTGCTTGAAGTCTTCTGCAAGTGCTTCCTGGATTGAAAACTGAAATTTCCCGCCTCCAGGAAACGCTGGCTGGGATAGGCTGAGCTGCGGCACTCAAGAACCAATCAGAGCCAGCGGCTATGATTGGTTCATCGAGCGCTGGCTCTGATTGGTTCATTGAGCACTGTCACAGCCAATAAGAGGCAGAGCTTACTGAAAGCTCTGCACGAGAACTTCAAGCAAGTCTGCCGGAGCTTCACGGAAGGTATGTGAGGAGCTGACGGCACCAGAAGGAGATGTACTCTTTTTTTAACAAAATGTTTATGCAGCTAGGACTTAGTTTAGGGTTTTTACAGTAAATTTAAGGTGCTTGTTCCTTAATGGGCTAAGATTGGGTCTCCATCTCATGCCAATATACTTAGACCACATGACTGTCTTTTACAAATGAAATACTATGGTTCCGTTCAGACTTCCATATGAATTGCATGTTCCGGGAATTCAGATGGTACCTTGGGACGTAGAAGAAAACATGGTGTGAGCATACCCTAATTGAAAATACTGTACGTTTGTATGCAAATAATTTTACATATATCAGTGTGACAAAGTTGGTCAATTACCTAATTGCTACTCTTTGTTAACTTTGTGTTTTCCTTTCCTGTGTATCCTTTCTGCATTCTGGCAGGACGAGGAAGTATATTGCTAAATTGTATCATTACACTTCATCTTTCATTTGCAAGCTCATCTGTTAGAAAGCCATTGCATTATCTATGCTTTATTTCTAGGAATTCTGTGTATGACGACATCCATGTTTGCTGTGACAGAGACTAATCTCAATTCATTTTACACAATATTGGCCCATTATGGCCAAGTCAAGTATGACTGCAAGATACAAACAAGAGGAAAGATTCCAGTACAGGGTGATGACTCTCTGTGTACACACACGGCATGGATGAAAATCGTCATCTATAAAGGGCCGTACACATTACATGATAATTAGCCCAACAGTCCCCCGATGCTTGTAACCCTGGGAGCTAAGTTCTGCTAGAGATACTTTGTAGCTAATTATCTACTTACTAAAGTAAACTTGCATGCTTGACTTATCCAAAAGTACATGTTTAACGGGGAGTCTGAAGAATTACCGTGTTTGCCTGAAAATAATACCTACCTTGAAAATAAGCCCTACCCCGATTTTGGGGGGTCTTGAAATATAAGTCCTCCCCAAAAATAAGCCCTAGTTGCATTAGGTAAAAAAAAACACAATACTCACCTTGCAGCATAGCGTGTGTCCCCCCACTATGGTCTCTCTGGCGGTGCGGCAGGCTGCTCTGCAATCCTCCCCACTGTCGTCTCTCTCTGGTAAACGGGGCTTTGAATTCCCCCGTCTATAGCAAGTAAGCGCTGTGATTGGATCAAGCGCCAGCCAATCACAGCCGATTCTTGATCATTCACAGCCATTCAGTGAATGACATCACTGAATGGCTGTGATTGGTTTATCGGGTGCTGGCTGTAATTGGCTGGCACTCATTCCAATCACAGCGCTTACTTGCTAGAAGCGAGGGAATTCAAAACCTCCCGTACAGAGCAGCCTGCCGCACCGCCGGGGAGATCATTGCGGGGGACACAGACGCCGGCTGCGAGGTGAGTATATGCTTCCCACCCCCTGAAAATAAGACACTGTGCCTCTTTTGGGGCAAAATTTAATATAACACAGTGTCGTATTTTCAGGGAAACACAGTAGCTGTTGATTAGATGAGCATTCAGCTAACAGCTATTTAAAAGTCTACGGCTGGCTTAAGACTTCTGGTCCAATATAATATATTAAAAAAAAACATATTTGTTACGGTACTAGTGGGGTGCTTAGGTACGCACGGCGCGGGGCTCCCTGATCTACACCCAGACCACTGTCCCTTCCTGGAGATAGCCCTGATGGTGGACACGTCCAGGCCGCCAACTCTGACCCTACGCTTACTAGAGGGGACAGGCAGGGACCACAGTACCTATGCAAGAGATTACTACCCACTAGCACCGACAGGAAAAGGAGATGACAAGAACCAACATGGGAAACCCTGTCTGATAACAGCGAGGTCTAGCGGACAAACTGACAGAAGCAGGATACCAAACGAGGCAGACTAGCTAGCAGACTGAGGAAATAGCACAAAGAACCAGGGCCAGATTACCATCAGGTCAGAGTAGTTGGACTACTCAGCAGACATTGAAAAACTGGACAATAATCGGCAACTCCCAGGCAGCATCTTGTAGGGAGGCGGGAGGAGCCAATAGGTAGATAGACCTGTCAATCACCAGCACACTACTCAGACACATAGCAGGGTAATTAACCTGACTGGAAGGCACAGGAGATGTTAACCCTGGCATGTCTGGACAGAACAAGATGTGCTGGCAAAATTAACTATGAGCTGACAGGCGTAACAATACTCTGGCTTCTGACAGTGAATTCGAAACACTGATATTTTGAAGCAACATTATGCATTAAATAGGTTACCTTCCTGTAGCTGTAGACATGACACACAGGTCCTGCATGTCATCGCTCAGCCACCCCATGGGGCAACATTTTTCGAGTTGTATCGTTAACCTAGTCCAGCTTGTCTTTTTCCCTTCCCCCACCAAGAGGATGCTCTTCTACCTACATTTTATATATCCTCTAATGACAATGCTGTTTATCTGTTTCCATATGTTTAGCATACCCCTTAAATGCAGAAGTATGTTCTGCCTGTTATAAAAACGTGTGACGTCCCAGGCTATATTAGGCTCTGTTCATATCATTGTGCAGGGGAGGGGGTAAGAGGTGAGTTGTGACCATCGCCTACTGTGAATGGTGGATCCTATGTTATACATATGTGTCAACAGCAGCACAGGCCACTTCTTCGAATTCGGGAATAAATGTAGCAGGACCTTGGCCAGATCTTAGAGAGAGCATAGATCTCGTAATTTTGTGCCAGTAATATTATCCCGCGGTGGTACTTTCACTAGTGATCCCGAAAAGATTGCAATAGAGCTTGTGCAATTCTACAGAGATTGGTACAATTTGACACCAACCTCAGAGACGGGAGCTACCATAGTCATTCCCCGGACCTCCAGACACAGCAATCTTTAGAGATATCTGGCCTGCTAACAGCATCACTGGAGTTGACAAGTGTCCTGGACAGACCAATTTTGAAGGAAGAGATTTCCCAAACCCTAAAATCAATGCCTTCTCATAATGCTTCCCATCTTCGTATTATAAGAAATACTCAGACCTGCATTGAACTCCATGGCGGGAGGATGCCCCCTGAGATGACTGACGCCCAGATTACAGTTATACATAAACAAGGTAGGGACCCCACTCTTTGTTCGAATTATCGCCCAATTTCACTACTCATTGTAGACCTCAAATTGTTTACGAAAGTACTATCAATGCATCTTTCACTACTGCTGCCACAACTGGTACACTCTGATCAACTGGGATTTGTTCACTCTAGAGAGGCCCACTATACTTAAATTAAACGTATTCCCCTCTGCCTACTATCCACCGGCGCTATGAAGGCCTTTGACCGAGTAGCATGCCCACTACACTTTGCAGTACTAAGACACATCAGTCTTGCTCCTGTCATGAGGACTTGGAATATCCCCACCAATTGGGATCTAGCCTTTGCTGCAGGGACCCTCAGATCATTACCGCAGAAGTATTCTCAATTATGTGCTAGCTTTTTTTTAAACTTTTGTCCCACTTGGCGAATTGAATTTCACAAATTTTGATTGTTCTCATAATTCACTACCATACTGCAGTAGAGCTGTGTATTATCAAGTGTACTAGGAATTATTAGGAAATTATAGTACCAGTGTTTCTGGTGGCACAATGCGCCACATAGCTCTGCTACATGGTATATCCATTATGATCATCACACACACAGCCCTACTACATGGTACATCCATGCTGATTTCCAGACATCACCAGCAGACTCCTGGATACAGTGATCAGCCCCTGGGCATGTGATCCCTGACTCCACCCACACAGGTGATCACATGACGGTGACATTATCGCAGGTCCTGGTGACTGCTGTCGGCTTATCCAGTAAACAGTACTTTATACCAAACTGCCCAATGGCTTCTCCCACAGCAGTGATGTCACCGCAGCTCCTTCAGTCCACCGGATCTCTGTGGTGGCAGTGGGCCATTGTCTTCTGTCAGGACTGCTGAGTTGGGTCTGAGATAATAACGGATTAGTTGTAGTCACATTTTGTTATTTTCGTCCTCCCCTTTTCAAGAGCCTTTGCTGTTCTTCTGTCGGTCAGGCTCTGTGTTTTATATATGTTGTAGGACCTGTGATGACATTACCAGGGGTCAGAGCAATGACGTCACCAGTGGCGGAGCATGAGAAGTACTCACACACAAACATATATACTCACAGTCAAGTGGTCGTTAGTAGTTTGATGAAGCTCAGCCGGAGTCTAAGCCTTATAGGCCACCATAAATACCAGTTTTTACTACATTTCTGGTCTGGACTTCCTTTGTGCTGTGCTTCTCCTCATCTGTTGGGGAAAAGATGGTGGTCCTGTGAGCTCAATACCCCCAACTAATTTCAACCGCAGATACAGCAGTCATTGCTGGTCATGCAATCTAAATGTTTTTACAGAAAAAATTGTAAAAACTTTTTTACCCTTACACAAGTCTTTTTTAATATTGAAAAAAATCTACAAATAATTGGTATTGCCACATCCATAACATTACTATAAAATATTACATTATTTATCTAGCATGGTAAATTCTGTAAAAGAAAGCTAAAAAAAAAACTCCAGAATTGCAGTTTTCTGTTCATCTTGCTTCCCCAAAGCAGGGGAAAAAATTAAAACATTATGTCTACCTCAAAATGGTACCAATAAAAACTACAAGCTTTCCCACAAAAAAACAGGCCTGATACAGCTTTGTCAACTAAAAAGTAAAAATGCTCTGGTCCTGGAATGTGACAAGAGTCTGTAAAAAAAAAGTGTTTATATTGTGCAAAAGTGGTAAAACATAATAAAACCTAAAATTAGTTTCTATAAAAACCAGAACTCGTTCCCGCAAGGTGTCATGCAGCTACATTCACAAAAAATAAAGTTTATGACAGCTGGAACACAAAAGAGGATATGATTTACTGACTCTAAGGTCGGCTTCACACAAGCGTAAGCGCAATTGCGCAAGCCTCGATGCAACATTTTAGCACACAGAACTTGGGTTATTTGCATGCGCATATTTTGCTGTTAATTGTCATGTTCAGAGCCTCGTGTCGTGCAGAGTGTTGAGGCAGCAGAAATGCAGTCCTAAGCTCTCTCTCACGGCTTTAAGGTTGTGGGTTCAATCCCCGTTTGGTTCAGGTAGCCGTTTCAAGGTTGACTCAGCCTTCCATCCTTCCGAGATCGGTAAAATGAGTACCAAGCGTGGTGAGGGGTAATAAATAATATTACCTGAAAGCGCTGCGGAATAAGTTGGCGCTATACAAATAAGAAGATTTATTTTTATTTTATTCTCCTGCATGCGGCAAACAAATTGAAATGGCTAATTAGTTCCAGATGTGTTATTTTTCCAGCGGAATTATGCAGTGTTTCATGCATCGCCTTGCGTATCGTATGCACATTTGCGCCACCCCTCGTTGACATCTATGGGGACCTTTGGTGCTCAAATCCGCAGAAAGATAGAGCATGTCCTATCTTTTTTTGCACGACTGCATGTGAACGAACCTATTGAAATCAATGGGTTCTATTCACTGCGTAGTGCGCAAATATGTTCATGTGAAACCAGCCTTAAAACTAAAATGAGTTATGTCACTAAGGGGTTCAAAAAGCAGTCAAAGCGACTGAATTCTGTGTCAAATATATTTACATGAGAATCTACAATTTAAAAAAAAAGACATTTTTCGGGAGCGTTTTTTAAATCTTAACATGACTGTTGGGGGTTAATGATATTTCTCAAGTGTCTTTCGGCTGTATCTTGACCCAATCTCTCAATTCCAAGGTCTTTTAACCCTTTCCAACCCAATTTGTATCCTGGTTTTCCTAGGGGTCTTACTCTTTTTCTGCCGTTACACAACGGCGCCATATGCTGGCTAAAGCCTAAGTACTGCATGAGGTGACACGTTGGATAGGCTCCGACAGCAGGGAGGCTGGCAATATACAGTAAGAGAACCCAGACGGACGTCTTTCAACATCGGAGCTGTACAGCCTTAAATCATAATGTCTTCAGACGTCAGACAGTGGATTGGATAAGGTTAAAATACCCTTATTTTGGAACCATTTAGATACAAATGAAATGCAGAGCCCTTTACTGTGTGGCACGTGGTAGAAGCTGTTCCAGCATTTCCTGTATATCTTCTGTCTACGTCTTCTATGTAAAAGCTAAAGATGTCATTTCTTCTGAAACCCTAAAAGGGAAGTTACTTTGTATTGAATATTCATTGATGCTTAAGTGGTAGCTGCAGAACTGCGTTACACACAATTAATCATTGGTTCTGTCTCGATGCATCATCCATTTGTGCCTCGTGCAGAAACAAATCTCGAACTTTTTACTTAGTTTCAACTGAGAAAATATCTTGTGAAAGTCTAAATGTAAAATATCTTCCAACTAATTTTATCTTAAATAAAATTTCCAAATTATTGCAAACTAATGGCGCCTCATAGCAAACTTAAAGGGATTTCCAGGACTAGGGCCACTCTCACTCATGCATTCAGTTAAACGCCACTCGGAACCGTGGCATCTTACCGTGGATTTGAACTCATGTCACAGTGTTTGATAGCCCTTTTTAACGCACTCCATCATTGTGATGGGTGATGAGGCATATAAGTAGAGCATACGGCGTGCGCAAATCGCGGCATTTCAAAGCGCAGGTCTGTGAGGCCCCATTGAAATCAATGGGAGCTTTGTACCGTGATTAGCGCGATGCCCGGGTTGCTGTGCTAACCGCGATAAAAAGAGGCCAGTGTGAAAGCAGCCTTAAACGAAAAGGGGCCCATGCTTTGAAAAAGGCTATCAATGTTTGATCCATGGTGGTCCAGCTCACCCGTGCAAGTGTCTGTGCCAGGAACTGCAGCTTGTCTAAGCAAATGGTGTTGAACGGCAATACCCGGCACAGCCAGTTTGTAGGGTATTTCACTTATATAAACAATGAAGAGGCTGTTGTTCTTGCTTGGGTTTCATTGTATAGACCAGAGGAGGACCTGGGGAATGAAGCCCAACCAATCAATGTTTATGCCCCAGGAAACCACTTTCACCCTTTTCTGACCTAATACGTACATGTGTAGAAGTGTACTGAGTGGGCTAAGGAGCCAAACCCAGTCTATATCTGCCAGGTGACAGCTATGTTAAACAACTGACACCTGCTGGCAATGACAATAATCAGAGCTGGCTCTGATCATGGTAATTTAACCACTTAGATGCTATGGTCAATATAGACTGCAGCACCTAAGCCATCAGACTGAGAGGACTCCATTGCCTTAACTGCTACACAAGTTGCAGAAGGGTTGCCATGGCAGCTCTGGGCCTAGTGATGGCTCCCACACCTACCACAAAATACAAGAAAACAACTCTCCATTGCATAGCACAGTCAAGATGAGGAACGCAAAGGCAAATTAGAATAATCATACCTGAGGAAGGCCTGTCAAAAGAAGCAGCAGCCACCCCAAACTGAGCGAGGAAGGACCGTCTGTGCGAATTCACTGGGAGCTTGAAAATAACAGGACAGCGTTGGCGTGTTTGAAAGGAGACCAAAGGATCTGGAACCGGCTTAACAGGCAACGGTAAAAAATACAATATACTGAAGTATTACAGTATGTTCTTCAAGAAATGATCACACGTTCAAGTCTCTAAGGCCTCGTTCACACGAGCGTTGTTTTGTACGTGCGTCTGTACACACAAATCCGAGCATCCACGCATGTGCCAAAACATGCGTGAACGAAGCTCCGTTCTATTGCCGTCAATGAGGCCGCCACTGCTGCCGGCGACCCTATTGAAAACACGGCCATGTGAACACACCATAGGGAATGCATATGTTGTAATAGAGGAGTGTTTTTGTGAGTGCGTATGCGCGCACAAAAACACGCATGTGTGAAGCCACCCTTATATTGCAGTTTTTTTCTTGAAACAAGATGAACAAAATCTGCCATTCTGGCGTGATTTTTTATTTTTAACGGCGTTCACCGTGCAGTATACATAACATGTTACATTAATTCAGCAGGCCAGTTGGATTATGTCAATACCAAATTGATATCGTTTTTTTGGCATTTTATTTTTTTACACTTTTCTTTTTTTATGTATTTTTTGTTTATCACCACATTCAAAGACCCCTAACTAGAGATGAGCGAGCGTACTCGGCCACGCCCCTTTTTCACCAGAGCGCCGCGATTTTCAAGTACTTCCGTACTCGGGCGAAAAGATTCGGGGGGCGCCGTGGGTGAGTGGGGGGTTGCAGCGGGGAGTGGGGGGGGGAGAGAGAGAGGGCTCCCCCCTGTTCCCCGCTGCTACCCCCGCTCCGCTACGCCGCCCCCCGAATCTTTTCACTCGAGTACGGAAGTACTCGAAAATCGCGGTGCTCGATCAAGTAATTACTCGAAACGAGTAGGTTCGCTCATCTCTACCCCTAACATTTTGCTTTTTTTGTCAACAGTGCTGTGTAAGGCTAAC
The DNA here is from genome assembly GCF_035609145.1 of Eleutherodactylus coqui. Taxonomy (NCBI): domain Eukaryota; kingdom Metazoa; phylum Chordata; class Amphibia; order Anura; family Eleutherodactylidae; genus Eleutherodactylus; species Eleutherodactylus coqui. Next base: position 65,356,339 of record NC_089848.1, on the reverse strand, counting down.
TTCACACGGGCGAGTGCGATATCGGACTGTGAATCACGGCCTAGTATTGCACTTGCCAACATGTGAAAGCCCCAGGGATGTGAGGCGTTTCCATGTGAAAACACCCTTGCATCACTTCGGGGATGAAGGGAATCCCTGTCACGGATTTCTCCCACGGCTTTCAATGCGGCTGCAATGAGAGATCTCACAGCTAGACAGAATATACTGCGAGTTGTTTCCTGCATAGCATCGCATCGGTAAACATCGCCAATGTGTATGTCCCCATTAAAAAAAATGGGGTTCATTTTTTTGCGAGATGAGCTCTACTTTGTAATGGTATCATTTTTGAGCATTATTTGCTCTATTTTACTGCATTTAGCTCACCTCACCACCAATTGCAAGGATGGGGTGCAGTAAATCCCGCTGTCAGAGGCGTCCAAAAATGAAAGCAAAATTGCAGCATTTTGCCGGCTGCATGTGTGAGAGAGGCCTCAAGGAGGAAAAGACCTTACACAGCTACATGTGGAGTTTGGGGAATTCAATTACACTGCGCCAAACAGGGACAGCTCACAAAGATACAAGCTATACTCTGTGGCCTTCTGGTTTCACATATTGTGGCGCCAGGAATTGCGACTTATTTAGTTGCCAGTGCTCTTTTTGTTAATAGAAAACAAAAATAAAACCAAACAGGGAAACAACAAATACACATAGAATGTGTCAGCAGCCTGAGATATCATTAAAAGTCACCAGTCTGGACACTACGAATTATTTGCAGGCCTTATGCAGCTACCTGTGGTTTTCTGCGCACTACAAAGTTAGCTAAGTTACATAAAACTAAACTAAAGAGTAAACCAAAAAAAAGGAAATAAAAAGAAACCATGAAGAAAGCAAGGGGTAGGAGACGTGTCGATGGTGGTGCTGGAAGACCTGCCAAGTTGGTATTTCAAGTGGCTTCCACTTAAGCAACAGCTCCACGTTCTGTAGGAGGCGAGACAAGCCCGCTGTCATTCCTTAGAAGTGGTTCTGCCCATATGTTACATCCACGGCACGCAGAACGGGTCGTAGAGTAGATGACACAGCATGCCTCAACTACCACCACCTCCTCTTCCTCCCAGTCACACAGCAGTCAGTCTGCACTAATCGGCCATGAGCATCTGCCCTCTAGTTCACATGGTGTCAAATCCCCTGCACCCTCTAAAGCAGTCCACATGCATCGGTCTGAGGAGCTGTTTTATCATTCAGTGTCCTGGTTGTCAACCGGGCAGTCCAAACAACCAGAGGGAGAAGACCAAGACATTGAATGCACAGATGCCTAATCATTTTTTTTCATCCATTGAGAAAGATGATGATTGGTCAGTGCATGAAGTCAGCCCTCCACAGGTAATGTGTACTCAGGGGATGCGGAAATGGAGGTGCCAGCTCCTGGTGCTCATTGTGACAGAGTCCACTCAGGAGGAGGAGGAGGAAGAGAAATAAGTAGTCGATCTAACATGGAGAGGCAGGGAGTGTATCATAGCAGCTTGCAGGGAGAGGAGGAAGAGGCGTAGGTTGTGGGACAGCACCCAGCCAAGGCATTGAGTACGGTGTTGTAGAAAGACAAAGAGGCAGTGCCAGCAGCCTCAGCAACAACATCAAGTCCACAGTTAGGTCTTCTCACAAGACTTGTGCAGCCTTGATATTTTGTTTGAAACTGCACACGATGACAGAAGAGTGGTTATATGTAAGACCTGCAAGAATGTAAATCTCAACACAATGTGAACAGTCACATGAACTCCCACTACCCATTGCTTTGGAGAGCCCACCTGGGCCAAAGGGCAAAGAATCAACCTCATTCTGTTCCCTCTTCTGCTACCTCTTCTTCCATCTCCCTCCTTGTTCATGCAGTAGCCTCTGAGCACAGAGAGGCAGTGTTCTGTAGGGGCAGTAACACACCTGCTTCAGGCCAGGAGGGGAAAACATAGAGCAGAAGTTGAGCCACCACCACCACCTTCACTGACATTGACATCTACCCCATATTCTAGCGTGTCTCAGGTCAACAGCGAGCCCTCCATCCTCCACAATGTGATGCTCTGTGTTATCCACAATACCAGATGCCCAGCCACCATTTCTATGCCCAAAAAGTTGTCCCTGCCGTGCATTGCCATGTTACTAATAACATGTCTTTTGTATTGAAGAACCTGTAGTCCAGCAAGCATGGCCAGGAGCATTAAATATCCTTAACAGTACACTGTGTCAAGGCCCTGCAAGTAGGCATGAGGACAAATGTGGTGATCCACATTTCATGGCACCCCAAAGGGTTATGGGACATTCATTCTTGTCGGTGCTCTCCTCACGTCCTCCCCGCTTCTCCTCATCATCAGTACAGATATTCGTTTGTGACTAAATCTGACCTCTATACATGTGATAAATGGCAAAATGATGTCCTAAAACCCATATCTGTAGGGGAGTGCAGCCACATGGCCAAAGATCTGTTGATCGCCTTGCAGGCACAAGCTCACATGTGACTGACCCCGCACAATCTGAAGCCAGGCATGGTTGTGTGTGACAATGAGGCCAACCTACCAGCAGCCCTTCGCCTTGGCAATCTCACACACGTACCTTGCCTGGCCCATATGATGTACCTGGTAGTGCAGCGCTTGCTAAATATTGACCCAGGTTTACATCCAAAAATCCCAGAGGTGAGGAAAACAACAAAGATATTATTCACTGAAAAAGCCAAAAATGCACTACCTGATAATCTGCAAAGCAGACATGGTCGCCATAGGCACGATCGCCATAAGGCAGGCACAATCGCCCTAAGGCAGGCACAATCGCCACCGGCACAATCGCCGTAGGGCAGGCGCAACCACCATAAGTCCTAAAGATATGCAGTCGGCCAGACAATGGTGTGGGGGAGCAACTTGTTCATTGCAGCCCAGATTGGGGAGGAGTGACTGCATATAATCATAGCCTGCACATGTGAACGATACCAAAGATGCCAGCCATAGATGGATGGTGACCCACCATACAGGATATCAACCCTCACTGGTATAACAGCGGGTTGCCCTGTATCTCCAAGGTGGGCCACACTGGCTGACTTCTTGGGCTTCCTCAACAACTCTGGCAAACTACATACAAAAATACTAATAAAATGCGGGTGTTGGTACTGCATTTTGGCTAAAACACATAGGCTGATGGGCCGCGTCGAGGCTAACCCCACGTCCGTCAGTACCTACACTAACTCACTATAAATTACATAAGTAATTTACTTATTACTTATTATACACAGAGGTGAGGAAAACAACAAAGACATTATTCACTGAAAAAGCCAAAAATGCACTACCTGATAATCTGCAAAGCAGACATGGTCTCCATAGGCACGATCGCCATAAGGCAGGCACAATCGCCGTAGGGCAGGCGCAACCACCATAAGCCCTAAAGATATGCAGTCAGCCAGACAATGGTGTGGAGGAGCAACTTGTTCATTGCAGGCTAATATGCAGTCACTCACTCAACTCTTTAGGGCTTATGGCGGTTGCACCTGCCATACGGCGATTGTGCCGGTGGTGATTGTGCTGCCTTATGGCAATCGTGCCTATGGCGACCATGTCTGCTTTGCAGATTATCAGGTAGTGCATTTTTGGCTTTTTCAGGTTTACACCCAGGGCTGTAAAAGTCCAGGAAGCTGCTCACACCCAGCTACCTCTCATCTGGCAGAGATGCAGCAACAGATTGGGCTACCACCAACCATCTCATCTGTGACATGCCTACATGGTGGAATTCCACGTTGCATATATTGCAGAGGCTAAGCCAACAGCAGCTATTGATCACGGAGTACCAAATGGTGTATGCCATTAGCAGATGCTGTATGGAGGTTGGTCACTTGATGCCTGTGGAGTGGCTGCAGATCAAAGACGTGTGTGTCGCTTTAGCCTAATTTGAGGAAGTGACCAAAATGCTCAGTTGTGATGACGCACTGATCAGTAAGACCATTCCCAATGTCTGCCTACTGGAACAGAAGCTATAGGGCCTCAGGGACAATGAAATATTGTTGTCATAGGAGGAGATGGAGGAGGAAGGGATACCAATCACTGTCTTGCTAGTACCATTACTCAATGCCGCAGGGAGGGTGGCTTTGGGCAAGAAAGGGGGGCGTCTTCTCCAACATGTTTCTCCAACCATGGGAGAAGTATAGATGAGGAAGAACAGGAGGGGGATAATAGAGGGCCAGAAGTAGGGGAGGGGGCTATGCAACATTCCTTCTATCCACCACTAACCCCAGCTACTCTATGTGGATGGGATGGCGGGACCAGCCAGAGGATACTCTTAGGCCTGATCCCAAGGAATGTGGACCATCACACTTAGGCAGTTTGAGACCACACTGCTTCTCTGACTACCTTATGTACATCATATGTTGCTTTGTCTCATGTGGGCAGCCCTGGCCAAACAAGGAAGGGGTAAAGACTCTTTTACACGTATCGAGTGTCGGGCAAACAATACCCTACACTCATCCCCGTGTATACTCGTTCCCGTGCTGTTACACAGGAGCAAGCATCGCTGGATCACTCACAAAGAAGACAGCAGGGGGCGGGGCAGCTGGAAGAGATTTCACTCCTCGCTCTCCCCCGCCCCTCTCCATTCACTGTAAGCAGCGGCCGTTCAGTACTGAACGGCTACTGTTTACACTAAACAATGGTTGTTCAGGTTTCAGCTGCTTAAAATCCTGACCGACTGGACGGTTCTCATCCAGTCATCCATTTTTTTGCATGCTTTTACACGGGGCGATTATCATTCAAAATCCAATGGGAGCACAGGAGCCTGAACAACCAGAACAATTGTCCCGTGTAAAAGGGCCCTTAGTGTCTTACATTGTGTACTAATAACGCATACTCATACTTTAACTACATTATTACAGTCAATACAATTATGCTGATACCAAATTTTTTATATATACTGTATATATAATGTTTTATTTTTTTCATTTTCACTACTTTGGCACAATAAAAACTCTTTTTATTTAAAAAAAATAATTTGATTTGCATTCCCACGACGCATAACCTTTTTATTTTTTGGTCAAGTGACCTGTGGGAGGTTTTGTTTATTGCAAGACAAGTTGTAGTTTCCACTGCTATTACTTTGAGATACATGCAAATATTTGATTGCACTTTACTGCATTTTTTGAGAGGTAGATGAATGAAAAATAGCAATTCTGGCTTTTTTTTTTTCTCTTTTTTTTTCTACACCACTCACCCTGAGGGATAATGGGCATAATATTTTTATAACATAGGTCATAATGAACATGGTAATATCTAGTATGTCTATTTTTTATGTAATAAAGGGGGTTTTGTAGGGGAAAACATTTTTTGTGGTTTTGTTTTACTTATACTTTTAGGATTTTTTTCTAAGTTTTGGTACCTCATGGGGTCTTGAAGTTGCATTTCTTCAATTGCTGGTATATTGCACTGTACAACTTATGTAGTGCAGAGTAGCATACTTTTGACAGCGCTCCTAGGAGTTCATGTCTGATAGGCTGGCTTGCATGAGAGACCCAGAAGGCTTGTTCAGCACTCTGGATGCCATGGGAATCCCTTTAGCACATCACATTTGCATTGCGGGCTGCTGATGGATAACATGAGGTGTCCCCTAACCTTTTCAACTATTTACACGGCGTGAATGTGATTGCAGCATATAGGGGGATAAAAAGCCATGATCAGAGTTTCTCCATCTCCGCCCATTGCAGAACGGGGCTGGCTGTCTGTAGCCAAGCCACGGCTCTTCCTGGAACTTCTGTGCTGGCCTTAGGCTAGGCCACTGTTTTTACAGTTGCCTAGACTAAGGCTTCTTAGTGACCACCATAAAAACACACATGGTTGGTCTCTAAGGGGTTAAGGTATGAAGTGCAAATACATGAATAGCTAAGACTCTTTCACAATGGGCTCTTCCATCCAACCATTGCTCCATCTCAGCTTTCCTTCTTCTATGTAGAAAACTTGATGTAAAGCAGGGCAGAACCAGGATGGTACCATACTGTTTAATGTGTGAAATGGAGCCCTCTTTGGTCTCCATATCACTCGGTTTCCACTTCTATCATCTTTAAAGCTGACAAGGAGTTAGTAGAGAAGATTATAGCTCTGGCACAACCTCTAGATGGTAGGTTATTCGGAAAAGACAAATGCCGATGCTTTGGAACTCAAGAGAGCTTTATTCAAAACTTACAGCGCATTTTGAGACAACATAAACCCCCTCATCTGACAGCTAATTAGCTCCTTATAGTCCCAATGATAAAATGATCTTGACCAGTGGTGGCCAGAAGTAATTAATTGGTGGCCATCTGGGTAGATCATATTATCATCAGAGCTTTTTTATCTAGCCATAAAGACTGACTGGGATGGAAACCAAAGAGGTCTCCATTTCACATATTGAACCGTATGGTTCCGTCCTGCATGCTGCATAGAATATAGAAAGCTGAGACGGATCTATCGCTTGATAGGAGAGTTCATTGTGAAAAGACCCTACTATGAACTGTTTGTACATATATGTGGCTAAGCTGAGTTTGTCAATTGGCATTATACATTGTGATGTCATGATGGCTGCTTGTGATTTCACCTATTACAGCAGGAAGAACTTGAAACTGAATTAGTTTCACTACTTGAAATAGAAGAGATTTCTTCTGTCTTGTGTAAATGTGGGTGTATAACTTGCCAATTCATGATGTCACTTGGATGTCGACACCAGAATATGACTACCAAAATTGTGGATTTTTTTGTAAAACATTTGAAGAAAGCAAAACCTTGAGCAACAGGATTTAACTGTACAAAGAACAAGTACATAAAGTAGAATAAGTTGCAAAACCTTGACCAGCGCCAGGATCAATCTTTTGCTCATAGTTGTCAAGTTCAACGTTATTAGTTATATTGATGAGCTGTCTGGTCGTCATTTATCACATACGGAAGAACTGTAGAAAACCATTCACCCAAAATCTTAACCAGTAGTTTTCTGATTACATTAATCAAGTATAGGAATCAGGAAATATTAGGAATTTGAATCAAGTAATAAATCTTCAGTATATAAACTCAGGTTACTCTTTGAACATACTGGATGTATAGATAAACCCCTTAAGGACCAGGCTGTTTTATACCTTAAGGCAGGGGTCCCCAACTCCAGTCCTCAGGGACTACCAACAGGTCATGTTTTCAGGATATCCTCTAGTAAGAACACCTGTGGCAATGTCTGAAGCACCGACAATAATTATATCACCTGTGCAACACTGAGGAAATACTGAAAACATGACCTGTTGGGGGTCCTTGAGGACTGGAGTTGGGGAACACTGCCTTAAGAAACAGGGGCTTTTTAGGGATTTTACCCATGTGGTAGTTTTACTGCCCTATAGAGATGAGCGAGCATGCTCGGTTAAGGAAATTACTCGAGCGAGCATCGGCATTTTCGAGTAACTGCCTGCTCGTCCAAAAATATTTGGGGGGTGGCCGGGGAGAGTGGGGGTAACGGGGGGGAGATCTCTCTACCCCCCCCCCCCCGCCCCCCCTGCTCCCCCCCCCCCACAACCCACCACTCACCCCCGCTGCCCCCCGAATCTTTTCGGACGAGCAGACAGTTACTCGAAAATGCCGATGCTCGCTCGAGTAATATCCTTAACCGAGCATGCTCGCTCATCTCTACTGCCCTATTTTCTTTCCTTCAGCTCCCAAAATTATTTTTGCTGCGTTTGTTTCTGACATATATGGCTACTTTTTAAATATAATTTTCACTGACTTTTTTTCCCATTTTTGTTAGTTTTATTGGGGGTAAAAAGCTAGAAAAAAAATATTTTTTTAACATTTATAGATATTTTATTCAATTATTATATTTGTACTAAAATCAAGTATGGTAATGGGTTACTCATTTTGTTTTGGACGTTTTGATATATAATATGTATGGTTTCGGATTACAGGGCGCATACAGCGACTGTTTTGGTTGGCATTGGCTTTGGGTCATTTTCTTTTTTTTGTATATTTTTTTTATTTTATTCTGTCATTTTTTCTTACATATTTTTGTAACCATTTCTTTTACCATCTATGTCCCCAATGATGTCATAGAAAACCTCTGGGGTTCATTCACATGGTCTCTTTTTTTATTTGACACTTTACCACTGTAGCTGGGGGGTCCCTAAGAGCCCCAGTTACTGGGGGGAAACCAGCTGTACTAACAATAGTCACTGGCAGAACTGATCAGGGTCTGCTAGGACCCTGCAGCTCTGCTGTAACAGGGGTTCCCTGGCAGTCACGTGACCACCGGTTTGCGTAGTGGAAGAAACACATCCACTTTCACTTCTACGTACCAGGGAAAGGAGAAGGCAGAAGTGGTTAAGAAATGCTTTTCCCTTCTGCTCCAGGTCCTCGGTTGTGACTAACAGCTGACAATCCGACCTGCTCCTGCTTGATTGGAGGAGCAAAGGCCCTAATCCTATGCCATATTTCTGAAATCAGGTGGCATTAAATCCCAGGACCAAGCGCTGTAAATTTACAGCACTTGGTCCTTAAGGGGTTAATTTTGTAAACCAGGCTGTATAAGGGTGGTTTTGCATCTGCATCGGAACCTCCGGCCAGAAGTTCTACCGTAGATCCAGCTGAAAATAACAGAAGCTCTTTTTCTTTCTTCCAAAAACTAGCCAGATGGGTGGAGAGCTGGTGGACTCCATATAGTCAACGGGGTCCGCCTGGCGCTGTTCAGTTCCATCCAGAGACGGAACAGTTCAACCACGTGGATTCCCCTTTCCTGCTCCCCAAACGAAGCAGGAAAGCTAAATTCCCAACGCCGGTATGAAAGCACCCTAAGGCCTCATGTCCACGGGGAAAATCAGGCCCGCTACGGATTCTCCATGGAGAATCCGTAGCGGGTCCCTCCTGCCCCGCGGACATGAGTGCTGAAAAGAAGAATAAACTCACCTCTCGCACGCTCTGGATCTTCCCTTCTTCGCGGCTTCATCTTCTCTCCGTCGCGGCCGGATCTTCTTTCGCCGGCCCGAAGAAAAAAGATCCGGCCGCGACGGAGAGAAGATGAAGCCGCGAAGAAGGGAAGATCCGGAGCAGGTGAGTATAGTCTGATTTTGGTCTCCCGCGGATCCGGACAGCTTCCATAGGCTTCAATAGAAGCCTGCAGGAGCCGTCCCCATGGGAGACCTGCACGAAAATGGAGCATGGTCCGGATTTTTTCATGCTCCATTTTTTTTAAAAATCACTTTTATTGACCATCCGCGGGTATTTATCTACCCGCGGGTGGTCAATGTATCCCTATGGGATGCGGATCCGCATGCGGGTGATGCGCTGCAGATTTTAAATCATATTTTGCCCGTGGACATGAGGCCTTAGTCTGGGCATTTATCCAACACTAAAGTGCCCAAGTATTTGGCTGGGAAGTAGTTCCTTCCCTATGGTGTAGACTTACATCCCATGGCGTGGGCTCAGAAGCTGAGCCTGTGCCATCTGCAATAGGAGCCAGCTGTAGCATACAGCTGGCCTCCTTTTGCAATAGCGGGGATCTGTGATAACACTGATCCCCACTGTTAACAACTTACCTGCAAGGATCAATATTAATCGCAGCACATATAGGGTTCACAGAGGGAGGGCACTAGTGATAAAGGAGTAATGCAATGTAATATCATAGTGATCATAGGATCACAGGTTCAAGTCCCTTACAGAGACATAAAAAAAATATATATAAAAATAGTTTTTAAAAAATAGTAATAAAAATAAACCTTTTTTGCTCACTTTCTTAGGTAGATATCTATGATATCAATTACGTGCAATTGGAATTATTACAGAAAATTCTCATCAGCAACTATTTATTATGCATTTATTATTACACAACAGACTTGTTACACCCCCTCTTGTGGATTTTCCCAAGAATTCTCAATAAATACAACATGAGAGGACATGGAGATCATTCATTCAGAAGCAACCTTCTCTGGGGTTCATTCACTAAAGTGTGGATTAGAAGGAAAAGAAATCCGGACAAGACATGGATTGTAGAAGTAAGTGAAACTTATTGGACTTGAAGAGAGCAATCACACAGGGAGCTGTGCTGCTTCTACACTGTGCATTACATAACAGGAACTGCTTAGTTAACCCCATAGACTTATTTAGCATGACCATGTAATAGTCTTTTAAGTAACTCTTTAGTATAACATGGCATACATGCATGTAAATTACACTGCGTGTATATATATATATATATATATATATATATATATATATATATATATATATAGATTGCTATCAACTTGTACTATTTAGTACCTTAGGTTGCTAAAAGAAATGTTGCAAAGCAGAGTTTACTGATTGCTTCAGAAATATTACCATGTTTCCCCGAAAATGAGACCTAGCATGATTTTTCTGGAGTTTTGAGGATGCAGAATGCTTTTTCAGGATTTTTGAGGATGCTTGAAGTATAAGCCCTACTTCAAAATTGAGCCCTAGTTACAGTTAATAAAAAAGACAATACAAATAGTGTCCAGGCAGCTATACAGGTAAAAAAGTAAAATCTGTTGGAGCAAAAATGAATATAAGACACTGTCCTATTTTCAGGGAAACAGGGTATATATATATATATATCATAATATCATTTAGAATTGAGCCAAATTGCAAACCCACTTCTACTACTTCTGTATATATAAAGGGTATAGTCAAAAATAGTGACCCAGTACTATATTGCAATACAACTGTTCTAAATTGAAATAACAGTTGTGTACTTAAATTGTAAGGCATGGATACACTACATGATGGCATGGAGCATGGGACCCTGGGGGCCCCGAAAAATAGATTTAAATTTTGTGCTATGGCCCCTGTAAGAGAGTAAAACCCAATTGCAAAGTTGAACAGTAGCATGTAAGAAGTAGATATCTGCTTTCCATGTCCCTATGAGTCCCATGGAACCGCTGCTATGACTGAAGTAAGTAAAGAGTACTCAAAGTGGCCTCCTTCTGCTATGATACAGATTCCAGGAAATCATCTAGTGTCATTGCAGGAGATCCTGGTACCAATCTGCATTGAGAGTCCTTGAAATGAACATAGGTCTAACGTTGGCTCCATGCACACATCGTAGCAGAAGGAGGCCACTTGAAGGACTTAGACGTGGAATGCGGATTTCTCCTTCTCACATGCTAATCTTCAACTTTATAACTAGGTTTTTCACTCTCATACAGGGCTACAACACAAGGTTCAAATCCATGTTCCGGGGCCCGTAGGGGTCCATACGCAATGCCATCATGTAACACATGCATGCCTTCCTATTCGAGTACGCTATTGTTATTTCAATATAGGACACCAGTATTGAGATATAGCGTGGATCAGTCTTTTTGACTACATAAGAGTTATTCTATATGTTATATAGTGTAACCACAATATATTGCGTTAGCTTATATAATACTTATATGACTGACTTTTGCAATTTGAGGTTATCTAGAGGGACAAATAAGGCAAAGATTTATGTATCTTTGCTCATCCAATATATTTCCTAATGTCAGCACAGTCTTATAAGGATATGTAAAGCACATGTCTTGTCAGTGGCAATCCACTTGAGACATACAACTACTCATAATCAGTGGTAAATTTCTTACGTTGACATCATTTCCCATTGCAGAATCGACATCATCTGAATGGTTCCTGGTTTATTTGGCAATAACTGCAATACTACCAGCTGTGTGGTCAGCACCGACATTCCCCAACCATCAAACGAAACTAGATCTGGAGAACGTAGTAAATGTCTTAATATCGGAAGGAGGAAAGCTATACTCAGAGGTGAATGTCCTTGAACTTTTTATCCTTGCTGCTGTTCTAGCCTATTTCTCTATCGTTACCTGTCTACTTGCTTTTATGTAGGAATGAAATGCAATTCCCATTAGAATATACTATTATTTCTATGTTAGCACTCACATATAGATTTCATATTCCAAATACTTCTATACCAATACTCGGGCAGTGCACCGTACATGCAGTCTATACGACAGTGAATGTAGGTCATATGGCTCCTTAGCATGAAGCCACATGGCTTGCATACACTGGTGAACCATGATCCATTGCGTGTCACATGCACAAGGGTATTGCTTCTAGAGAAAATACCTCTAGGGCTTCATGTGGTGCCCAAGTATTTGAAGTATGAAATCTATATGTGAGTGCTAAAATTGAAATAATATTCCCAAGCTCTCTCTCACATTTGAAGGTTGTGGGTTCAATCCGTGCATGGTTCAGGTAGCCAGCTCAAGGTTGACTCAGCCTTCCATCCTTCCGAGGTCGATAAAATGAGTGCCCAGCTTGCTGGGGGTTAATGACCAAATCACCTGAAAGCTATACAAAATAACAAGTCCCCTAACGAGTCCACCTCTGTACATATAGCACCTGATGGAACACGGTATGGCCTTGCGTGAGAATACCTCCATCTATACAGCATCTGGTAGACTGGCAGAGCATGCTCCAATTTTTTCCTATCGAATTGACACACATCTGACAGATAAACCTCTTTATGAAGTTGGAGGCATTTACAGAACCCTTGTACCTCCATGGAAGCCCTATTACAGTGTGGTACGAGATATGACTTTTTGTACAAGTCCTTCATAGATCTCATGAACTAAAATCGGCAGCTTCTGAAAGTAGAGCAGTCTTCTCATATCAGTCATAGAATGTTTCTGAAGATTCTTAGAACTGATATGGTCAAGCCTTAAATTGCTGATAACAGAGAACAAGCAAATCTATAGAAAATTCTCTTTAGGGTTAGTGTCTCCTTCATAGGGTACATATTCTGAATATCTTCTTCTATGGTGCCACCAAAGACAGAATACCTGCTCAGGCTGAACACCAAATAGTAATGAAAGGGAGAGTGAGACTGAGTGCTCGGTGAAGCTTTGCTTCATTGTGATTGCTCTGACTAATGACTTGTTTCCCTGAACATCTCTGCCGGTAACTGAGTAGTGAAATGCCTCAGCCCTAGTGGTCCCTTGGGGTGTTCAGGCAGCTAAGCACGCGTCATGTGTTACTATATGCTGAGTATTCTACAATTGTGTCATTTCTGCTCATTATGATGCATTCCGCTACATTCCCCGAAACTCAAGCACATTTTCATGCCTTGTACTTAGTGCTTTAGTGGTCCCTGTTGTGCCTTTTTGTTTTGGAAACAAAGTATTGCTATGGTATCTAGTTTTACTGTTGTGTAGATGTAATGTGATGTAAAAACAGACATATGTATAATGCGCCACATTTATCAAAACGAGCAGATTTGTTGCCCAGAATTGTTGCCAATTGACGCTCAGTTTTCATTTCTTACATTCTGGGAAAGTAAAAGCTGCTTTTTGATTCTGGTTGATCGGTGATATCACTAGGTCATAAAGGAGGAATATTAATGGAAACATACACTGCGCTCGGGGGTTCCCGTTTGGGGAGCAGGAAAGGGGAATCCCCTAGCCGAACTGATCCATCTAATGAGGGAACCAAACAGTGCTGAACAGACCCCATTGACTATAATGGGGTACCTTTTGCGCTCAGCTGCCTGGCGTTTTACCGTAAGGAAAAGTGCTGAATGCAGAGCTTTTGCTTCCGGTATTTTGTGCCAGACCTGTGATGGAACCTCTGACTGATTCCAGTGCACTTGTGAAACCACCCTCACATCATAAAATAGAAGTAAAAGGGGTTAGCCCACCAAAAACATTTATCACCTACAAGATAGATGATAATGGGACTCCCTGAGTTGTCCGGGTGAATGGAGCAACAGTGAACATGCATGATCACCCTTCCATTCACTTGTATGTACTCAGAGAGATAGCTGATCATTGACTTGGGAGTGCGACGTTCTTGTGATCCCTCCAGGTTCCAGCCGTCAGACCCCAAAAATCAAACATTTATCATCTATCCTCTGGATAGGTGATAAATGTTTCTACTTCGATAAGTCCTTCAATGGGGTTTTCCAGGGAAATACTATTGATATTCAATAGTTGATCGGCTGGGGTTCATCACTTGGGACCCCAGTCAATCAGCTGCCCGCTGTCATTGCCGCAACACACAGGGAGTGGAAAATACTGCTACTCCGATACCTCTGTAGTGGTCGCTCTTGTAACTGCAAGCACAGCTCCCATTGATTTTAATGAGAGTTGCCGCTGTTATTACAAGAACTGGCCACTACAAAGGGGTTGGAGCAGCAGCTTCCACTCCGTACCCATGTGTTTTGCGGCACTGGCAGTGGGTGCCTGATCAGTTGGTCTGCCAGGGTCCCAAGTGGCGGACCCCAGCTGATTAACTATTGATGACCTATCCTGAGGATAGGTAATCAATAATATTTCCCTGAAAAAAACCTTTAATAAATCAAGGAAAATGTGCCTTGTCAGCATTTTGCCAACAAGTGACCTTTCTACGATGAAAATGTATTTGCATATATAAGTCAGTAAAAGGCTGAAATGCTGCAATGTAGATCCATATTTTCCACCTTTCATATTTCTACCAATAAGGCAAATCTTTACTGACTTCGTCATCTATAGGTAATTACTTACATAAAAGGGTGGCTCAATGATTAGCACAAAGGGAGATTTTCTTTTAGACAGCTTTCATAAGAGTGTGGTTCCGGGCTACTTTTCCGAGGCCCCCCCTATATAACTCCACTGTTTTATATGGGACTATAAGGTTTCATCATTTATTAGTAATGTAATCACTTAATCTTTGTTTCCAATTAAATCTTAAGTATAATTTGTGTTTTTCTTGCAGATCTGCAAAACTCCTAACCTTTGCAGAAACAGTGCCGAACATTTAGTGAGAATGGACCTGAAACTCCCAGAAATTACAGATATCAAGTCTGGATGTCTGAGCAAAAATTTTGATAAGGTACACAAATATTCATGTGCAGTATATAATATGATACAAGCTTCCTAATGACACACTAACATATTTGGGGTCGTGTGTTGTTCGCGTTAATCCATGGACAGCACATGGCCCCATTATAGCGCTATGAGGACATGCACTCTTTTCATGCAGACTGGTGATCTACGTGAAAAAAAACTTATCGCATGTCCTATTCTCTGTATCACAGACAAAAAAGAGAAGATGTTAATGCATGCCAATGTGCTGCTTGTATGTAAAATGGACAGCACACGGACAGCTGTCCGATGCAAGTTGCACCCAAGCCTCTTGGGCACAACTTGCACACACACGGGAAGTCTAATGGAGGCCTAATAGACTTGGAAATCTCATTTCCCCCAATTGCTAGTAACAAATAATACCAGGAAAAGAGGGGATCCTTTTCTGATGTTACATCAGAGAACACACAGGACAGGAGGACGTGGTGGTTGTGTGACCTCCAACCCCCTTTCTATGACATTGTCGGGGTATATCCATTATCTATGGGAAACATTACAGATTGTTAGTACAAATATAGTCTGTAACACATTCTGTTTTGGTTTTTTTTTAGAAAAAATGTCTGCCCAAAATCTACCGCGATCTTCTGAGCTTCCAGACATATTTGGATTTTCTAAAGGAATCTATGCCAAGCAGTAAAAACATCATTGATTCTATGCAGCTCATGTCCGTCCAATTGGCAAAGGCTGTCAAAGATGTAAGTTTTATCTATGTATTAGAATATGAAATTGTAGTAGTTTTAACAAATTTAAGTGGAGGCTAAGGCATTTCTGGGAGGGCTGGTGGGACATAGGCGGGGGGCGTAACTATAGGGGATGCAGAGGATGTGGTTGCACCCGGGCCCAGGAGCCTTAGGGGGCCCATAAGGCCTCTCTTCTCCATACAGGGAGCCCAGTACTATAAATAAAGCATTATAGTTGGGGGCCCTTTTACAGGTTTTGCATTGGGGCCCGGGAGCTTCAAGTTATGTCTCTGTGCAGCATGGTTTAGGTATGGGTACGGGTACAGATACAGATAGAGGGGGGGGCCCAGCTCACCTTTTGCATCAGGGCCCCTGAGCCTTTAGTTACGTCCCTGGACATAGGCTCTTGTTGCTGCCCAACAAGTCCAAAAGCCACTGGGCTAGAGCTGCAAAATTAATCTTTTCCCCGGTTGAAAGAGAGTCTAAGTACGAATTAAACAACTTTGGAAACTGTATAACTATACAGGAAGCATATTTGCTGATGCTGAAAGTCTATAGACTTACTATATATTCAGTATTCCGCCTACATTCATCTTGTGAGTGCTGTACTTTCCTGCTATGTAAAATGTGTTATCCCTGATATAGGTAGCAATTTCATTCAGCAAGATAAACCCTCCAAAAACTGCATCTGGAACTAAAAATACTCCGTTTCTCTGGTAAAAGCAGCAGAGCGTGTAATCAGAGACTTTTGCTTGCGCAATAGTGTACTATTCATTTGCTAAATATGCTCTGCTTGCTGACAAGCCTTTCCTATGAAATCTACAGCATAAAGTACCTAATTTGAGGTTTTAGAGGGGTTATCCAGGGGACGCGGTTTTTTTCTCAAAGCTACTCAGCCTGCTGTGAGAAAAAAAAAGACACAATTCGGACCTCAGCTACTTCCCCGTCGATCCACTTGCAGTGATACCCGGTACATTGCTGGTCTTCACTTCCGGCTGCAGCAAGCCAGCAATGACCTTACTGACAACAGGGATATGTCACCACTGCAATCAATCAATGGCTCTCTTAGGCGGGTGATTAGCTGCAGCAGTCACATGTCCTTTGTCAGGACTACATTGATGCTGCAGTCCAAAGTGAAGAGTAGTGGGGGACCAGGCAACAGTAGAACAGGAGCAGCGGGGGATTGGGAGAGGTGACGATTGCTTCTTTTATTTTTTTTTAAAGCAGGCTGTGTAGTTTTGAAAAATATTTTGCGCAGAATAAGCTTTTTAAATTGTACAAGGGAACTTCATTATTAGTTATTTACTAATATATTGCTATTAATGGAACATATTAATAGAATTGATGCTCAAGGCAATGGTTTCTGGATAGGCTTTACCTCCTACCCTTGGTTTAATTGCACCGGCCAGCCCCATCTTTTCCTGCTAATCACTAAAAAAATTTTACAAACTAATTCAATAAACAGCGCCCCCTCTCTGATGGTGCTCTAAGCAGCTGCCTACTCTGCCCACCCCCATATCCTGCATTTGTTAGAAATCTCAACCTATTCCCAATCATTGTTATAAAGACCTGTATAAAGGGCCTGACATTGATTTGAAGGAATGCTGCCATCCAATAGGTGGCACTGCAGAGGTATTGTTCCATCTTCCTTATTTGCATAAATTACCCAGAGGAACGTGCATGGCCGTATAAGTCTCCTCACTCACTTCTCATAGGTCTTCTCCCACCCCTTCTAAGTGCTCTCCTTGGGGAGAAACGATGCCATCCCCTAACCCACTCACCCGCTAGGTGTCTCCACGCACTTTTTGAGTGCTCTCCTTAAGGAGAGATGACACTCCACGTGACCCTTAGAAACCTCATAAACCTGTATATGTATTATTAGAACATTATAGCTAATTGGAAGTTTTCCAAAAACAATGCTACATTAACAAACTGCCATTTGAAGTATTCTCTAATATAGACTGGCTCCTCATTTTTCTAGAGCAGGTGATATAGTCAGAACGGTCAACTTATTAGTTGCTGTGGGTAGTACCTATAATTTTCTTTTGTTTTATGTTTTTGCAAAAAGCATGTTCACAACTTGGCAATAAAGGGCTTGCAGAAGGTCTTTTTTTCTACAAACGGCGCCACCTTAGGCTGAGTCTGGTATAGCATCAAACCCCATTCACACTTTCCACATAAATTAAAACAACATGCCCAATTTGTCATCTTCTATTGTAGCTGGAAGACATGCCTTCTGAAGACAAAGAAGACACCACTCCCGGTATTACAGTAGCTGACTTAAGGTCTAATAATCAATGGTCCCAGAATCTAACAAGCTACATCATCCTGCAGTCTTTCAAGGAGTACATGGAGAAGGCTGCTCGAGCTATACGGGCTGTGAACATCCTTAAGTGATACGATACTACTATGTAGTGAAGATCTGCTGCTCTGTTTTCAGAACATTCACTGTGATTCCTGTCGTTAAATATTAAGTATGTTATTTATCATCTATTTTATAAATCCTGTTATTTAAATATTTATTTTCCTGTAATGTCAGTAATTATGTTGTCACAATTAGCTTATGGTATATTACTTGTTTATTGTCTGTTACCTCTACAAATTGTCAAGTCGCTGTCCACATGTTTTTGCCGAATCAGACTATGTTTTTGGAATGTCAATGCAGTCTGTTCGGTTCCGTCAAAATCCAGATGTTTGGCCAGTGGGTGCCACTTTTCTAACCTCTAACGGAGAAGGAAAATTGAACCCCTTAGCGCTGATGTGAACGAGCCCTTTCGCAACATTTGCGTATATAGAAACATTCCAACGGCATGTGCCGTACATATCCATAGACTTCTATGGATGAGACATATGCTCGGTGTCTTTTCGGCAGGTATGTGTTAACATGCCTATTTATTTGGCACAGTATTAAAAAGCATAGTGGACTACTCTCCTCAATACGAGGAGATACCGCAACAAAATATACACTATGGTGTATTTTACTTTTCTACAACAGGGTGGGTACCATGCAGTATGGCTGATTATGTCCGGGTCATATAATCGATGCTTCCCTGGCATGTATACCTACTGTACTGCAGTGTGAACACAGTCATAGTAGAGCATAGTGTGATATCACACAAGTAATATTTTCAATGAAAATACCATCAGTACTGATATAATATTAGTATATTAGTTGCAAGCTTGGAATTTAATGAATTATGTTGTATTTATTCTTGTTTCTATTTATTGTTTTTTGTCAAATAAATTATTTTTAAATGCAGAAAAATTCTACAGATCTTTCTTTAAATACCTTTTGTGTTTTTGTGAACAATGCTATACACACAACATGCTTTTTATAGGGTTGCATTCCCTTTCCCCGCTGACAGGTGCACTCGGGGAAATTGGACTAAGACCAGCGTAGGAAATGCTGGGCTTAGTAAATTTTCCCCTTTGTGTGATACAAGCCTTAGGATAATTTCACACACAGCGGGTTTTTTTTTGAAAAACAGTGCAGGTCTTGTGGGGGTTTTTGAGCCAAAGCCAGAAGTGGATCCCAAAGGGGCCAAAATAAGGTCTTTGGGTCAAAAAACTGCACCAAAAGTTGCAGTGACGCTTTTCCAAAAAATACTGCGTGAAGCCACCCTTCGGCTGGTATTCACATACACTGTGTAGGTTTGGTTTTCATGGTGTTTAGGTGTCCTGTCCATCCATTGGAGGTTAAGGATGACCTACATTTTCTTCCCAGTTTCCTTGCTAACTAGGGTCCCAGGTCACCTTAACCCTTTCCAATCCACTGTCTAACATCTTCCTACATTCTGATTGAAGCTTGTACAGCTCCAATGTCAGAAGACGTACGACAGGGTATTCTTACCGTCTATTGCCAGCCACTCCACTATTGGAGCCTCTCTGACGCACACACACTGACTTTAGCCAGCAGATGGCACTGTTGTATAACGGCAAAAAGAGAAAGCCTTTTAGGAAACCCTGAATCCATGGATTGGAAAGGGTTAATAACCATCATATTGTTCTGGCCAAAGAAGTCAAGTTTCCCAACTCATTCAGGTGAGTTGAGGATATTGCTGGTGACTTTCCCAAGTACAGAACTTGGTGTCTCAGGGCACTAAAAGCTGCCAAGACCTAAAGCGATTCAATCCGCAAGCTTGAATGTTGGCCAGTAGAGATGAGCGAACATACTCAGATAAGCACTACTCGTCCGAGTAATGTGCCTTATCCGAGTACCGCTGTACTCGTGCTGAAAGATTTGGGACGTGCTGCGGAGCGGGGAGCTGCAGGGGAGAGCGGGGAGGAACGGAGGGGAGATCTTTCTCTCCTTCTCTCCCGCCCGCTCTCCCCTGCTCCCCGCTGCGACTCACCTGTCAGCAGCGGAGCGCCCCGAATCTTTTAGCACGAGCGGGGAGGTACTCGGATAAAGCACATTACTCGGACGAGTAGTGCTTATCCGAGTACGTTATTTCATCTCTATTGGCCAGCCTTTCTTACTATCCACAATGCTTTCTGATGCCGTCATGTAGACCAGGTTTACACAAGGATTATACAAATCTCTTCAATTGGTATTCTACAGAGTGGATAGTTAGAACCCACAGTTATCAATATTCTAAACTTTTCCTCGAAGGATTTGACTACAGCCTGAGACCATCAACCTTAAAGGTCTATATTATGGCCAGATCTGTCCTTTTTGGTAAATTCTTGTTCTAAACCTTGATGAAAAGGTTCCTGAAATGGTTTGCAAGAATGACACTACCATCCTCGGTCCTGTAGAAAAATGAGTCTTAGCCCATGTGAAAATTATCCTGATGGGGTCTGCTAAAATCAGGTCTACCATCCTCAGACTTGTGCCAAAATGAGACTAAGGCTTGTCACACAAGTGTATTTGCGCATTAAACCTTTGCACACATAATACATAACACACATCAAATATGTACGGGTCTCCTGACCCAAACTCTAAGCATCATAGGAATCTATGATGTTAGCAGTTAGTTTCAGGATGTTCACGGTCAGGTCGGGGGGTTTGTCTATATTAAGGATGCAAAAATATGATCGGAATGCACTAGTCTGTCACTGGCTTAAAGGATACTCCCTACCTTCCTTAACATCTACCGGAAATATAAGGGAAATCCCAACCTTGTCATTCGTGGATCTATTTTTTTTTTGACCTGGGGAACTACCTTGTACAACAATAGAACAAGAAATGACTTTATTCAAACCATTGCGACAAAGCTGAAAGCTCTCAAGGCTGGAGAATAAGATTACATGCAACACGTATTTTCATTTCTCTTCATTACAACTAAGAGGACCAGCTAAGCTAGTACATCCTCCACCAAACTAGCACCAAAGGTTTAGATTGCTGTATGATAAAGTGCAATTCATCACTCCAGAGAACATTTCTTTCAAGGGGTCATTCAACCCACGTTTTAGACCACGTCCCAAGGTCTACTCTGAATCCACACAAACGGTCAATATGTGAGATGGAGACATCTTTGGCCTCAGTTTAACATAGTTTCTGACCAGTCTATTCTGCGCCTCAGGCCGCCTACACATGGGTGGCCTAAGGCGGAGAATAGACTGGTCCTATGGGAAAATGGTATCCGCATATACCAGCAGTGGCGTCCGTGTGTACCTGCTTTCTTTTCTCTTCATCTGTACTGCGGATGGTCCGCACGGCTCGCTTTTTTTAAACCCCTGCTTTTACCACTTCATTGCCTAGTAATGACGCGGAATCCATGATCTTTTCGCAATGTCTATTGCAGAAGGGCCATGGATCAGAAGACTTCTATTGACTGCAATGGAAGCCCTCCACGCGGAATTCACGCAATAATGGAGCATGCTGCGAGTGTTCCTCTGCGAACGGAAACCGCAATTAGTTTCCGCTCATGTGCAGGAAGAATCACTTTTCCATAACATGCTATGGATAATATTTGCTGCGGAATCCGGAAGCAGACGCCCACCCCAGATTCCGCAATGCAAATCTGCCCGTGTGCAGGCGGCCTAACTGACCAAGCAATTTTCTTCTTTTTTTAGCATCGTCTTGCAAAAGCCATAATTTTTTTTTTTTGACACAGACATATGAGGGCTTGTTTTTTACAAAACACGTTGTGTTTTTTAATGGGACCACTTTGGTTACATATAGTGTATTGTATAACTTCTATTTATTTATTGGAGGGGCGGGGTTGAGGAGGGAAAACCCCTCCAGAAATTCCAGTATTGTTTGGGGGTTTTGCTTCAATGGAGTTCACCGTACGGCAAAAAAAAAAAAAAAAACTGACAATGGATCAGCATGACTACATTAATACCAAGTTTATATAGTTTTTTGTGTGTGTTACTATTTATTGCGTGGTACTTACCTATTATCGTCTGTATCACAGATGAGAATAGCACATGAAATGTGCGCTCTCCCAGCAGCTTGGACAGTACACAGGTGTCCATGTGCTCTCTGATGTAAGATGCACGCAAGATTTTGGGGTGCAACATGCTTACAGCTGCGTGAATCTAGCCCAAAAGCACTGAAATAATAAAATCTTTTTTCTGTCATGGCATCACAAGACCCAGAACATTTTTATTTTTAAATCGATAGCGTTGTATAAGGACCTATCTTTTGTCGGACAACTTGTAGTTTTTAATGGTATCATTTTTTGATACAAAATCCTTTTTTTTATTCCGTTTTTCTGGGAGGTAGCAAAAAAGCCCAAATAACAGCAATTCTCAAAATTTGGGCGTTTATTTTTTATAGCATTCACTATCCAGCATAAATGACATTTTAACTTTGTTCAGCGGGTTAATACAATTACAGCAATACAAAACTCTATTTTAACTCTTTTTTAAACTTTTGCACTATGAAAACAATTGTGGGGTATTAGCACGGTAGAGTGCGGGTCGGCGGCAGTCAAAGGCGGAAAACCAATGGATACAGTCCAAAAGGAGGCTTGACCTGCGTTTATTCTTATAACAGCAAAACAAAGTCCAACCTTTACTTCAGGCAAAACAGCAACATAAACAGTAGAGATGAGCGAACCTACTCATTTCGAGTAATTGCTCTATCGAGCACCCCGATTTTCGAGTACTTCAGTACTCGGATGAAAAGATTCGGGGGGCGGGGGGAGGCGTGGCGGAGCGGGGGGTAGCAGCGGGGAACAGGGGGGAGCCCTCTCTCTCTCCCTCTCCCCCCCACTCCCCGCTGCAGCCCCCCACTCACCCACGGGGCCCCCCGAATCTTTTCGCCCGAGTACGGAAGTACTCGAAAATCGTGGTGCTCGGGCGACAAAGGGGCGTGGCCGAGTAGGTTCGCTCATCTCTAATAAACAGTCCAACCTTAGCTTTCAGACAAATAGATAATAGTCCTAGTTATCAGGCCGTCCCGGCCTGATCTGGTCGCACTACACCAGTGCCGCGTACAGCAGGGCTTCTATCTTCAAGCCGGTCACGCACACTACCAGGGTCCAGCAGCCGTCTTAGCTACGTCTGGTCCTTCCAGACACACACCTCCGCTAGGTGTTGAGGTGAGGGGCGTCTCCCTGTCCACCTCTGGCCTGTTCAGCCACACACTCGGGCTAACAGCCCTGCAGCCCCACCAAGCTGTCTACCTGGCCCTCAGCCAGACACTCTTCTCCTCTCCTTGGTAGGAACTGGCTTTTTATCTCGTTCCTGCTCCACCCCTGGATTAACCCTCGCAATAGAAGTCCTGTCTCTGGCCCTCTACAGGCCCTCCTGTGTACTGTACTACTACACTATTTATTTTTTTAAATTTAATTTTTACCGCCATATTCTAAGACCTTAATATTTTTATTTTTTCCCCCGTGGAGCTATGTGAGAGCATTGTTTTTTGCCGGAAAAGTTGACGTTTTTACTGATGGCATTTTGGAGTACATGCAGCTTTCGGAGCGCTTTTCATTGCATATTTTGGGAGGCAGACAGACGAAAAATAGCAATTCTATCACTTTTTTAAATTAGTTTTTGCGTTATTTACTATGCGGGACAAAATAAAATGTTTACATTGTTTGGGTCATTATGAATGTGGCGATACTGATTACGTTTACTATTATTATTTTTCAAATTGAAAGTGTTTTGTGGTAAAATTTTGGTTTTTTTTTACACTTTTATTTCTTTTACACAACTTTTTAGTTTCTCGAGGGGACTTGAAGATGCGATCATTTAATCGCTAGCATCGTACACACATTGCTTATGTAATGCAGTCTACTATGGCTATGAGAGAAGCCTAATACTCTGCTTAAGGGCTTATTTAGACGACCGTATATGGGCTCGGTTTTCACGCTGAGACGATATACGGGGTCCTTGTCTGCGGGGGGGGAGGATGGAAGAGCCACTTAGCTCTGCCCCCACCCCGCCCATTGCAAATAGTGGTGAGGGGCGGGGAAGGGGCGGGAGCTCAGTTCCTGCTCCTGGCTTTTCCATCCTCCCCCCCCCCTGCAAACAAGGACACTGTATATCGTCTCAGCATGAAAACCGAGTCCATATACGGTCGTCTAAATAAGCCCTAAGGCTGAGCTACATGGCAGACATGGAGGCCGTTGTTGGGCCTCCGGCTTTAATTGCAGCCCATCAGCACCTTTTTATCACATTGCAGAGTGCCAGTGGGTAACAGCAGGGACCCCTCCCTGGCTCATTTGCTGCGATCGCTATCGATTACGATATAGAAGGGGTTAATTGGCCGAAATCAGAGATCTCTCTGTTCCAGGTCGTTAAAGCAGGAGCTCTGCTATGAGTAGACAGCTGAACCCTGGCACAGGTTAACGCTTTATGCACACGAGCGTATATCAGCCGTGCTTTGACGCCCAGCCGATAAACGCGGCCCATCTGATGCATGGGTTTACAATGCATCAGTTCAGATGGGCATATTCCCATGGCTAAAAAAACTATCTTCGTGGTCGGAATACGGCAGCGGCTCCCATAGACTCCTATGGGGGCGGAAAGGGGGAGGCAGTTTAGCAGAGCCGGGTTCAGTGTATATGCGCCGGACCCGGCCGTCTGAACGGGTGCACAAACAGCAGATGTGTGCCCGTTCATGCGATTTTCAGTTGCGCTGTGGCCGCAACACAGCATACCGAAAATCGCTACGCTTGTGTGAATGAGCCCATAACCTACACCAGCATAAAACCGTCTACAGTATAAGCAGACTTAAAGCTCATTAGTGATCACCATACAAAGAGGTCTCCGTCTAGTGACGGCCATATGTACATGCTACTACATAGTGAGCATGAAGCAGCTTTAAACATCCTCCAGAATTCCAACTCGTAATCTATGACATAATAGCACTGCGTTTACTTCATGCTAAAACATTTTATTTATTGTGGAAAGAAGTTTAACTGGTATTTTACATTTTTTTTAGAAATCCCAAATGGATATTTTAAATTAAAGGGGTTGTCTTGTGAAATCAAGTGGGGTTATACACTTCTGTATGGCCATATTAATGCACTTTGTAATATACATCATGCATTAATTATGAGCCATACAGAAGTTATTCACTTACCTGCTCCGTTGCTAGCGTCCCCGTCGCCATGGATCCGTCTAAATTCGCTGTCTTCTGGCGTTTTTAGACGCGCTTGCGCAGTCCGGTCTTCTCCCTGGTGAATGGGGCCGCTCATGCCGGAGAGCTGGTCCTCGTAGCTCCGCCCCGTCACGTGTGCCGATTCCAGCCAATCAGGAGGCTGGAATCGGCAATGGACCGCACAGAGCCCACGGTGCACCATGGGAGAAGACCCGCGGTGCATCGTGGGTGAAGATCCCGGCGGCCATCTTGGTAAAGGAAAAAAGAAGTCGCCGCAGCGCGGGGATTCGGGTAAGTAATAAACTTTTATTTTTTTTAACCCATCCCTAGGTTGTCTCGCGATGAACGGGGGGCCTATTGAATTTTTAAAAAAAAACATTTTGGCGTGAGACAACCCCTTTAAAGGGGTTGGCCCACAGAGGATATTTAGCACCTATCCACAGGGTGCATATATTTATATTCCACAACACTTTTGCTCCATTCAATCCAAACAACCAATCACTGTGAATCAGCCAACCCAAACAACCAATCAGGTTGTGAATCGAGCAGAAATGTTGTGGAATATAGATATATGCCCACAGGGTAGGTGATAAAGGTCTGATCGCTGGGACTCTCTCCTCATTGCAAGATAACAATAAGGAGTGGTTTAACTAGAGTAGTGGTCCCTGCTGCCCCTCAAAGTGCCAATGTAGCTGATGGAAACAACTACATCAGCGCTCAGATATATCAGAAATGGATAAAATTTTATTATATAAATCTATGTTATATCAATATATCTATATATACAGGATTATTACAATGTTTCTCCCAAAATAAGACAGTCTTATATTAATTTTTGTCCTAAAAGACGCATTAGGGCTTACTTTTAGGGGATGTCTTATTTTATCATGAACAACCATGTACATTTATTCTTGAACAAAAAAAAAATCAACATTTATTTAAATATAGTCATATCATCACTTTCTGGGTATATTAGAGCCACAACGCTCTATTATAATGAGCTCCGGAGTGGAGTGATGCCAGCGGGACTGCCTGATCTGTCCACGAAAGCCCAGCACTTGCCAATCCTTACTATTTTGGGTCTCGTGGGGCCGAGCACCATGCTGGGGGACAGTGGGGGGGGGGGGGGGAGAGAGAAAGAGATATCTCTCTCACTCTCCCCCCTGCATGGTACGCGGTCGAGTAATCAGGTACTCGACAAGACCGATGCTCGATCAAGCATCAGCCTTAAACGAGCGTGCTCGCTCATCTCTATTCGAGGTCCTTTTTTTGTAAAGGCTGAATGGTTTTCCCACGTATAATTTAGGAGATACTACCCAGTGATCCTACGAACACCTATTTAAGCTAATTAGAATCAATATTACTTGATGTACAAATTGCTAATTTTATTTCATTGGATGAATTTAAACTCATGTTCAATCCACATCCTGTAATATCCATGTTTCACGCTTTACTTAAAACTACATACCAAAAAGCGACCAATACCCCGGAAGACTCATAGTGTCTGGAAGAAATAATATCTCCTAGAATGCAAGTGTATACGTGGTTAAGATACTCATCCCATTCGAGTCAGCTCTTCCATCCTTTTTGAAGGATACAATCTCTAAAATACGAGATCTTACCATTTCAATTAATTTATGGGCTGTGTTTAGACCGATATTTTCTGAAAAAGACACAGTGACAAATAGTTTGTTGCAATGGGACAGTTGGCATCCCCAGCCTCTTATAAGGGGAATACCAATAGGCGAGTGTACAGGAGTGCGAGCAGGAATTGTTCTGCAGATATAGCTCACCTGTGTGAATGTCAAACTCTGTTCAAAAGATTTAAAGCTAGAGAAATCCCTCCAAACCTTTGTTTAAAGCCTTTAAATGGGCAAATGATACGCAACATGATGGGCTTTTATTTTCCAACAATATAAAATTGATAAAGAATCAATGCAGGTCATATCAGGGGCATTTACGATGATTTAGGCCACCATTAGGACAGGACCCTGACTTGGCAGAAGTTTTGACCATGAAAAAATAGATACCTACCTGATAATCAGGTTTCCAGTAGTCTCCACGACAGCACCAATTGAGATTGCCTCCTCCTGATAGGACAGGAACACACTGAGAGGTTAAAAGCTCCCCCCCTTCCCCCCTTCCCTCAGTGGATTCTAACGAATTGCCGGGGTAGGAGCTCAACTTAAATTTCTTCCCTTAACCGGGGTTTTTTTGTTGATTATAAAATTATATTATATTATATATTTATTTGTTTTTTATATTATATTCTATAGTTTCCTTCTATCCATTTAGGGGGGGAAGGTACGCGTGCTGTCGTGGAGACTCCTGGAAACCTGATTATCAGGTAGGTATAATCCATTTTTTCCCCAGTCGTCTCCACGACAGCACCAATTGAGACGTACCAACTGAAGTTTATTAGGGTTGGATTGCTACCGAGAGGACTTTGCGGCCGAAGGCCATGTCCTCGTCCTGCTGCACTTTTACCATATAGTGTTTAACAAACATGTGGGGTTTCTTCCAGACTGCGGCTTTGCGTATCTGCTCGACCGAAGCTGAGCTATGTTCGGCCCATGGGGATGCTACTGCGCTTGTAGAATGGGCTTTAAGAGCTAAGGGGATTTCCTTCCCGAGGCCTTATAGGACTCTATGATGGCCAGGCGGATCCACCTGGCTATGGAGTTTTTTGCCGCTTTGTTCCCTTTATTTGGGCCACTGAACTGGATGAACAGGTTGTCGTCCCGTCTCCAGTGGCTTGTCGCCTCTATATAGCCTAGGACTGCTCTCCTGACGTCCAGGCAGCTTAGGATTTTTTCTTCATTGTTTTTAGGTTTGCTAAAAAATGAGGGAATTATTACGTCCTAGGACCTATGCAAATGTGATACCACCTTTGGCATGAAGGCAGGGTCCGTTTTAAATATTAATTTGAAGTCCGAGATTTTTAGAAATGGGTGGCGAATGGACAAAGCCTGAAGCTCGCTAACCCTCCTTGCAGACGTAATGGCTACTAGAAATACGGTCTTGATTGTAAGCATTTTTATCGGTAGTGCTTCGATCGGCTCGAATGGTTCCGCTGACATGGCCCTTAGAACCCAATTAAGGTTCCAGTCTGGAACAAGTTTCATGGGTCTAGGTCGTAACTAGCTGCTGCTGTCAAGAACCTGTTGACCCATCTGTTGTCCGCAAACTTTGTGTCGCATATGGCGCTAAGGGCTGCGACCTGGACCTTCAGGGTACTTGGAGAGAGGCCCATCTGTAGGCCCTCCTGCAGGAATTCTAAGATCAAAGGGATGCTCGGGATAGAATCCCCGGAATCCCTTCCCTGTCTCCATGAGAAGAACCTTCTCCAAACCTTCTGGTAGATAAGGTGGGTCGTCTTTTTTCTGCTGGACATTAATGTTTCTACCACTCTTTGTGAGAATCCCTTCCCCCTTATAGTGAGGATTCCTCAAGAGCTATGCTGTTAAGTGGAGTCTGTCTAAGCCCGGGTGGTTCAGTGGCCCCTGTGATAGCAGATCTGTCCAGTTCGGAAAGGTGACTGGGTCCTGGACACTCAATGTTGTCAGAAGACCGAACCAACTTCTTTTGGGCCAGAAGGGGGTCACCAGGATTAGCGTGCATACCTGGGTTCTGAAATGTTGTAAGACCCTGGGGATCAGCGGTATCGGAGGAAACACGTACACTAGCCCCTTTCCCCAGTCCTGGCCTAGGGCGTCTATTGCTGTAGGACGATCTCCTGGCCGGAGGGAGAAGAAATTGCCTACTTTGGCGTTCTCCCTGGTTGCAAATAGGTCCAATTGTGGGGACCCCCACCGGTTGGTCAGGATTCTGAATGCCTCCAGGGAGAGAGACCATTCTCCTGGGTCTATCTACCTCCTGCTGAGGAAGTCCGCTTTTTGGTTTAGCGTCCCTTTTAAATGTGTTGCCGTGATCGAAAGGATCCGGCCCTCTGCCCAGTGGAAGATTTTCTGTGAAATGTTTTGCAGGGCAGGAGACCTTGTGCCCCCCTGGTGCCGAATATGGGCGACCGTGGTGGTATTGTCCGACAGTATCTTTATATGCTGGTTCCGTAGCGAGTTTCCTAACTGCTGTAGGACCCGCCATACGGCCTGTAGCTCTCTGTAATTGGAGGATTGTTCTTTTATCCTTTGGGACCACGGGCCCTGAAAGAACTGGTTCCCCACATGCGCTCCCCATCCCCAGGCGCTTGCGTCCGTTGTGATGTGCGTGGCTGGGTTTTGTAGCCAATGAACCCCTTCCTGCAGGTTCGCTGGGGATGTCCACCAACGCAGGGATGTTTTCACTGTGTTTGGGATATACATTTTTGTCCCTAGCGAGGACTGCTTTTTGTCCCATGCGGATAGGACGGAGGCCTGTAGAGCTCTGGTGTGAGCCTGGGCCCATGCTACTCCGGGAATGCATGACGTTAGGCTTCCCAGGAGAGACATGGCTTCCCGAATTGTGCATGATTGTTTCTGTAGGAAGGATCTGACCAGCCTTTGGATTTTTTGTATTTTTTCCTCGGGCAGGCAGGAGCATTGTAATTCTGAGTTGAGCGTTATGCCCAAAAACGTCTTCTTCCTGTCGGGGTCTAAGCTGGATTTTTCCCAGTTTATGATCCATCCTAGAGACTGGAGGAGTTCTAGCACTATCTCTAGGTGCTTTGTTAGTAGTTTCCTGGACTCTGCTATTATTAAAATATCGTCCAGGTAGGGTATTATTAGGATCGACTTTTTTCTCAGGTAGGCAGCTACCTCTGCCATAATTTTGGTAAAAATTCTGGGTGCTGAGGAGATCCCAAAAGGCAGGCATCTGAATTGGTGGTGCTCTATTCCTTTGCCCATATCCACTGCGAACCTTAGGTATCTTTGGGACCCCTCGTGGATCGGTACGTGGAAATAAGCGTCCTTCAGATCGATGGACGCCATGTAGGCCCCTTTGGGAATCAACTTTATCGTTGAAGAGATGGACTCCATATTGAATTCTCTGTACTTGACACAGGTGTTCAAAGGCTTCAGATTCACTATCATGCAGTGTTTTCCGCAGGGTTTTCTTACTAGGAAGAGCCTGGAATAATGGCCCTGAGTTTCCTCGTTTTGCGGTACGGGGGATATTGCGTTTAGATGTTGCAGGTCCCGAACGCTTTGCCTTAGTAAGTGTAACTGTTGCCCTGAGCCTCCTGTGATAATGAATTTCCTTCTGGGGAGGGACACCAGTTCCATCCGATATCCCTGCTGTAGGATCTTTGGGATCCATGGGCCTTCGCAAATTGCGGCCCATTGGTCCACAAAGTTCCCCAGCCTTGCCCCTACGGGGCTGGCGTCAGGGTCTCTGCTTGGGCTCCCCCTGGTGGGGATTAAAGAGGATATTTCTCCCTCTGCCCCCCTTGGGGTAACTCCAGTGGCCTGTCTTGCCCTTGCCTCGGTAGGCCTCGGGCTGTTGCCCTGGGGTTCGGAAGAAGGTCTTCCCTCTCTGCGGCTTTTCTTCCGGGAATCCCTTCTTTTTGTCAGCCGCCTTCTCCAGGATTTTGTCTAGGTCTGGTCCGAACAAAAACTGACCGTAGAACGGGAGGGCGCATAGTTTATTTTTTGAGGCCAAGTCGTCTGACCATGATTTCAGCCATAGTACTCTTCTGGCTGAGTTAGACCGGGCTGTAGCTTTTGCCGAGAGTTTAACCATTTCGGCCGCGTCATCCGCTAGAAAATTTGTTGCCATGCGCAGGATAGTTAGGGAATTTAGGATCTGTTCCCTTGGCGTTTTATTGGTTAAGTGTAGCTCCAGCTGTTCGAGCCATACCCCCAGGGTGCACGCCACGCAGGGGGCTGCGATCCCTAGCCTAAGTTTGCTTGCTGCTGCCTCCCATGATTTTTTTTTAGAAGGCCTTCAGCTTTGCGATCCATGGGATCTTTTAATTGTGCGGCGTCCTCAAAGGGCAGGCTCGTCCTCCTAGCTACTTTGGCCACTGGGACGTCTACCTTGGGTATCTCTTCCCAGCTTGCGCAAACTTCCTCCTCAAATGGGTACCTTCTTTTTACCCCTCTAGCGGAGAAGGAACCTGCGTCTGGTTTCTTCCACTCCTTTTGGATAATTTTAATGATGTTTTTGTGGACAGGGAAGGTATGTTTACGCCTCTCCCCTAGTTCCCCGAATATCTCGTCTTGCAGGGTACGTGATTCTCTGGGCTCTTCCATTTTTAATGTAGCCCTGACTGACTTAATCAATTCTGTTAAGTCGTCCTGATGGAAAAGGTATCTTTTGTAGTCCTCATCGTCTGAGGACTCCTCGGCCGCCTGTTCCTCTTGCTCCGATCCGATAGAACTCTCGGAGTCGGAAGGCTCGTCGGGAACATACGCCTTTTTCTGGCATTTCGCTAGCGGCGCCAGCTGTGACGTTAGGACTGATCGAACCTCCTCCTTCACAACGTCATCCAGGAATCCCCCCGATTCCTCTTTGACTAGCCTAGCTACGCATGCCTTGCATAGAGGCCTCTGGTACGTAGCTGGCAGTCTCATCCCGCACTCCACGCATTTTTTGGGTTTTGTTCTGGGGGGATGTCTTTTTTATCCCCCTGACAAACAAAAAGGGGAAAGTATTTTTTGCGGGTAAATATGCAATTTTTCCATATACAATACATTGGATTTTGTATTTTTTGCCGCACTGGCTACTTACGGCCACTGAGGCTGAGGTTTCAGCTATCTCTGGGGCTGGAGCACTCATTACTGTACCGGTGCTGCAGACACCCTGCGACCTGTAGTGCTGGTCCACCTTCTGGCTTCTCTCAGGTTCCTTATTTTGAATTTTCGCGCTCCTGCGCTAAGCCCCGCCCCCTCTGTGCGGCTCCTGATGCGAGCGTGATAACGTCACCACGCTGGGCACGTGACGCGACGCCCCCCGCTGTCAAAGGGCTTCCTGGAGCGCCGCGCTGTGACTATACAAGGAGGAGGAGGGGGACTGAGGCTCCTGCTTTGTACCCCCCATGGGCCGCCGCGGGAGGAACCTGGCCCGGGGGTTACCACCCCATGTGGCGTCCCGGGAGTCGTCTGGCTGGGAAGGGGGGACAGGCTGACCCACTGGCCTCCGATCCGCCCGTGAGTAGGCTTCCGGCTGGCTTCTCCACCAGCCCCTCTCAGAGATCCTGCCTCCTGGCAGGACAGGAAGACACTGAGGAAAGTGGGGAAGGGGGGGGGGGGGGGAGCTTTTAACCTCTCAGTGTGTTCCTGTCCTATCAGGAGGAGGCAATCTCAATTGGTGCTGTCATGGAGACGACTGGGGGAAATCTTCACCTACATATCGACGTGTACCGCACCTAAGGGATCAACTAGTACACAAATTTTGTCCTTCCATTGTAAAAAAGACATCATTACGTTACCCAGTAGATAATAAATATACAAAAAGCAAACAATTTATTACCTTTTGAACGGCTGGTGTTGCTTAGCGCCCCATGCCCTAAATCATACGTGAGGAAAACTACTCAGCAACTATGAAGAGGGATCTTGAAACATCAGCGTTCCATTAGAACAAAAATTGATACACCAGTTGCATGATATATAAACACAGCCCATGGTGCTGTGCTGTTAATGACCTAAAATAGTAAGGTTGGAGACGTAGTCATAATGGCCCCAGAGGTGGCCAACAAACTTCTTTGTGAGGAAGCAAGATGGAAAAGGCGGATGAGCAGCTTGGCTCCAGCTAGTTTGGGAGTACTATGGGCGGCTCTAGGAGGTACCTGACTATGGTTATGTGATAAGGGGAGGAGGGGTGAGTGGCCGCAGCACAGATCTTGTTAATGGAGGAAGATCTCTGAATGCAATTGTACAGATGGGGAGGGTTTAGGGCTTGACTGATTATACTGGACAGAGCTTCAAAGTTCTGATGCTGAGGGAAGGGGATGGGGTCTTGAAAGTGATTAATATACTGTGATTGAGGGGCTCTGAATGTGTATAGTAGGGTTTGGCGCTACAGGGCGAGTCAAAAATCTCCAGTGTGCATACATTTTACTTCCTTTTCAAATGTGCCATGAGTTTCATTGGAAGTCTGAGCCATGTGACATTTTGGCCCAAACCCTGCTAGCAGTATCCCATCAATCGTGCCTCCTTTGTCAGCAGCAACGCTTATGTGGACCTACAAAACACAACTGGCTATAGACTTTTGACTGACCATATAATAGATGATGATTACTGGCAGTAGAGCTTGATGATCTGTGTAGATTATACTTGGAAGGGCACTCCGGAAGTGTATTTGTAACTTATTATTACTCTACAGTAATAGGATACTGGTGAATTATGTCTCCACTGGAACTAGGGGGTGGAGACATGGGTTGGGCAGCCAGAGTGACAGGGAACACGCACATAACACCTCCTTAAATGTGATGAGCACCCCTTCCTGCGTGGTGGTGGTGGCTGGCTTTGGTGAGGACTGGCAGCTGGCCCGTAGCACATTACATGTGCTCACCACTCTGTCCTGCGCTGTGGTGTCCGCCTCTGGTGAGTACTTACAGCTGCTGTGTCCCGTCAGTGTCTTCATCTCTCGGCAGCAGTGGCATGCTCCTGCACACAGCAGCAGGGAGGCCAGCGATGTCAGTGACAGCAGGGCTGGCTGCTTCTGCTGCTGTGACGGTGGGGTTTGCCCAGCAAGGAGAGTGACAGCGGGGCAGGCTGCTGTGGTGGTGTTGGGACGGGAGCTATGTGAACGCGGCGGCAGCGAAGGAGGTGCAGATATGGGAGTCCTGCAGGGAGATGTGTGAGCTTGTCAGGGGGATGGGCAGTACATGTGTTTCTGGGGAGTTTTGTATGCGGGAGCCAATCCGCAGCTGTGCCCATCACCTAGGCATACCCTCTAACTCAGGCCGTCCAACCCATGTCTCCACCCATACATCTGGTGGAGACATATTGCACCAGTATCCAGTAACAACATATTCAGAAGGCGGATTCCAGCTCTAAATCCATGTAAGAAATCTGGTTTTCTGGAACGCATTTGCATTTTAGACTGTGGATTAATGTACATAAATTTGGATCCTATTTTTTCAATTAAGAAGGCAATGGCTCCTAGGTAATATTTTTTGGGGTCTGGATCTAGGTCTCCTCCCAATTTCAACATGACCTTGTATGAATCCAAATCACCAGCAGTAACTAGATATTAAAAACTTCAATTATGAGCCTGTATTTGTGGACATGAATTATTCCTGCAATATTGGAAATCTTTATTGAACTAGAGAATCACCATAGGATGAATACATTTAGAAAGATGTACAGCAGATCACATATGTACAAAACAGAACACAGCAAGTAAGAAATGTCTAAATAATAGGAATGAGGCCTTCACACTTCTGATGTCGCTTCTTCACGGACACTGCACTGCAGAAAAACAATCTGACCAGGAAGATGTCACCGATCCGGGTCATATCATCAGTCACCAGAATCACCCATACTTTATGTTGTATGCAAGAATAGTCATTGGTGGTGCTTTTTCTTTGATACTTGGTTTCCATATATCAGGTGCCTGTGATGCCAAGGTCTTCATCCCCATAATAAACTGAAAAAAAAGGGAATACAGTGTATTATTATCTAGATTTCTATTTCTTAACGGACCTGTAATCGCTAATAATATTTAAGCAGACATTGTGTATAGCTGGGATCTATTCCAGTAAGGAGACATGCAAGACAACAGTTCCAACAACAGGTCCCCCACAATAATCTCCACTTTTTCGTGGCATGCCATATACGAATCACCCATTGTATTTAACTGATGGCGCACAACTGCATGCATTACGCACGAAGAGAAAATTATTGCAAAAATAGTCAACTATGCTCTTTAGAATAGGTTTCCTCCACTGTATCATATATTCAGCAGATGACATCTACATACACCACAAATACATAGTATGCTAGGCTGAAAAAAAGGCAAATGTCCATTCAGTTCAGCCTGTTTCCACCCCATATGTTGATCTAGAGGAAGGCAAGAAAAAATTTCAATGAGGTAGAAGCCAATTTATCCCATTTTGGGGGGCAAAATCCTTCTGAGCTCTTTATTAGCAGACAGAATAATCCCTGGATCAACACTCTTCCGTGAAACGTTCCTTCCTGACTCAAAGTCCGGCAGTCGGAAGATCCCCGGATCAACAACCCTCTGGCTATTTACTGTCTATATACTGTAATGTCGTAGAGCTCTAGAAAGAGGTCTAGTTCCCTCTTAAACTTCTCTATGGATTTTACCATCACCACGTCCTCAGGCAGAGAGTTCCACAGTCTCACTACTCTTACAGTAAAGAACCCCCTTCTTTGCTGAGGATGAAACCTTCCTTCCTCTAACCGTACATGCATTAACACGGACCCCAAAACGCAAGTGTGCTGGAGGCCTTATGTGGGGTTCACACGGGGCAGACCCTAAGCACGGAAATTCGCGGCATTTACAGTAGCAGCAAAGTGGATGAGATTTTGAAATACGCACGCGGTCATACACAATACAATTACGCGGACGTACGCAGGGTCACGGCCAGCCTCACAGCTGGAATCAGCTATGGGTTCCGCACACGGCTGTATGAGCCCAGCCTAAGACTGAGAAGCTGAATGCTTGCATAAATATGGTGGAGGTAGGTTTATCTACACGCCTGATAACACATTGTGATAGCATTATGAATAAAGACTATTTTACAAGGGCAGATAATTGGCTGAACAAGATTTTTTTTTTTTTAACATTCGTTCCTGATTATTGCAAAGTGTAAAGCGGGTGGCGGTCAGCAAGAAAATACTCGATGGGCGGCTCATTGGGTCTTTTGTTGTTGGCAGCACATCTCCCTATGTAAGAAGAGGATGTGCTGCCGACCACAATTGTATTAATGACCATTTGCCCCCCATACAGTTTGCATTGACCTGTGTGATGATATTTCACGTGTTAATATCAATCGATCATCACGTCTTACACAGAGCCCAGTAAGAGGGTTCTTAGGCTCCTATGGTGTACGATATGCTTTTACACCACAGCTTATGTTATGGCAGTAGCAACTGGACCAGCTACTGTGTCATGATGTCCCAACGGCAAGAGCAGCACAAAGTCAAGACCAATTGTGGTCCTGCTGTATATCATCTGCATGGTCCATAGTCTGCAAACCATCACTTCAATCCCTTCTTGACAACCGGAAACCTTGTATCAGCAGAGGAATACACTAGTTTACAGCGGCTGTATATGAAGAGGTTGTAATGTTGTGGCGATACAAGCTTGTAATGTCATTTTAAAGATCCATCAGGACTTCATCTAAATCAATTCTTTCAGCATTTCTTGCCGTAAGCTTTCCTCCACAAGCAAAGGAGAAGCTTTTCTTGAAGATCTCAATCTGACTGACATCACCAACTATACTAAGCCCCATATACCGAGTATTGAACAGTTACCCGGCTGACCTCATACAGGACTTTAGTCAATTTAATTTGCTTTTGTGAAAAGTCCTGTCCAAGTTCAATACCAGTAAAGATTGTGGAGTCAGCAAGCCGGCAGCAACATTGTAAGAAGTTTCCCTTCTGTTGAGACAGCGATGTTATGAATGGAGGAATACATTTTACTTCTTGTTAATTTGGGGAATTTTCCTGAAAAAGATTCTGACCAAAAATCATGCAAATTCACTCATTACAATGAGCTCACAGCCAAATGTAAATAATGTGTGGCGGTTCCCTGTAGGGTTCATTCACAGGAGCGTATTTAGTTTCAGTCCATTAAACATTTGGTCGTATTCACGGGCCAAAACTCTGCGTATTCAAGGCGTTTCTAGACCTGTAAGGTTTTTTTTTTGCGCACATAAAAAAGAAAAACTCAACCAGTTCCGGTTGACTTCAATGGGCTATTTCGGTCTAATATGGTCGCGCTTGAACACCCCAATGCAAATCCATGGGGTTTCAGCGCTGTGTATTATTATGTATCATAAAGATGCCCATGTGTATGAGCCTGTAGTAGGATTTATTCACCTATATGTTGTGTTGTGAACTGCTTTTATTCTACAAGCCAGTGTAATGTAAAAATTCCTAGTAAACCAGGACCGGGCAAATCCATTTCAAATGCCGCTTTGCCAAAAAAAATGCCATATGGTCATTTGTGGTATAACGACCAGATTCAGCCAGTATGGTGCTCTGAATTCCGCAATGTACAAAGAAAGAAAAAATGAAGTCATGTGCGATTTGATTAGATGTGTATTATATATCTTATTTGTATAGCGCTAACTTATTCCGCAGCGCTTTCAGGTAATTTATTTATCACCCCCCACCAAGCTGGGTACTGATTTTACTGACCTCGGAAGGAGGAAAGGTTGAGTCAACCTTGAGCCAGCTATCTGAACCACGCAGGGATTGAACTCACAACCTTCAGGTCGTGAGCGAGAGCTTAGGACTGCATTTCTGCTGCCTTAACACTATGCAACACAGAAACTGCTCATAATGCAGATTTTGTAGAATTTAAAAGGGGTGTACCAAAATAAACTCATCACCCATCCACAAGATAGGTGATAAAAGTCTTATCAGGGGAGGTCTCACCGCATAGACGCCAAGCAGTCTCGATAACGCAGGTCCCGTGGCCACCTTGTCTTGTCACTTCACCTACCCACGGTGGTGTGGAGACCAAATGGAGCGGTGGTCATGCATGCGCGGAGCCACTCTATTAATTACAAGGGCGGGGCTGATGGAAATAGTCAAGTACAAGCGTTTTGCTATCCCCAGCAGTGCCACTGAAAATGAATGGAGCGATGCTGCACATGCGCGACTGTCACTCCATTCAACCTCATCCTCACTTCACGGGAGGGTGGTTTACAGTGAGCCTGCAGCAAAAAGGAGAGGGAGACACGAGCCTCTGTCCTCAAGGACTGGTGGTAGCCTCGGCAGAGAGCACCACCTATCAGACTTATCTCCTATTTTATGAATAGGTGGTTACAGGGGTTGTACCAAAATCAACTTTTCAGAGGTTGTCCAGGATTAGAGAAACTTAGCTGCTTTCGCCTAGAAAAACAGGACCACACCTGTCCACCGGTTGTGTATGGTATTGCAGTTCAGCCCCATTCACTTCAATAGAACAGAGTTGTAATACCAGATACAAACCACTGACAGGTGTGGCACGGTTTTGAAGAAAGCATGCCCGTTTTTAAAATCTTGGGCAATTTGTTTAGCATTGATACGCCATCGATGAGGGATTGGTGGGGTCCAAATCCACTCAGGAAAAGAGGAAGCGAGGTGAGGTGTGACAATGCCAGACCCCCCTGACCACTTCCTTGGGCAGAGTGTTCATAGAGCACCTTGCCCAGCAAAGGAAACAAGAACTGCCACCATAACTTGCCTGACTGCCTGGAACTGCCATCTTACTCTACTGGCACTCCTATTAAAACACTACCCAAATTTCTCGTCGTTACTAACCAGTAAAGAAACATCCCTGGTGTTATCTACCT
This sequence comes from Eleutherodactylus coqui, assembly GCF_035609145.1. Classification (NCBI taxonomy): domain Eukaryota; kingdom Metazoa; phylum Chordata; class Amphibia; order Anura; family Eleutherodactylidae; genus Eleutherodactylus; species Eleutherodactylus coqui. The sequence continues at coordinate 65,317,901 of NC_089848.1, read as the reverse complement.
CCATCGGGCTCCTGGGCGAACCGTCAGTGTACAATCTGGTCCACTTCCCTGGACTCATCAGCAAGCCAGCCTTGGCCAACTGCGAGTGCCATTCTACCCCGAATTCTTCTTGAGCAGGGGCAAGTGGACAACCAAAAGTAGCTGTTGTTTCAAATGTTTACCCTGTAGATAAGCTTCCTACTATCATGTAACCAGCGTTGAATTACCTATAGCCTACTACGGAGGAATATACAGGCAGCACAGGCCCCCAGGCTCCCGGGACACTTATCTGGATTGAAGACTATTTCACATAAGTTATTTATAAGTTTCAGTTCTCATAACCTCTCGAAGTTCTCATTAGCCGATCTTCCCATCAGATTCCTCCAAGGTCCTTTTTTCTCTCTCTCTAGTAAAATATATAATTCAACATTCTAACATTTGAAGTGTCCTGTCCTCAAGAACCACATCAAAACCCACTGCCTGCCATTGCATGGGACTCCAAGTTTGGACCATGAGATCAAAGTTAGTGACGTTAATCCCTCCACTTCTTTAAACCACCAAGGAAATTTTAATGAGCATGAAATATTACAAAAGTTAATATATACAAAAGTTCAGAATTTAAGAGTTATAGTTATAATTATGGAGGGCGGTCCATCAGTCCTATTAGTGGACACTACTCCTCTGCGCCCAAGTCTGAAATAGCTGATAAGAGTGAATTATCATGTAATGTGAAATACGGGAATGATCTGATAACCATTTTTAAAATGTTATTTTTACATAGGAAAATAAGGATCATTTCTCTGAAAAGCAAGGGTGGTGAACGGTCGACAAACCAATAGTCATGTTACAGCGCAATATCATCAATCTCCTGTCTAGCTACAGGATGTGAATGGGCATGAATACTTTCAGTAATGCATGACTAATCACGAAAACACCAGCATCCAGATGTCTAATCAGAGGTAAAAGGAATTAGCAGATAGTGCATAGTTGTAGTGCATAGTTTTATAACATGACGTTCGTATTATTGTATCTTGATGCCACCATGAAGTCCTGGTGGAGCCAAGATAGACAGGGGGGTGATGCCCCCTAAACCTGATTGGCTGCTGAGGTGAATCGGTTGTAGGTCCTGGAAGGGCACTAAGGAATCCTAGCTGCAATGGGTTTCCCAGGCGGCGGACCACTATCGCGGACTGTGGCTTTCCCGGCGGTGGACTAGAAGAGCGGACTGCAGCAGCATTGGGAGCAGTGAGCGGGGGACCGTACGTCAGGAAGGACATAGGCAGCACGGAGCCAACAGCCGGCTGCCAGGATGCACCACAGAGACAGCGGCTGGATGTATTTTCCAGCAGAGGACCAAAAGCGCAGGCTGTGGCAGCATTGGGAGCTGTGGTGAACTGTGAGTGCTGGAGCGGCCGCCATGGAGCTGATCGCTGCACAGTGTGCCTGCCCTGCACCCTTAAGGTGAGGGTTACTTTTCTTCTTAGGGTTACATTATTAGATGTTCATGCTGCCATGTTACAGCACTAACATCTAATACACTGTATACTCATGCCAGGAGAATACAATGAAATTCTCCTGGCCAGATAACCCTTTCATAAACAGCTCAGCTGGGTGTGCGAGGGAAATAAAGAGATGATTAGGTGCGTGTCATTTTATGCTGAAAGGTCGGCAATTGGTTCAATCGTTGGGCCATTTAGGCGATAACTGTAGTGTTTAAAAGGGCCTCTGATTCGCCATCAGTAGAGGTTTGCTGGCGCACAAACCAGTGTTCCGGGGAGTCATTACCCCTCCTTCACAATTAAAGAAAGCAAGGACACAGGCACAATCTCATTCGGAATATAAAATAGCGAAACTGGAATTTGCTTACAAATGGCACCCACTATACAAAAAAATTAAGGATACCAGATTAGCACTGATTATATATTAACGCGCCAGGCTGAGAGGCGATTACTTTGACTCATGCGTCACAGTTTTACTCTGCTAATAAATCAGATAGACTCTTGGCACAACAAGAAGAACAACAAACCCTCAACGCTACAGTCTAGTCATAAGGATGGTGGTTAATCACTGATAAGCCCGCGCCGACACTGAAAAAGACCCACGCCCCCCATATTTCTCAATGCAGAGTTGACCCTCCCCATCATTGCAACTCTACAGTGGACCACTGCTTCAATGGGACTTGCAGAGATAGTTATGTATATAGTGCTTAGCCATTTTCGGCAGCCCCATTGTAATAAATGGAGCCACAGCTATGCATGCACGGCGGCATTACAGCAGTCGGATGCCCACCGCTCTATCAGTTTTCACCCATTCGGTGGATGGGCGAAAACCCGAATTAAAGTTTTACTCTCTGGAATACCCATTTATATTTGTAACTGGAAAGTCTGAAGTCAACTATTTTTACCAGGAGGCCGATTTGTTGACAACTTGTGAAATGTAAAAGTTCCCATTTAAAAGGGACATTATAGTAGGGTGTGCTACGAAAAGTAGTATTGTGTAACATCCTCTATCATAGGGGAGCTGCTTTCAGCTATTGTTAGAAATTAAGAGTTAAGTTTGCAAAAAGGGAAAAAGAAATGCGGTTAGGGAAACCTCCGAAGGAGATCTCTGGAAGCCAACTGAGGAAGTTCTAATGCAAATATTAACGGCCTCCACACTGAGAGAAAAATGCACTTATCAAAATATATAAAAAGGGATATACCTCCTACATATTTGGTTTCGGTCAAGATTCAGATGACTTTCTTAAACTACCCCCACTCCAAACAGCAAGGGCCGACTCTAAAAATAAATCACCAAACATTTTAGAGTTCCCTTCCCGTCCACAGCTACTGACTGGTTGGATAAGGACATGTGACAAAAAAAAAGTTTCAAAGGAAGCCCATCTGGCTGTGCTGATGTCTGGAATGGTGGAAGGGAGAGAGTTTAAGGCCTCATGTCGATGACCGTGCCAGACTCCGCCAGCGGAATCCGACACAGCGCCCCCCAAAGACCCCATACTCACCTCTCCAGTGAGTCCCATCTGGCGAGCCAGCGCACATACGCAGTACAGCGCATGATGCGCCAACAGTGGGCGATGACCGGGCCGGCGGTGGTGCGCAATCACACGATACTTCCGCTGTGCTCACTGCAAAAGGAACGGACGACGGACAGCATCCATTGACTACAATGGAAGCCGGACGCGGGTTTTTCCGCGGCAATTTGAGAATGCCACGATTTCTTTCACGCTGCTGAATTCCGCAGCGTGAACATTGAGCTATTAGGTTCAATAGAACCTAATAGCTGTGGGATAACACTGCGGATTTCTGCCACGTGAAACGCGTTAGAAATCCGTCCGCAGGCATCAGCCCTTACTTTCAATTTCTAAAACCTTTATGCAAATCAAACGATAGAAAAAAAAATCCATTTTAATCACTACAAAAAGTAAACAGTGTTTTCTTAAAGGAATGTTTTATCTATGACATTTACAGCATTTCCACAGAATGTCTAAGGGCGGTTTCACACCTGTGCTTGGGATTCCGTACGAGGAGCAGGAAAGAGGTATCCCTGCGGCCGAACGGCTCCATCTCAGGCCGGAACCGAACAGCGCTGAACGGACCCCATTGATTATATCCCATCCCATATCACAGGATATAGGAACTCACCTTTAATCACTACTTACGATACATTTTCTTAGCTACATCTCCCAGTATGTGGTACATACTCATGGTGCAATGTGGGAACCACTGACATTACATTAGACAATGCTATAGCGTCACCACATACGTCTCTGTAATAGTTACCTTAGTACGCTGGGTTCGGGCATTCCTGGGTCCGCTCCCCTTTTAAATCCTTTAAAAAAAAAAAAGTGTTGATAAGATTTCACGTAACTAAATGTGTGACAACCGATCTGTAAAGACTCAATCACAAAATAAATGGAGGTGCATTGCGGCCGGACAATACCGTTATAGTGTAGAACTACAGGACCAGCTTGCATGTGTACCGAAAAAGTCCGGCTCGTTAACCCCTTAACGATGCGCCCCCTCCTTTTTATTGCATTTTTTTCTTGGAGACAGGGTGACCAATAAAGCACATATCTGGCATTCTTTTTTTTTTTTTTCTGACAACGTTCACCGTGCGAGGCAAATAAAGTGTTACTTTGATAGATCAGACTTTTACGGACACAGCGATACCAAATATGTAGAGATGAGCGAGCGTACTCGGATAAGCACTACTCGCTCGAGTAATTTGCTTTATCCGAGTATCGCTGTGCTCGGGGCTAAAGATTCGGGTGCCGGCACGGAGCGGGGAGCTGCAGGGGAGAGCGGGGAGGAACGGAGGTAAGATCTTTCTCTCCCTCTCTCCCGCCCGCTCTCCCCTGCTCCCCGCTGCGACTCACCTGTCAGCCGCAGCGGCACCCGAATCTTTAGCCCCGAGCACAGCGATACTCGGATAAAGCACATTACTCTAGCGAGTAGTGCTTATCCGAGTACGCTCGCTCATCTCTACAAATATGTATTTTTGTTTTATGAGTCAGATTTTTTATTATAAATATGGCAAAAGGTTTTTTTTTTGTTTTTTGCTTTTTTAATAATTAGTAAAACTTCATTGATCTTATTTTTACTTTTTGTTTTTAGTCCCCATAGGGAACAACAACTTGCGATGCTTTGATCGCTCCTGCAGTATGATGTAATGCCAGAGCATTATATCATACTGTGATTGGGCAGGCATTCTCTCTCTGCATAGGTTACGGGTCGTACGCATGCATAGATATCAATAGAGCCCGTCTGCTCGGAATCCGCGGTAAAGTAGAGCATACTGCGTTTTTCCTCCCACTCACGGAATACGCCATTTGTACCTGTGAGTATTAAGGAAATTTCAAAACTACATGCCTTCCAATGCCTGTGTATTACCGCGGACCACAACCGCAGAATCCGCACTTCAGATCCAGTTGTGTAAAACCGTAATTGTGAATAAGACACTGCAAAAAGTAATTTTCACCATCTTTAAAGGGGTTATCGAGCCCCTCTCTCACACCCAATCTTTTATCAGGTCTGAAGGGACGCTGCTACAGGCGTTCGGATGCCCCGTGAGTATTGTACACGTGTACTATACCTTAGAATAGGATACATGCATCATACTTGCTGGGGGTCAGACAGTTGCCTACCTTTGATGGAACATTACCCACCAGCTGCCAGCGCTTAGCATAGGTCATTAAAAATTCATCAACAGAGGTCCGCCGCCTGAGATCCCCATCGATCAGATGATCACTGGGCCAGCGCACTCGTCCACATAGCGGATGTATGCAGCAGCCTGGCTGGGTATTACAGGCCAGGCACCTGAGGATAGGCCGTCAATAGATCAAGGCTTGGCAAACCCTTTAACTTTATGAATATCGGCCACTACCCTTATTTGGGTACGACGGCCCTCAGTGAGGGTCGGTGGAGTACCAGGGCCTTAGAAGTGTAACCCTTTGTGGAATAATAGTCTGATAACTTCTCTCATCTCAGTCTTGGGAATTTACAGCTTGTTCAGTAATGCCAGGAAACAAGGGCATGCTAAGAGTGGTACTATCGCCTTTTCAAACCGAAACCTCCAAAATCATCAGTTTTGGTAAAGAATATATTAGCAATGCCCAGAAGGGAAATAGCTTAGAAGTGAACTTACTTCTTGATTAGATTACGCTGCACATGCACATTTATATAGAGATTCTGACCACACTAAACGCTAATAACCCCAGGGTGAACGCTGCATGAGCACAGCGCCAATTACAATCAAAGGGGGCTAAACTATTGACGACTGACTGGCCCTCAAGATAGGCCATCAATGGTTGATTGACGGGGTCCGTCGCTTCGGATCCCCACGATCAGCTGACTGTAGTGACAGCGGGGCTCGGTGAATACCGTGGTCTTTTCAGTCCATACTAGGTATAATGCCGTACATTGTATATTGGCAGCGCCCGGTGTAGAGACTCAATACATTCACGTGAATGGGACCGAGTGGCTCTCAGACTATGTGACCAATGAACGCCATGTCACATACCTGAGAAGAGGCTGCATCCTCCTCAATCAGCTGATCGGTGTGGAGCCCGAGCGGAATGCATTGGCCTGGCATGTGAGTGCTGTCTGTTTTCTTTCCCACCCCCATTGACTTCATTGGGAATTTTACGTGACCTCAGCCGGCCGCCTTCCTTTTTGTAATACGCAGAAAAAGGAGGTAACCCTCGCACATCGACCAAGCAAAAACTCACGGAGAGCACGCCAACAAATCCCCTGTTTTTCACGGATAACAATCACACTCACCTATATGAATAAGGCCTAACGCTCCGATGGGAGAACGCGGTTTAGGCCTCATGTCCACGGACACGCACGGTTTACCGAGGCAGAATCCCACAGCGGACTCCACCCGTGCCGGCAGACATGAGGCCAAAAATGACATTTGCTCACCTGTCTGGGCACAGCGCGGTGCGGCTCTCCTCCGTCGCAGACGGATTTTCTTTCTTCTGCACGGCGGATGCGCTCGGGACGCCGGCGGTCTGCTGCTGGCATGCGCCGTACCTTCTTTTATTTTTTTTAAACTCCAGCTTTCCCGTAAATCCGCGGCACAGCCATAGCGTTATCCGCGACTGTGTGGCGGATCGGACGGCTTCCATTGGCTTCATTTTCCCCTGGCGATCGGCACACCAGGGGAAAATTACATCCGCAGGTATTTAACTGCGGGTGCCCAATGATTCCCGATGGCCGCGAATATCATGCGCAAATTTTTAAAATACGTTTTCCCCATGGACATGAGGCCTTAAAAAGCATTGTCCAGGTCTTTTTCTATTGGCGACCTCTCCTTGGCACAGGTCATCAGTAGATGATCAGTGGGGGTCCGACGCTCGGGATCCTCGCCATTCGTCCAATTCCCAGTAACGCCATCAGTGAGTGGCGGTGATCCTCAGTACGGACAGCGCAGGAAGCAGATCGCACTGACCGTAGCGCAGCAGCCTGGGTTAGTTGCAGATACAACTCCCAATGAATGCGATACCAACCCGGGCCGTTACGCTATGGTCAGCGCGATTGCTTCCTGCGTTGCCCGTAGTGACGGGAATCAGATGGGGATCCTGAGCAGCAGCAGGTCATCAACAATCCCTTTAAATGGCGGAGCACTCCTTCAGAGCAGCCAGCCACACTAGTTATAATATGGGACTCTGTACATATTGGGATGGTCCCTCTTTACTGCACGAGACACAGAGCCCAATAACGCAGCATTCAGCAGCAGACATGCTGGGACTTGTGGTTCCCCAACCGCTGAGCGTAGGGGGTGTAGAGTATTACTGACCTAAGTACAAGACGAGGGGGATGAATCCCCAGCGGATGGTGAACTGTCCGCACTTGAACAGCTTTTGCAGCCGCTGTTTGGCCTCCTTGCTGAGTTCAGGCATGTCTGCTGAGGGCACGAGCGAGCAGCGGAAGCGGAAACAGCGAGCCAGTCAGCTGCTGCTGCCGGCGGTGCAGAGAGTCCGCCGCTCCGGCGCTCACGTTCTACAGCGCCACCTGGCGTTTTGGGTAGAAAGTCCATGCTGAGCTGCCGTCTAGGTCACGTGATAGCTACCCTGTGCTGCGCGGACTCCTCACTGGAAGCTGTTTCCATGGAGACTGTATATAATCAGTGGGCAAGATGGCCTCCCTGTACAAGCAGGGCAGTCTGAGTACATATCACACATCATTTCTTCAATTAGGCCGACTTCACATGAATGTATTTGTAATACGCAGAGACTTTGTATTTTGCACGTGCGTTTTGGTCGCGCACAAAAAAACCAAAACAGTATGTTCTATTTTTCTGCATATTTTCGCACCAAAGGTCAGCGTAGAAGTCAATGATGGAAGGGAGATGTGTAAAAACGCTGTAAAGGCGCAGGAAAAAGAACACGTCTGGAACTCATTAGCCTTTTCAATCTTTGCCGCCCACAAATAAACGTGCCGCTTGGCGCAAAAATGACTGTGAAATACGACGATACGTGCACAAAAAAATCCTAGTGCGAAAATGCTACACTCAGACGTGCGCAAAGACGATTACACTCGTGTGAACCGGCCGGTAACAAAAACAACTGATTTCAATGAGTTCGTTCCCATCCATATATTTTGCTGCGCAATTCCGTAACGCAAAGAAAAAGTAGCTTGTTCTGTTTTCCTGCACATTTGCGCAAAGAAAGCGCATATTTTAGACTCATGAACTATTAGTCATTTCAATGGCTGATTGATGTGTTTTTTTTGCACGCAAAAAGTACAGTAAAATACGTAGCCGTGTGCGCAAATCCGGCCTCAGGCCTGTGGCACGCCGTATGTGTGAGCATTTGCACATGTAAATTTTTGCACACGCAATCTGCAGAAAATAGAACTGATTGATTTCAATGGATTGGTTCGCATACGTGTATTTTGCGTGAACATTTCAGTCGTGCAAAAACACCGCAGCACGCTCTAGTTTGCTGCGCATTTGTGCAGGGATGGAGCACGTCCTGAACTCATTATACTAACTGGCCGTTTCAATGGCTGAGAGTATTGGTGCGGGGATTTTTTGCGTGCACAAATACAGTAAAAAACGCTATTGCGCACGGAAATACACAATGCCCAATATGCAAAAAAGCCGGGGCAAAAAGCGGAGCATGCGATGCGTGTGTGCCAGGGGGCAGTTATACGGTTATGCCACACAATCTGTGTGCGTGGCGAGATGCTCAGAAATCGTACGGGAAAGAACCCATTGTTTGTAATGCGTGCGTGTACATGCGCAATTTTTCTTTTGTAGCGCTGCGAGAAAGAATTGAATTGCCCGTTCTCTATGGGAACAGAAAAAAAATGTATCGCGCTTGCATTTCATGTGATTTTCAATGGCGTGCGACACATTCCTATTCCCATAGGGAATAATAGGCAATTTTCTCACAAAAACGTATCACACGTGTAAAGACCCTTGATACCGGCCCATGCAATAATGACTGAGGATTGCAAGCCAAGCCAGAATCCATACACAGAGCGCTGTTTCGGGGTGTTTGCCCCTCATCAGTTTGCAGTAGGTTTCTGGGTTGGCTAGTGAGAGGCCTGTGATTTGGGCCAGGAGGGGTATCATCACTCCTCAAGGAGACCACCTAGAAGATAAGTGAGGAGACTTATAAGGCCATGCTAGCTCCTCTGGGTAATATGCAAATAAGGAAGATGTAATAATACTTCTGCAGCGCCACCTATTGGAAGGCAGCATTCCCGCAAACCAATGTCTGACCCTTTTATACAGGTCTGTAGAGCAATGATTGGGAATTGAACAGCTAGAATCCATCTGCAGAGGTATTGTTGCATCTTCCTTATTTGCATATCACCCAGAGGAGCATACATAGCCGTATAAGTCTCCTCACTCACCTTCTAGATGCTCTACTTAAGGAGAGATGTTACCCCTCCTGACTCACATCACAGGCCTCTCACTAGCCAAGCCAGCATCCTAACTGATGAGGGGCAAACACCCCGAAACAGCTGTCTGTGTATGGTTTCTGGCTTGGTTTTCAATTTCTAATCATTTTTTTGCATAGACCTGTTTAAAGGGTTGTACATTGACTTGCAGGAATGCTGCCATCCAACAGGTGGCTCTGCAGAGGTATTGTTCAATCTTCCTTATTTGTATGCATATGAACATCATAGAGTGGGATCTGCCCTCTATGGCCCAGAATGGAGTCAGTCAGTAATCTATACATGTATTACCCCGGGCCGCAGTCCCACCAACACAACTGCAAAATTTTTATGCAGAATTTTCTGCATCAAAATCCGCATTTTAGCCATACAGATTTTGGTTCCGAATTTTTCATATGGCAGCAAATACCACAGCGATTTTGCAGAAATATTCCGCCCCTTAAAGGGGTTGTCCAGCTTAATGTTTTCATATAGTTTGGGGTCCCCTGTGGATACACTGTGGCATCAGAGTGCCTATGGCATGGCAACAGGTGACGTCACTGGTGACCCCCGTAAACCTATGAACCCCCAGCGGGTTTACAGATCGTCACTGATGAATTCCCTGCCGCGCCTCCTATTGGCTCATGTTGGTAAGCCACGTGACAGCTGCCACTGAATAGAGGAGTGCCAGCAGGTCAATGAGTTTATTACTGGAAATCCCCTTTAACCCCTTCCCACCGCCAGACATAAGTTTATGTCCTCGCTGAGACGGCATTCCTGGAAACGGAGGTAAACTTTTGTATAATGGATGGTGCAGGGTCAGAAGCTAAAGCAGTACCCCCCACAGCAGGAGCCGACTGTGACTGACAGCCTCCCGCTGTTAACCCTTTCCAATCCAATTTGTATCCTGGTTTTCCTAGGGGGCTTACTCTTTTTCTGCTATTATACAACGGCGCTGTATGTTGGCTAAACCTAGTACTGCATGAGGTGACATGTTGGATAGACTCTGACAGCAGAGAGGCTGGCAATATACAGTAAGAGAACCCAGACGGACGTCTTGCAACATCAGAGCTGTACAGCCTGAAATCATAATGTCTTCAGAGGTCAGACAGAGGATTGGAAAGAGTTAAACCCTTGCATGCTGCAGTCAATGATGCTCAATCATGTAAAGGGTTCACACAGAGTGGGCAGTCCCTCTGTGATATCATCATCCCTCCACTATTGCGTCCAAGTCTGCCTTGGCCTATGGTTGCTATGAATAGTCATAATACACTGCAGTACAGAGAACACTGATTACCCATAGATCACTATATGATGTGACTTTGGAATCGCTATCCGGAGGGGTAACATTTCTTCTTAGGGAGAGCACCATGAAGATGAGTGAGGAGACTTATAGGGCCATGCATGCTCCTCTGGGTAATATGCAAATAAGGGAGATGGAACAATACCTCTCCAGGAATGGCAGGAATGCTGCCATCCAGTAGGTGGCGCTGTATAGGCCTTGTTCCATCTTCCTTATTTGGATCGCTGGACACGTAGTAAAATAGGGGCATTCATCTGCAACACTGGGGCAAAAACTAGACTTTTAGACTGTGTCCCCACTTTACGTTTTTGTTGCATTTTTGAACTGCAACAAAAAAACGCAATAAAAAAGAATATGTGTTTTTGAAATATGTGAATTTTTATGTTTTTGGTTTTTTTTTGCTGTGGTTCAAAAATGCAACAAACAACATCGAGAGTGAATGCAGCCTTAGGCCAGATTCACACGGGAGTATTTGTGCATGCAGTAAGCAGTGAACAGAACCCATTGATTTCCTGCGCACTAATGTCCCCACAGAAGTCAATGGGGGCGCTCAAGTGCGCACAAAATATGCTGGGAGATGCGTGAACTTATTAGGCTAGTTAGCCATTTCAATTGGTGCATATATTTTTTTGCCTTGCACAAATGCACAGGCCTTGTGTGCGGAAAAAATACATTTAAACGCATCAATGCGTGCGCAAAACAGCATAGTTCATTCCGCAAAAACACCCGCTAATGCTTGTGTGAATCTGGCCTTAGTGCGCACATGTAAAAAGCAGCCAGACTGTGTAATCCGATGGAGCAAACCAGAAGATGCATTGGGAAACAAGCATTTCGATACAATTGTGGATTTTAGCGCACGCGGTTTTCAGTCAATTTTTTTCCGCAGCTGCATTACACAGCAAGAGAAACACACAAATGCAGTTTTTGGTGCGGTTCTATCTGCGCCGTCTGTATACCGCCTAACCGTATGGAATGCTCTTATATTAACATGTCACACGTAAGTGACAGGAGACGCAGAAGGTGACATTAGAGGAGCCATCAGTCACTCCAGACAGTCACACTTGTGGTCTCAAGGAGAAGACGCAGAACTCTCCGCAGGTTTCATAGTGTATACACCAGCGACATCTGCCGGACACAGGCAGAACAGCACTCGCTTCAGCACGTGACAAAAACTTTGCAAACTTTCTTGGAGTGTGACTTTGTGTTCGTGACGAGAAGTTGTACTGCGGCAGGTGGGGAGAAGCAGACGCCGGCGGGTGATTGTAGAAGTTCCGCCACGTTCCGGATATTGTCACCGTCAGGCCCTGTGGGTGGGTGGGACTAGAGGGGGTGTACACGAGGCTTCTTGGGGTGTGCACGACTACACCCTTCCTCTTTTGGTGACTTTGGAGAGGTCAGTAATGCATGTGCGCGCTGTGCTCGGAGTAGGAGATCACATGTGTGCTATGTACTAATATTCCCCTGGTTCTAGCGCGCTGCTCGTGACCACGTGACGGGGCCCATATAAGCCCGCATGGCCCAGTGCTGAGTCAGCTTACTCTGCCCTTGGCTCTAGGGCCACAGTTACTAGCCCAGTTGTGCTACTTCCTACTTATCCACAGGGCCCATGCGATATCAGCGAAAATCTGACCGGTTTTCGTGTGATTTTTCAACGTGCGTGTGATGTGTTTTGCGTCACATTGACACTGGATTCGCCCAACCGTATTTGCGCATTAAAAATATTACACTATACGCAGAAAATAGAACCCATTGATTTCATTGGGCTTGTTCCTAAGTGTGGATCTCCCTGCATGTTGTCGTAGCACAAAAAATATGCAACATGCTGTATTCTGCGCAGGACAAGCGCATCTTGAAGTCATTAAACTAATTGGCTGAGCGCATCGGTGCATGTTTTTTGTCTGCCTAATTACGCACACAAAACTATAGTAAAATACTCCAAAAAGCATGCAAAAAATGCAATGAATATTCCGTAAATACATGCGCAAATATGCTTGCGCTCCTGGGAATTCGGCCTACAGCTGCCTTCATACGGGCGAGAAAAACAATGGGAGAAACTCTGTGATCCTCCGCTGCGGCAAACAGCCATGGCAGAGGATTTCTACATCCCCGAAGTGATGCGAGGCGCTTTTGACATAAAAACACCTTGCATCCGCGGTGAATTCACATGGTGGGGAGCGCGTGCTTCACGAACCCATATCGCGATCGCCTGTGTGAAGTTAGCCTAAGGCCCCCTGTCCACGGGCGAGGCGGAATGTCGCTAGTGATATTCCGCCACAGGGAAACGGGGGAGCGCTGACAGGTCTCTATGATGAGCCTATCTGATAGATAGGCTCACTGCGGAGAATCACGGCAAATCGCAGCATGCCGCGATTTGAATCCCGCAAGCGGAGAATCGCTATGATTCTCCACTCGTGGATGTCGGGCTGCGCTTTCCATAGTTAAGTCTTTGGAAAGCGTTCACTGCGTTACCCGCGGTTGGATTATTGCCGCGGATGACGCAGTGATATATCAGCCATGAACAGGAGGCCTAAAGGTGCATTCATACGGGCGTATTGTGGGTTTCGATCGTGTAACTTCAGTGTATATACACGACTGCAACACGTTTTTGCACAGTATATTCATGTCCATATATATATATATATACACACACACACAGTATTTCACAGCTTAAGGCCGGCTTCCCACGGCTGTCACAGGCTCCGCCGCGGAACTCCGCGGCGAAGCCCGTCACGGCGCCCCCCCAGAGACCCCAATACTTACCTCCGGATCCGGCGTCTTCTGTCCTGCATGACGCTTCGGCGCGCATGCGCAATAGAGCGCGTGACGCGCCGCAGCGTCATGTGACATGCCAGCCGCGTCATATGACACGCCCACAGCGTCATATGACGCAGCTGGCGGTGGGTGGGGAAGCAGTTTCATGCTATCTTCCGCTGTGCTACAGCGGAAGATAGCGTGACGGACGGTTTCCATAGAGCATGCCGCGGGTGAGGACGGGTGATCTTACGGTGCGGAATTCCGCACTGTAAGCATTGTGCTATTAGGTTCAATAGAACCTAATAGCTACGGGCAACACAGCGGATTTCCGCCAAACGGAGCCCTTAGTCTGCCTGCCCACGGGCGATGATCTGCTGGCGATAAATCGCCCGCGGATCATGCTCTGTGAAGCTTTCAATAGGGTTGCTATGGAAGGCGCAGCACCGGCATCCACGAGCAGAGAATCATAGCGATTCTCCGCTCGCAGAATTTAAATAGCGGCATGCTCGATTGCCGCAATTCTCCGCGGTGAGCCTATCTATATTTAAAAAAAAGAAAGTCACACTGCGCATGTCCGTGTGCAAGTGATACGCGGGCATGCGCAGTGCTGAATGAACCAATCAGAGCCATCGCTTCCTGGAGGCGGGATTTATGAATCCAGCAACCAGGAAGTGATCTTCTGTGGGTGAATGAGGACTGCAGGATGCCGGCGGAGCGCAGCAGGAGGACCCGGACCGCACCTGCTAGCTAATGTATTCCCTTTTTTGGGGGGGGGAGTGCAGATAGGGCTTAGTTTCAGGGTAGGGCTTATTTTCTAATGTTAAAGTTGCATTGCATGAAAACCGCGATTTTGTGCATTGCGATGCGACAAAAAAGTGTGCCACCAAACAATATGTAATACACTGAGGTTTTTCCTCGCAAGAAAACATGGCTAATGTGAAGGACCCAATTGAAAAGCAAGAGCTTCACGTACACGTGATTTCTCACGTTATTGTATTGCGGCAAAATCGTGCGATTTTTGTCGCCCGTGTTAAAGCGGCCTCAGTATACATCATGAGTAGGACGCCTCACCTGCCTTGATTAACCAGCGCCGGCCACATGAGCAGTCAGATGAGCATGTAGTGTCTTAGGCCGGCGTCACACGGAAGTATTTTTGCGTGCAATACTCAAAAAAATAGAACCCTTTGCTTTCGATGGGTTTGTACACATTTCCGTATTTTGCGCGCATCTTGGCCCCACAAAAAAAAAATAGAATGTTCTATTTTCTGCTGATTTGTGCACCATAAATCCCTATACAAGTCAGTGATGTGCGCAATACGCAAGGAGATCTGCTCCGTATGAACGTTCGCTTAAGCCTCCCTGACGCAGACGTTGCCGTAAGCGATGCCGGCTACTTGCCCCTCACATCATTGATGAGGCGCGCTAAACACCTAAAAATAGAGCTAACTACGCTTGAATATCGCGGGACCGAAAAGCGCTGCGATCGAGCGGCTGTCTGAGCGGTCCTATTGAAGACATTAGGAACGTTATACCGCGATTAGCGGCGTGCTGAAAGCAGCGCTGAAAATGCACCCCATTCATTTCAATGGGCAAAGCATTGTGTTTTAAAACGCAGAATCGCACGAAAATAGAACAGTGCTTGAAAAACGTTTTACCACTTCTCAGAGAATCCCCATTGGACTCGATGCTAGTGATTGACAGCGTTCAGCGCTGCGCTAAAAAAGCAGCGCTAAACGCAGAAAAAACTGCCTGAGGCCCCTCTCACACAGGAGCTTTTTACCGCGATTAAGGCAGCGTTCGGATCGCAGAGGTATAACACTCCCATTGCAATCAATAGGGCCTCGCAGACGGCGCTGTCTGCTCTATATTTTCCGTTTAGCGCACCTCATCACCCATCACAATGATGGGGCGCGCTAACACACAGTCGGCCGGAGGGAGCTGCGTCCAAAAGCAAAATCGCGGCAAAGTGCCGCGCTTGAAATTGCGGCACTTTGCCGCGTTCATGTGTGAGAGCGGTCTAAGGCTTCATTCCCTTTGTGAGGGAGGCCTCGGGGTCCTGTAACACGGAGCGAGAAATCATTCCAGCAAGCGAACGATTACAGTCGTTTGCTTTAAAATGCAGTCATTTTGCGCGCTTAGATAATCGCTTCCATTTTTTGTCATTCGCTGGTCTCTCGCTGATTTTCCCATATAAGTTCTTCGGGTTGAAGAAGAACGCATTTAATGGGTTAAAATACAAAAGCGTTTTTTCTGTTGGGAGTAAAAGTCTGAAATAAAAAAATTGCAGCGTGCCTTTTTTTTTCAGCGATTTTGCTGCTAGAATCGCCCGTTATTGTCAATGAGAGCGTGAAAAAAAACACATCGCACTCGCATGCCGAGCGACTGTATGTGAGCGCAATCTTGGAACCACACACAGTTTTTTTTTCTTCTCGCCGCACGTAAATCTGATGCAAATCACATAGTTTTCTCTAAAAAAAATGCATCATACACGAAGGGAGATCACAGGTGAAACGGTCAGCTTTTCACTGACATGCATCGCGCTCTGTGAATACGTGATTGGCGGTTGATACTACTGAGGGCGGTCCACTGTAAAGCCCTTGCTTTGGTACTATCACTTCCAGCATTGCAGTTGGATATGATATCTGCGCTCCCCGAGTCATATGATCATCGATGTTCTAAAGGATTTACCTGAGACTCCGCCCCTCACCTGATACACCTGGCTGTTGGGTGATGATCTTACTCCTTCTGCGCATGTGATAAATGGCAATGTATTGGAAATACACTTATATATTTTTTTCTTACCTTCCGCCCCCACAGGTATTATAGGAGACTATGACCACGTATAGAAGGTGAGTTCCCCGCACACTTGTATACCTGTAATTCTGTAGGCTGAACTGCATGTAGCCGATGATGAGCATTGTGCTCCTGAACGGAAGTCTTATTCTGTAACTGATGCCTTTAAGGATTTACCTGAGGCTACATGAAGTTTCAAGTCTGATCGAAGGATGATTTTAGGAGAATTAATACCTTGTGCCCCAACAATAGCATTTTATTCATGATTCTCTTTCTCTTTTAGTTTTTTAAAGGGATTGTTCAGTTGCAAACTATTAATGACCATCAATAGTAGAACAGGGGTGGTCTGCTGCCCATGGCAACCCCCTTGCACAGAACTGATTTCTGCAGGAGTCAGAGAGCTCTTTTCTCATTGCAGTGGCCAGGCTTGGTATTGCAGGCCAGGTTCCCATTGAAAAGAATGACCTGCAATACCAAACCTTGCCACTGCAGTAGGAACGGAGCTGTCTGCTTCCTGCAGAAATCAGCTGAGTGCATGAGCGCACAGGCCTGGCAAACAGCTGATCAGCAGAGGTCACAGGCAGCAGACTGCCACTGATCTACTATTCATGGCCTACCTGAAAAATAGGCCTATGATAATTTAGCACTGGACAACCCCCTTTAAAGTTGCGCCATGTGCAGGGGTGAGAAAGAAAAGTATTTTGTTCAGTGTGTACATAATCCATATTTAATTCTCTTCCTTTTAGCACGCTGCTGAAGTCTGACAGTACCTGGCATAGGTTTAACATTGGCTGCCAGTATGAAAATGCCCAAGAGTGACAATGGTAAGATGGTATTATTGCAGCTGCGTGACTAATGATAGATAAGTAGCCGCTGATGATAATTTGCTACTGACAGGAGATAATCTCCTTCCTGATGCTTTAATTGATTTATCTGAGGCTACATATAAGCTCTATAAAGTTTGATTAGGACTCTGTGGAAAGTTTTATTAAAAGGGTTGTACCAGGATCACAAGTTATCCCCTATCCACAGGGCAGGTTGCTGATCGGCTACTGTAGGGTCACTTCTTTTGCCCCACAGTGATGTCATAATGAATGGAGTACCGGCCAAGCATCGAGGACTCTGCTCCACTCATTTCAATAGGGGTGATAGAAATACAAGAGCTCTTGCTGCTCTGATATCTCTGTCCGTCTCACTGAAAGTGAATGGAGCGACAGCGCACTTGTGTGACCACCGATCTATTCAGTGTCATCCTCATTGCAGGGGTTGCAGAAAATGCGCAGTGAGGAGGACGGAGAACTCAGGTCGGCTGTTTCTCGGATCATTTGGGGGTCTCTGCATTGAGACACCCACAATTGGCAAGTTATCCCATGATAAGCTAGTCCTATTCCTAGCAATACAGTACAGAGGGCTCTAGAGGAATAATTACCAGAAACAATAGGAACGAGTATTTTGCTGAGGTTTAGAGATTAATGTCTGTACTTGGTCTACTGCACGTAACAGCGTCTCATACGTCACCAGTCCAGTGCTACTTCTCCTGTGAAGCAACTTCCCCCAGTTGTTGAAAAGGATGAGCGTCTGTGCTTTACGCAAAATTATCATAGGCGTAAAGGGGGCAGGAGCTCAGTGCACTGCTCCTGGCCCGCCTCCTCCCCTTGCAGAAAGGGACACCGTATATCGGCCGGGCGTGAATACCGGGCTGATATACGATTGTCTGAATAAGCCCTAAGGCCTCATGTCCACGGGCTTTAAATCCGCAGCGGTTCTCCCGCAAGCGGATCCACGCGCCCATAGGGATGCATTAGACACCCGCAAGTAGTTAAATACCTGCGGATGTCATTTTTCCCGTCAGGCGTGGATCCGCGTGCGGGAAAAAAAATGGACATGCTCCATTTTAGTGCGGGTCTCAAGCGGGGACAGCTCCCGCAGGCTTCTTTTGAAGCCTATGGAAGCCGTCCGGTTCCGCGGGAGACCCGTACCAGAATTAAACTCACCTGCTCCGGGCGATGCGGTTCTTCCCTTCTTCGCGGCCGGATCTTCTTTCTTCAGCCCGGCGGATGTGCCCAGCGCATGCGCGCAGCACGCTGCCGGCTTTCGGGCCGAAGAAAGAAGATCCGGCCGTAAAGAAGGGGAGACACGCATCGCCCGGAGCAGGTGAGTTTATTTTTATTTTTAGGCATCATGTCCGCAGGGCAAGAGGGACCCGCTCCGGATTCTACATATAGAATCCGCGGCGGGCCTGATTTTCCCCGTGGACATGAGTTTTTTACGCATCTTCTACCATATTTTGTGTGCATTTGTGCATCCCTATTGACTTCTATGGGGACTTTGGATGTGCAGGAAGATAGAGCATGCTGCTTTTTGGGGTTTTTTTGCATGACCAAAATGCACAGGAAAATACACGCGTGTGAAAGAACCCATTGAAACCAATGGGTTCTATTCTTTGTGTATTGCTCGCACAAATATGCCCGTGTGAAGGAAGCCTTAACCCTTTGCAATCCAATTTTGGATTCAGGGTTTCCTAGGGCGCTCTCTCTTTGGCACCACAATGGCACCACCTGCTCGCTAGAGCCATGTATTGGACATGTTGGAGAGGCCCCCTGACAACAGAGTGGCCAGTAATATACAGTAAGAATACCCTGCCTGACATCTTCCAACATTGGAAGCTTTACAGCCTTCAATCAGAATGTCTTTAAACGTCAGACAGTGGATTGGAAAGGGTTAAAAACCAAGCACAGGTTGGGAAAAAAACAGTTTTCTTTTTTGTTTTGTTGTTGTTTTTTTTATAGCCGCGCCCCATCTGTACGATCAGGCTGTCTGTAATTTTTAATGTTTCACTTATCCTTGCAGCTTCCCGAAGATGTGTGTTTCACCCAGATCACCAATGCTACATGCTGGTACACGAATAGATTGGCTGCCTGCTGTAATAACCTGCAGAGGTAAAATGGTCAACTATATAAAGTCAAAACTAAGTACAACTTTATGGACATTTGTAAATTAGTTCTGTAAAAGCGCTATTACATGAGCGCTATGGGCAGCCGCTAGCTCTCACTTTCCCGACAATTGTCGGGCAGGATCTGAAGTGCAGATGTTCCCTGGCAACTAGTGCTGTTAATAGCCGCTTACATGTGCCGCCCAGCAATTGTCAGGAAACGGTGAGCACTTGAAGCTGCCACTAAGGCTGCATTCCCACGAACGTATATCGGCTCAGTTTTCACACCGAGCCGATATACGTTGTCCTCATCTGCAGAGGGGGGAGGATGGAAGAGCCAGGAGCAGAACCTGAGCTCCCGCCCCCTCTCTGCCTCCTCTCCGCCCCTCTGCACTAGTTGGAATGAGGAGAGGCGGGGCTAATTCTTTCCGCTTAGCCCCGCCCCGTCCCACGTCCTTTCATTGCAAATAGTGCAGAGGGGCAGAGAGGGGGCGGGAGCTCAGTTCCTGCTCCTGGCTCTTCCATCCTCCCCCTCCCTGCAGATGAGGACAACGTATATCGGCTCAGCGTGAAAACCGAGCCGATATACGTTCATGTGAATGCACCCTCAAGATTAGAAAATCTACCATCTTATTAGCATTATAATTAGTATATTAGTAAATTAGTTGAAGCAGCAGTAGCCGCTATAAGGGCTCTTTCACTGGGGTGTGAAGATTTTCGGCTGGCCGTTCAGACAGCCTAAACAACCAGTAAGGTTTTGTGTACCTCGGAATACCGGGGGCAGATATTTAGCTCTGCTTACAACAAAGGGAGGGGGCAGGAGCTTAGCAGAGCTAGTCCCTTCCCCTCTTTGCTCAAGCCTAGTAACCCCCCCACCTCCCTTTTCCGGCAGCTGTCATAGGCTCCTACAGGAGTCTATGGCAGCCAGCCGTAATCCGTCTGGAAAAGATAGTTGCAGAACTATCTTTTCTGGCCAGTGTAAAAGCGTATGCACTATCTTGGCCAGCCAGGCTCTTTTATGCAGTGACAAAATGCCCATCTGAACTGAGACATTGGAAAACTATGCCTCAGATAGGCAGCATATATTAACCGGCCCCGAAACCAGGGCCGATATACGCCCGTGTGAAAGAGACCTTACATGTAATTGCTAGGCTGCAGCGGAACTTGCAAGTTCATCCCAGAATTATCGGTAAATCCCTGGTGTGAGTGGAGGCCACTAACACTTGTGTACTGGTGCCCTGACGCCATGTTCACACCAGGAAAATCTGCAGCATTTACAGTAGCAGCAGTGTGAACGGGGTTTTCAAAATCTCGGCCATATGTTGCAGAAAAATCTACAATGGCAATGTATTGGAAATAAACTTATATATGTTTTTCCTACCTTCCGCCCTCACAGGTATTATAGGAGACTATGACCACGTATAGAAGGTGAGTTCCCTGTACACTTGTATACCTGTAATTATGTAGGCTGAACTACATGTAGCCGATGATGAGCATTGTGTTCCTGAACGGAAGTCTTATTCTGTAACTGATGCCTTAAAGGATTTACCTGAGGCTACATGAAGTTTCAAGTCTGATCTAAGGATATGTTTAAGAGCATTGATCCCTGGCGCCCCAACAATAGCATTTTATTTGTGATTTTCTCTCTATTGAAGGGTTTTAAAAGGGTTGTTCAGTTGCAAACTATTGATGACCATCAGTAGAATATGGGTGGCGTCTGCTGCCCAGCACTCACCTCACGTACCCTGCCAGCCTTGCTATTGCAGGCCAAGTTCCCATTAAAATGCATGTCCTGCAATACCAAACCTTGCCACTGCAGTAGGAACAGAGCTGTCTACTTCCTTCAGAAATCAGCTCAGTGCATGAGCGCACCGGCCTGGCAAACAGCTGACCAGCACGGGTCACAGGCAGAAGACTGCCATTGATCTACGATTCATGGCCTACCTAAAAATAGACTTATAATAATTTACAACTGGGCAACCCGTTTAAATTTGCCACATGTTCAGGGTTGAGAAAAAAAAGTATTTTGTTGAGTGTGTAAAAAAAAAACCCAAAAAACTATATTTAATTCTCTTCCTTTTAACATGCTGCTGATGTCTGACAGTACCTGGCGTAGGTTTAACATTGGCAGCCAGTATGAAAATGCCCAAGAGTGACAATGGTAAGGCGGCATTATTGCAGCTGTGTGACTAATGATAGATAAGTAGCCGCTGATGAGTATTTGCTCCTGACAGGAGATAATCTCCTTCCTGATGCTTTAATTGATTTATCTGAGGCTACATATAAACTCTACAAAGTTTGATTAGGACTCTGGAAAGTTTTGTTAAAGAACTTGTACAAGGGTCACAAGTTATCCCCTATCCACAGGACAACTTGCTGATTGGTGGGGATCTTGCTGCTGAGACCCCCACTTATCTCGAGAACGGGGATCCTATGTCCCTCTCTGCCTCTCACTGCGGGGTCTCTTCTCCTGGCACGGTGATGTCAGAATGATTGGAGTGCTGGCTAAACATGTGGGCTCTGCTCTATTCATTTGATGGAACTAGCGGAGTGCTTGCGGCTGTAATATCTCTGGTAGCATCATTGAAAGTGAATGGAGTAGCAGCGCACTTGTGTGCCTACCGATCCATTCACTCTTCCACATCGCAGGGGTTGCAGTAAGTGGACAATGAGAAGGATGAGGAACTCGGGATTACTGTTCTTGGGATCAGTCAGGGTCTCGGCAAGTTATTCCCCAACCCCTGCCCGCCCCCCATAGAGGACCATTGAGGACGTGGTAAGCTGGTCCTATTCCTAGCAATACAGTACAGAGGGCTATAGAGGAATCATTACCAGATACAATAGGAATGAGAATCACAGATTGATGTCTGTACTTGGGCTACTGCATGTAACGGCAGCCCATATGCCGCCAGTCCGGTGCTTCTTATAGTGTGCAGGCTTTTGCATCCATTTGGAGTCTGAACAATTATCGTTCGGTGTAAATGCTGCACCAACTAAGCAACAAACGAGAATTTGTTTGGCGTCTCGTTTAGCATTCAATTTCTTCATGCAGGAAACTGAACGACATATCAGCCCGTGTAGACAGGCAGTCATTCACATAGAAACGATCGCCTATTTATTGTGAATGGAATCCCCAGTCTGCTCCGCCTGCGTTCAGTGAGCGATTATCATCCTGTGTGAAAGCACAGGAGCGACAATCATCGGGATAACAGTCTGGCGATTAATTGCCCGACCGTTGTCCTGTGTAAAAGAACCCTTAGGGCCCACACGAGCGTATACAGCGTATATATTGCATGCTGATAATACGCAGTTCTAAAAGCCCATTTATTTACATTGGGCCGTTCAAACCTGTGGTTTTCACGTACGCAAAAAAAAAAAATCCAACGTGTCCTATTTTGGTGCATTTTACACGCAATTGTCATAGTCTGGTACATAAAATACGCAGGAAACATGTATGTTATATGCGTATTTGCTTCAGTACTACTTATGTGCATAATAAATGCTAATAATACGCAGGTTAAATACGCTTGTCTTAGTGTACTGAGAAACAACCAGCAAGGTTTTTCTACCATGTTTTTCTGACACTTGGTGCAGTTTTTGGTGGCATTTCAGTAAAATTGCGGCTGCTCCAGGAGGAGAGAGAGAAGAAGCCCCGCAGGGCTTCGGGGTTTCTCCATAGCAGGGAGAGAGAGCGGGGCTATGGGTGATTATCCCACATCCCCACTCTGTCTCTCCCTGCTATGTATTAATCCCCCATATCCCCACTCTCTCTCCCTGCTATGGGGAAATCCTCCATAGCCCTGCTCTCTCTCTCTTTGCTATGGGGAAATCGCCCATAGCCCTGCCCCCTCTCTCCCTGCTATGGGGATCCCTGAGGGATATTCCCATAGCGTAGAGAGTGGGCGGGACTAGAGAGAGGGGTGGACTATGGGACTTCTCACAAGGATTCCCCATCACAAAGAGAGGGGGTGGGGATAGAGGGTGGATCCCTCTAGCTCCACGCTCTCCTTCCACACAAAAATTGTTCACTGTGAAGCCCCTGTTTTGCTACTATCACTCCTAGCATTGTTTATCTGCATAGTCAGGGATGATATGTGCGCTCCCTGAGTCAAATGGTCATTGATATTGAGTAATGATATTACACCTTTTGTGCACTTGGTAAATGGCAATTTATAGGAGATACACTTATATTTATATTTTTTCCTACCTTCCGCCCCCACAGGTATTATAGGAGACTATGACCACGTATAGAAGGTGAGTTCCCCATACACTTGTATACCTGTAATTCTGTAGGCTGAACTACATGTAGCCAATGATGAGCATTGTGCTCCTGAATGGAAGTCTTCTTCTGGAACTGATGCCCTAAAGGATTTACCTGAGGCTACATGAAGTTTCAAGTCTGATCAAAGGATGTTTTTATGCCATTTTCACATAAGGGCTTATTCAGACGACTGTATATTGGCTGGGTTTTCACGCCAAGCCGATATACGGTATCCTCGTCTGCAGGGGGAGGAGGATGGAAGAGCCAGGAGCAGGAACTGAGCTCGCGCCCCTTCTCCACCCCTTGCCACTATTTGCAATGGGAGGGACAGGGCGGAGCTAAGTCCCGGAGCTCAGCTCTGCCCCCGTCCCACCCCTCCCGTTGCAAATAGGGGCGGGAGCTCAGTTCTTGCTCCTGGCTTTTCCATCTTCCCCCCCTACCCCTGCAGACAAGGACACCGTATATCGTCTCAGCGTGAAAACGCTGCCAATATATGGTCGTCTGAATAAGCCCTAAGTCTGTTTATAGCACGAGCGTATGCATGCCAGGCCCCCTTCACATGAACGTGTGCGTACTTGTGCGATAAATGATGTTTTTTCTTTTTTACACACACATCAACATATTTGACTCCTTTTGCGCCCATTAGGCATGTTCATTTGCATGCGGCAACCAAAGACGCACCAATTGAAGTGGCTGATTGGTCTGAGTTCCAGATGTGTTCTTTTTCTGTGCATTTACGCAGTGTTTTGTGCATCTCCTAGCAAATTTTGCGCAGGAAAGTAGAGCGTGCTGCGTTTTGGTTTTGTTTTTTGCATGACCAAAATGCACAGAAAAAATACACGCATGTGAAAGAACCCATTGAAACCAATGTGTTCTATTTTCTGTGTATTGCATGCACAAATATTCCCGTGTGAAGGGAACCTTAAAAACTGTGCACAAATTGAGGAAAAAAAATTATTTTTACATAACCACGCCCCATCTTCAAAATCATGTTCATATGTTGCAGAAAAAACTACACTGGTAAAGGTAATGCATTGGAAATACACTTATATATTTTTTTCCTACCTTCCGCCCTCACAGGTATTATAGGAGACTATGACCACATATAGAAGGTGAGTTCCCCGCACACTTGTATACCTGTAATTATATGGGCTGAACTACATGTAGCCAATGATGAGCATTGTGCTCCTGAACGGAAGTCTTCTTCTGGAACTGATGCCCTAAAGGATTTACCTGAGGCTACATGAAGTTTCAAGTCTGATCGAAGGATGTGTTGAAGAGAGATGATACCTTGCGGCCCAACAATAGCATTTTATTTGTGATTCTTTCTGTTTTAGTTTTTTAAAGGGGTTGTTTAGTTACAAACTATTGATCACCATCAGTAGTAGATCGCTGCCCAGCCTCCATCCCACATCCCCTTTAGTGGTTGTGCACCGAGCTGATTTCTGCAGGAAGCAGAGAACTCCGTTCTCATTGCAGTGGCCAGGCTTGGTATTGCAGGCCAAGTTCCCATTGAAATGAATGTCCTGCAATACCAAAACTTGCCACTGCAGTAGGAACAGAGCTGTCGGCTTCCTTCAGAAATCTGCCCAGTGCATGAGCACACTAGCCTGGCAAACAGCTGATTAGCAGGGGTCACAGGCAGCAGACCGCCACTGATCTACTATTCATGGCCTGCCTAAAGGCCTATAATAATTTAGAGCTAGACAACCAACCCCCCTTTAAAGTTGCCACATGTTGAGATAGAAAAGTATTTTGTTATAAATAATCCATATGTAATTTTCTTTCTTTTAGCATGCTGCTGAAGTCTGACAGTACCTGGCATAGGTTTAACATTGGCTGCCAGTATGAAAATGCCCAAGAGTGACAATGGTAAGGCAGCATTATTGCAGCTGTGTGACTAATGATAGATAAGTAGCCGCTGATGATAATTTGCTACTGACAGGAGATAATCTCCTTCCTGATGCTTTAATTGATTTATCTGAGGCTACATATAAGCTTTTAAAAGTTTGATTAGGACTCTATTGAAAGTTTTCTTAAAGGGGTTGTACTAGGATCACAAGTTATCCCCTATCCACAGGACAACTTGCTGATTGATGGGGGTCTTGCTGCTGAGACCCCCACTGATCTCGAGAACTGTGGGGGTCTCTTTTTCCCCCATAGTGATGTCAAAATGAATGGAGTTCTGGCTAAACGTGAGGGCGCTGCTCTATTCATTTCAATGGAGGCTTGCCAATTCTGACAGCAGCATTTAAAGGGTTAACACCCATGATCAGCAGGAGTGCTGATTGCAGCTTGTGTCAGCTGTAAGATACAGCAGGCACCAGCATTGAATGGAGCTGGATCATACCCCAAACCCCCTCCACACAAAACCCCAAACGCACAGGACGAAACTGTACATCCTATGTCATTAAAGGGTTAAAAATATTAAAGCAATACTCCGCATCTGGACATACAAGGACGGCTCTGCTCCAGCTTCTCTGACTACCTGTGCATTAGTATGCATCCGTGGTGTAAGATGCTTTACCTGCTTTGATTAACCAGCGCTGCCCGGTTGGATCAGCATGTAGTGTCTTAGGCCTCATGTCCACGGGGAAAATCAGATCCGCTGCAGATTCTACATGGAGAATCTGCAGCGGGTCCCTCCTGCCCCGCGGACATGAGCGCCGAAAATAGCAATTTAAAAGTATTTACCTATCCGGCGCGGGCGGGGAATGTCAGCTGTTCCTCACGGCCGGATCTTCATTTTCGGCCGGCGGATGAATTCCTGACGCCGGCGGCACGTCGCCGGCACGTCGTCGACGTGCCGCGCGCATGCGCCGGGCACATCCGCCGAGCCGAAGCAAGGGAGATGCGGCCGTGAGGAACAGCTGACATTCCCCGCCCGCGCCGGATAGGTAAATACTTTAAATTCCTATTTTAGGTCTCCCGCGGATCCGGACGGCTTCCATAGGCTTCAATAGAAGCCCGCGGGAGCCGTCCCCGCGGGAGACCCGCACGAAAATGGAGCATGGTCCAGATTTTTCCATGCTCCATTTTTTTTTAAATCACTTTTATTGACCATCCGCGGGTATTTATCTACCCGCGGGTGGTCAATGCATCCCTATGGGATGCGGATCCGCACGCGGGAGATCCGCTGCGGATCCTAAATCATATTTTGCCCGTGGACATGAGCCCTTAGACTAATGATGCGTAGTATTCAGAGTGTGCCCGGGTAGTAACAGAAGCTGTTCGGTTATCTTTGCTTGCACAGGCCCGTAGGGTCGCTTTAGGGCTCATGCCCAGGGACGGAGCAGGATAGGACCGTGGATTTACGCCGTGGGAGTACTGCGGTGGTAAACAAAAAGTCCACGCTAGTGAACGCGGAAAAACGCGCTTTTTTCTGCGGTCTCCATTATACCATATTAATGGAGACCTCTGCTGCGGAAAAACGCGGTGAAATAAAACATGGCGCGATTTATATTCGCAGAGCGGAAAACCGTGGCAGAATGACGCATGTGAGCACTGACAGGCAGAAAAGCTATTAGCTGCATTATTTCACCGCGGGGAATGCGGCAGAAATCCGTCTGTGAGCATTAGCCCTTAAGAGTTTTTGGTTATTAGTTATTTTAATTTTTAATGACACAATCTACATTTAGAAGAAAAAAAAAATCCTTCTGTTTTCACACTGACCAATTTTCTTTGATTTTTTTTTTGTTTTTTTTTTTTTTTACACAACCAAAGGGTTATTCAGACAGGCGTATATCGGTTGGGTTTTCGTGCCCGGACGATATACGCTGCCCCTCTCTGCAAGGAAAGGAGGCAGGATGGGAGCTCATGCTCTGAGCTCCCGGCCGATCGCCACTGTTTGCAATGGGAGGGGGCGGGGTGGAACTTAGCTCCGCCCCTGTCCCGACCCTCCCATTGCAAACAGTGGAGAGGGGCCTGGAACTCGGTGCACTAGCTCCCGACCCTTCCCACCTCCTCCCCTTGCAGAGAGGGTCCGCGTATATCGTCTGAGCCTGAAAACCTGACCGATATACACCCGCCTGAATAAGTCCAAAATGCGCAGGTAAATACATGCATGTGAAAGAACCGAATAAAACCAGTGGCTTCTATTCTCTGTGTATTGCACGCAAAAATACGGCTGTGTGAAGGAAGCCTTTAAAACAATGCACCCCATCCGTACGATCAGGCTGTCTGTAATTTAATGCTTCTCTTATCCTCGCAGCTTCCCGAAGATGTGTGTTGCGCCCAGATCGCCAATGCTACAGGCTGGTACACGAACAGTTTGGCTGCCTGATGTAAGAACCTGCAGAGGTAAAATGGTCAACTATATAAAGTCAAAACTAAGTACAACGTTACGGAAATTCATAAATTAGTTATGTAAAGGTGCTAATAAACGAGCTCTAGGGGTGTCCGCTAGCCCTCACTTTTCCTGACAATTGCCGGGCAGCACCTGAAATGCAGATGTCCTGTTGCCATTAGTGCTGTTAATAGCCGCGTACAGGTGCCACCCAGCAACTTTCGGGAAACAGCGAGCGCTAGCGGTTGCCACTAACTCGTGTAATAGTGCCATAAGATTAGGACATCTAGAATCTTATTAGCATTATAATTAGTATATTCATAAATCATTTAAAGCAGCAGTAAGCGCTATTACACGAGTATTGCTACGGCTCGTAATTTAGCACTAATTGTTGGGCGGCAGCGGAGCTTGTAAGTTCAGCCCAGCAATTATCGGTAAACCTCTAGTGGAGGCCACTAACACTTGTGTAATGGTGCTACAGGTATTGCAGGAAACTACGACCACGTATAGAAGGGGAGTACCCTGTACACTTGTATACATGTAATTCTGTAGGCTGAACTACATGTAGCCAATGATGAGCATTGTGCTCCTGAACGGAAGTCTTATTCTGTAACTGATGCCTTAAAGGATTTACCTGAGGCTACATGAAGTTTCAAGTCTGTTGAAGATAGGTGATACCTTGTGCCCCAACTATAGATAAGCTGTTTTTTTAGGGCTATGTGCTTGTGCACTGTGCTGATTTCTGCAGAGAGCTCTATTCTCATTGCAGTGGCCAGGCTTGGTATTGCAGGCCAAGTTCTCATTAAAATGAATGGCCTGCAATACCAAACCTTGCCACTGCAGTAGGAACAGAGCTGTCTGCTTCCTGCAGAAATCAGCTTGGTGCATGAGCGCAGCGGCCTGGCAGACAGCTGACCAGCAGGGGTCACAGGCAGCAGACTGCCACTGATCTACTATTCATGGCCTACCTGAAGAATAGGCCTATAATAATTTAAAACTGGACAACCCCCTTTAAAGTTGCTGCATGTTCAGAGGTGAGAAAGAAAAGTATTTTGTTACAAATAATCCATATTTAATTCTCTTCCTTTAAGCACGCTGCTGAAGTCTGACAGTACCTGGCATAGATTTAACATTGGCAACCTGTATGAAAATGCCCAAGAGTGACAATGGTAAGGCGGCATTATTGCAGCTGTGTTTTATTAAAGAACTTGTACTAGGATCACAAGTTATTCCCTATCCTCAGGTCAGCTTGCTGATTGGCCACTGCCTGTCACTGCGGGTCGCTTCTTCCCCCAAAGTGATGTCAGAATGAATGGAGTACTGCAAAAACATGCGGGCACTCTGCTCCATTCATTTCAATGGGGCTGATAGACATCATTTATCCAATGGACAACTTGCTGATTGGTGGGGGTCTTGCTGCTGAGACCCCCACCGATCTCAAGAAAATAAATCCCTCTCTGTCTGTCACTGTTGGGCCGCTTCTACCTCTGCAAAATGTCAAAATGAATGTAGTGCTGGCCAAGATTGCGTGGGCTCTGCTCCATTTAATTCAATGAGACTGATGGAAATACCGGAGTGCTTGCGGCTGTGATATCTCTAGTAGCCTCATTGAAAGTGAATGGAGCAGCAGTGCGCTTGTGTGATTACAGCTCCATTCGCTTCTCATTCGTCACTCAGTTTCTGCAAGCAGGATCACCTGTTTAAACACAGTTGTTCACATATGAATGATTGCCTGTTTACTGTGAAGGGAAAACGGGTGTGGGGGGGCAGAACAATCCCCGGCCTGCCCCGCCTCCATTGACTGACCAATGCTCTTTCCTGTGTAAAAGCATAGGAACGATTCTTGCTGGCATAACCTGTTAGGCATCTGCGCCCAACAGGTCATCCTGTGTAAAAGGACCCTTATGCCTACAGCACTCTTCCATAGAAGTCAATAGGTCCCCTCTTGTCCATTGTAGCTGTGGCCTATGAGGCTGCTGTAAAACATCCCTCTTAATACTGTTTACTGCAGCTCGGGCAAATTTACAATCCAAAAATAAAAATTGATAGTTTTAGCTTGTCAAAAAAATGCGGGTAAATGAGATTTTACCAAAAAAGGGAGGTTGCTGAAAAAGAGAGTCAAAGATGTTTGTGAAATTCTGTAGAGGCAAGTTGTGGTAGGAGAAGTCATCATGGAGTTCTGGGTCATGGAGAAGAAAAGGAAAAATAACTCCAATCAGCAAAGGCTTCACCTGTGATCACTGGATATAACAACGGCCTTATAATCACTCAAGCAGTCTGCACAATCTTATTTGCTCTGCTACTAACAGTCTTTCTTTTTGTGTTAGCATTTACAGGTAGGACTTATATGGATCCTTGACCACTTCTTTATTCGATGGATGCAAAAAAGAGCTAATGAAAGATAGTTCGTTATGAACCTGTCTCTGGCTGCGGCGGAGGCCCGGATTTACTAGTTTGGCATCCAGGGTCTTCGCTGTGAAGGTTGGATTGATGCGGTGCTGCAGATGAGTGATTTGTATCCGGATCCTAGTCTAATTATTCTTCATTTGGGGGCGGGGGGCAGTGACTTGGGGAAGATGAGTACCACTGCACTGGCTTTTGAGCTTAAGAAGGGCATGGTCCGTATCTAGGGTTTGTTTCTGTATGTGCGGCTAGTTTTCTCTAAAATCATGCCCAGGGTTAATTTGGTTATCGTGCCTCAAATTGAAGTATTTGGACCATATGAGGGAACGAGTCAATAGATTGATGTCGAGATTTATGCCGCTAATATGGGGATTATCTTTCACGCCCGGGACTACGTATCTGGAATGGCATACATTTATCTACCATAGGTCTGGATTAGAGATGAGCGAACACGTTCGGCCCCGCCCCTTTTTCGCCCGGACACCGAACTTTGCGAACACTTCAGTGTTCGGGCGAAAAAGTTCGGGGGCCGCCGTGGCAGCGCGGGGGGGTGCGGCGGGGAGTGGGGGGGAGAGGGAGAGAGAGAGGGCTCCCCCCTGTTCCCCGCTACTGCCGCCCGCGCCGCCGCGCATCTCCCCGCCCCCCGGCGGCACCCGGACCTTTACGCGCGAACACTGCAGTGTTCGGCAAAGCCGGTGTCCGGGTGCGGATGTGTCCGTAACGGACATGTTCGCTCATCTCTAGTCTGGATATATGAAATCTGGATCTGCAAGCCATGATTGAGTTGGCTTTAGGTGGAGTAGGGTAACTGATGTATCTACTTAGTCTGAGCCTATGGTTAGACTATCTTGAGTATTATGTTGAGTTGTTTTGATCAATTCATTGATTCACCTGTTTCATGTAGCTAAGCTTTAATAAATGGCCGTGGCCAATTTTACCTCCATCTAAATCTGTCTCCACGTGTCTTATTTATATGGGTAACGCTTACTGTTAGTTATTGCAGCATATGATTTATGACTAGAGATGAGCGAGTATACTCGCTAAGGCACATTACTCGAGCGAGTAGTGCCTTAGTCGAGTATCTCCCCGTTCGATTTGGGGGGAGAGCGGGGAGGAACGGAGGGGAGATCTCTCTACTCCTCTCTCCCCGCCGCAACTAACCTGTCACCCGCGCCGGCCCCCGAATCTTTAGAGACGAGCGGAGAGATACTCGGCTAAGGCACTACTCACTCGAGTGATGTGCCTTAGCAAGTATACTCGCTCATCTCTATTTATAATATCATGTATGGAGTCAGTATGATCGTGCATGCAGTTGTTCCTCCCATACAGATTCATCATTGTTGGCAGCACATTCCACAACGATAATTCTTCCGGACGCACAAAGCATGCGATCCACCAGTGAAACAGCGTTTGCTCATTAATCGTCTGATTGAGTTCAGATTCACACAGGTGTATTTGCTTGCAATACACAGTGAATAGAGCCCATCGATTACAATATCAAAGGAGAAAAAATGGCTCCTTAAAAACTTTTTATTCCATAAAATTACAAATAGTAGGTGCCAGGTACCTTTCTTTCTAAACGCATCTGAGCTTAGACATGGTGTTACACGGTACCTACCATTTTTAACCCTTTCCAACCCACTGACGTCTAAAGACATTATGATTTAAGGCTGTACAGCTCCGATGTTGGAAGACGTCCATCAGGGTTCTCTTACTGTATATTGCCAGCCTCTCTGCTGTCGGAGCCTATCCAAACGTGTCACCTCATGCAGTACTGACTTTAGCCAGCAGATAGCGCCGTTTTATAACGGCAGAAAAAGAGTAAGCCCCCTAGGAAAACCAGGATACAAATTGGATTGGAAAGGGTTAATTTTAGGGATTTGGGGGGAATAAAAGAAGTGTTTTTAAGCAGCTGGCTTTTCTCGTTTGCTGTCGGTATTTAAGCCGTTTGACTCACGGTCAGCCTGAGCACCTGAAAACCTTCAAGGCAAACCGGGGTAAATATGACCAAATAACCAGAAGCATGTATTTTTCATGTACAATTCCGTCGTGCAAAAAAATATGCAGCATATCCTCTTTTCCTGCACAGCTACAAATAGAAATAGAACATATGAAACTAATTAGACTAATTAGCCATTCGAATGTACGACACCATGCCTGCATGTCCAATTGTGCACACAAAAAGTACAGTAAAAAAAACGTAACAACGCGTGCAAATGCACAAAGCCCGGCGCAGATGTATGCGCAAATACACACATGCTCGTATGAATCTGGCCTTAAGGGCGGCTTTACACTAGCGGAAATGCAATTGTAGGCGCAACTTCTTTTTTTGCACACATATTTGCATATTTTACTGCCCGCTTTTTGTGCCCGCGTGTTGATTTGCACACAGCAAACAAACGCACCGATTGAAATGGCTAATCACTTCTAGATGTGTTCTTTTTCCTGGGCTTACGCAGTGTTTAGCACCTTCTGTGTTGTGAAACCACTACTGGTTTTGGCTTGCAAGTACTGATGTGAACTAAAAAGCATAAGTGGTGCGACTAAGGACTTAATGGGGTCATTTCTTTAACAAAATCTAACACGAACCTCAATGGGAGGCCTCATTACCCAAGCAAATGCTCAATTCTAAAAGCCTCTGTGCAAAAAAAGAAAAACTTTATAAAAAACTTTGTAGTTGTCTATCAGTGCTGAACGGACTATATATCAGAATCCACCTCATTTGACAACATGCTTCAGAATTAAGATTAGTACAATTATAATTTAGACAGTTGTAAGTAATGTATGTAGTTTATTTCCAGTGAAGTTAATAGATTCTGTATATGGAATATGGTGGTTCATGTATAAAATAAAAATATAAAAAGAAATGGAACAGATTAGGTGAACATTGGACAGGTCTGCTAAAGTTATCCAACACTTCATGCTAAAACTCCTACTACGAAGAGTATACTACAAAGAGCACTAGCTATTTAGAAAATGGTTAATCACAAGACTATCAGGCAGGAGTATTTAGTGATTCCCTCTCTTTTGTTTTATATTTTTTGGTATAAAAAAAATACATGGTGTGTCCAGCGATCACAAAAAGGATCGAGATTATAACCAGGAGCCCAAACTGTTGGGGCTGAGGAGCAAGAATGACCATGATGAAATGTACGAGATCCATCAGGTAATTCATCGAGCTTTGCACTCCATTAACGACTCCACGCTCTGATTCCGGAATGTTCTCCTGGAGAAGTTGAGTCACTGTTAAGTCAAAGGACCATAGACCTACAGGAGAGAAAGTACAAAAAGATTAAGACCAGCAGAAGTATAAGAATTAAATGGACATGTGAGATTGACCATATGACTTTTACAGTGGTGTTATTTTGAAGTAGGGCTGGTAAATTATTTAAATATATATATTTTTGCATGACATATCCATATGAGGACTTGTTTTCTGCAGGACAAGTTGTCTTTTTTTAATGGTACCATTTAACATCATATAATGTATTGGAAGGCTTTTAATTATTTCTAAGTAGGACATAATGGGGAAACAATCCTGCAATAGCACCATTTAGGGGGTGGGGGAGTAGTTTTATGATCATGGTGCAAGAATACCTTGTCTTTTTTTTATTTATGTTGCCATATTTTGACCCTCATAATTTTATTTTGCTGTCAGTGGAGGTTTATGAGGACTTGCTTTTTACAAGGTGACTTGTACTCTGTATTGGTACCATTGTGGGGAACATACAACTTTTTGATCACATTTTATTAGATTTTGGGTTTTTTTTTAGATGGAGTGACCAAAGAAGAGCAATTCTGCCTTTTTTTGTTTTCCCTTATGGGGTTAATCACACGGGATTAATAATGTGATATTTTAATAAATTGGACCTTTACAGATGCATTGATACAAATTTTTAGATGCAATGACTGAGAATTTATTTTGGTAACTTTAATATAAATATATTTTTTAAATTAGTCTACATCAGGAACTGAGCTTCCAAGTATTTGGTGCTTGTACTGTATAATGCAATACTATGGTATTGCATTATACTGTATTTTAACAGGCTCCCACAGACATGACTTTATTAGGCAAACAACTATGGCAGTTAGGGGGGGGGGGGGGGGGCTTCAGAAGGCCCCAGGCTGCTGTGACACCCCCACGGCACGTCGCAGCGGGGCCTTACAGGATGTTTAAATGCCGCTGTCAGAACTTCAATCACAATCGTTGCAGGCGTTTGTCAGCTGTCAAAGACATCCAATACCAGTCATGTATGGAGTGAGTTTGGCTTCCACGTCTGCTGCATATACAACATACATTGTGGTGGCTATAGATATACTAACTGCCCGGTGCATATGCAATTAGGATGTATATATAATGGGAAGGGGTTAAGCTGCCCTCACATAGGGCAACACGGGACTACTGACCGCTCTGCAGGGCAGAATACGACTATGGGATATCAAAATGAAAGGGTTGCAGAATGGTAAATTCCTTTTTGCACATCTGCCTTTCAAGATACAAATTAGTCTCCAAGTTCAAGAAAAGTAAAGCAGGCCATGCAGGTGATATATGTGATCAGGTGATCATGCAGGTAATAAGCGCTGCAGAATAAGTTGGCGCTATACAAATAAAGATTATTATTATATGTCGAACAATCAAGTATCTCATAAAAAAATA
This sequence comes from Eleutherodactylus coqui, assembly GCF_035609145.1. Taxonomy (NCBI): domain Eukaryota; kingdom Metazoa; phylum Chordata; class Amphibia; order Anura; family Eleutherodactylidae; genus Eleutherodactylus; species Eleutherodactylus coqui. Next base: position 65,283,145 of record NC_089848.1, on the reverse strand, counting down.
GACCACCTCAGTGTGCATTAATATTAGGTAGTGAGATCTTGACCCGGGCATATGAAGATATCATTGCAATATTTAGTGTCAAGCATCAGTTTGATAAATATGTCACCAACTCTAAAATCTACCTTTAACATTCAAAGCCAGTTAGCAATTTTTTTAAAGTGACCCTGGGAGATGAGGTTATATTTCCTGCAGTTCTCTGCTGCCCCTCCTGTTCCAGTTTTTTTTTCAGCTGTTCAAGATGGCCAAAGCAGTTTTGTAACTACTAGAGATGAGTGAGTATACTGGCTAAGGCACATTACTCGAGCGAGTAGTCCCTTAGCCAAGTATCTCCCCGCTCGCCTCTAAGGATTCAGGGGGCGGGGGAGAGCGGGGAGGAACGGAGGGGAGATCTCTCTCTCCCCTCTGCTTCCCGCCGCAACTCACCTGTCACCCACGCCGGCCCCCGAATCTTTAGAGACGAGCGGGGAGATACTCGGCTAAGGCACTACTCGCTCGAGTAATGTGCCTTAGCGAGTATACTCGCTCATCTCTAGTAACTACCTAATGTACACTGCATATTTCTCTGGCCATTGGCCATTGCTGATCACGTGTACAGCTCTGGCCAATCGGAGAGCAGGAATGGTGCATTGGTAATCACTACCAATGAACTGTGGGTATTGGGTAGTCTGAAGATTACGTTGGCCATCTTGGATGACTGAAAACAGGAACTGGAACCTGCAGATCAGGGATGGCTGAAAAGAACAACTACATGTAATATTACCCCCTTCAATCACAGGACAGAATTTTTTCCCAAAAATGGAGCAAAGCTTTAAACAAGGCTGAGCTGCAGTACCAGACACAAAACCATGGACAAGCATGGCACTGTTACAGGGGGGAGGGTTCACAATAGTTGAGGGAAGTGTATTAAAGGTATGCCATAAATTGCAGCAAAAATTGGACAAAAAAATCTGTTCTTCATATAAGACTGAACTGAAAGAAGCGGTACAAAACAGAACCACTTGGAGAGAGCTTATCCATAAATGTGCCTCACTGTATATTTAGGAATAACTTTTAAGAGGTTTTCTGGGTAAATAGTATTGTTGACCTTCTGGTCACCGGTGTCCAGGAAAGATGCTGCAGTGCTTGAGGGGGTTCAAAGAAGGGCAACTAAATTAATAAACGGTATGAGAGGACTGGAATATCCAGAGAGGCTATCAAAACTGGGATTATTCACCCTGGAAAAAAAGATGGTTAAGGGACGATCAAATAACTATGTATAAATACATGAGGGGCCAATACAAGGATCTCTCCCATGATCTGTTTACACCCAGGACTGCGACGGTAACAAGAGGGCATCCGCTATGTCTAGAAGAAAGCAGGTTTCATCACAAACATAGAAGGGGATTCTTTATTGTAAGAGCAGCGAGATTGTGGAACTCTCTGCCTGAGGACGTGGTGATGGCAAAATCGGTAGAGGAGTTTAAGAGCGGACTAGATGTCTTTCTAGAATGCTATGCTATTACAGGATATAGACATTGGGTGACCAGCAGGGTTGTTGATCTCAAATGTTGATCCAGGGATTACTCTGGCTGCCATTATGGAGTCAGGAAGGATTTTTTTTCCTCCGAATGAGCTAAATAGCTGCTTGGGGTTTTTGCCTTCCTCTGGACCAACAAGGGGTGGGAGGGTGTGGGTTAAACAGACTGAACTAGATGGACATTGTCTTCATTCAGCCTTACATACTATGTTAATATGTATGTTAAATGGTGTATATGGAGACCTATTCTCAGAATAGATCTTCGATAGTTGATTGCCAAGGATCTGTCGCTCGGCATTCCTGGCAATTATCATCAGGGTTATAGCAGGAAGTCTCAGTGGCAGTTTCACTCTCTGATTTCAACCAGCTTGGGATCCCTGGCAATCAACTATCCTGAGCATAGGTCATCACTTGCATTTGCCCAGAAAACCCCTTTAACTTGATAGTCAGCATGCACTTACCCACTCTCGCTAATATTACTCCCGAAAACAGCAGTATGATTGAGATATAAGAGTCTGGATGATCGCCGGCACGGACACTCTCAAACAACACAGTATTGTTAGTCCAGTGGATTGAGGAGCGGTCTGGGAGGATAGGCTGGTTGATATTCCCTTGAGATGGATAAATATGGAGTTGGTTCTGATGCAGTTTCTCAGTGTTTGAAGAAGAATTCATACCCATAATAACAGAGAAAATGCCCAAGTCAAACGGGCTTCCTGGAGCAAAGACTGAAAATACGCAAAGCATTAAACAACTAACATGGAGGCAGCTGGATATAATTCCTGTGACCACTAAACCGTAATGTCTTCTGAGTTTGGTAAACAGAAAGGTGCCCATTAATCCTGAGATGGCAGACACGGCCATGAGTATGCTGAGCAGAGAGCCACTTATCCCCTGAGTGTAGGCATAACCTGTAGTAATACAATCAAAGCCCAGGACTGTGGTGTACAGGAAGGCCAATCCTAAACCCGCTAAAAAGACCGATTGTCTGTAGTAGGATTTCCAGCCGTCTGTACAGGTACGCATTATTCTGCGTACTTTTTGGAAGCAACCTGGAAGTGCTGAAGTGCCTTCTGCTGGGGGAGTCTGAGGCTCCTCTTCATGTGATACACTGGGGATGGCCGGCGTACTAATGAAGTCACCTATGACTGAGCAGATTGGAAGATCACCTACAGAAATAAAAGTCACTTATTAGTAAATTATTAGAGAACTACATCCCTTAAGACAGAATATGGAGCTTCTAGGGTTATTTTAAAAATATCACTGCCATTAATTTTTCCACTGTGGTCCCTTATATGCTAGTTTCCAATGTGTTCCGTAAACGATAGGTCTTTAACACCACATGCTGTTGTTTTGTTTTACTTATGTATGTAATTGTGTTTTTTACTATCTATGTCCCCCATGACGTCATATAAGACCTTTATGGGACATTCACATTTTTTTTTCTTTATTTGACCCTTTCCCACTGTAGCTGGGGCGTCCATAGGAGCCCTAGTTACAGGGGAAAGCAACCCCTGTGGTGACATTAGTCACTTGCAGAGCTACCAGGGTCTAGTCTGACCCTCTAGCTCTGCAGTAGCAGGGAATCCCGGGAGGTCACATGACCCCCACCCCCCCCCCCCCGAGGCTCCAGTAGTGAAAGTACATGTTACTTTCACTTTCCCCATACAGTGTTCATTGAGCACTGTATATCGGGGAAGCAGAAGGCAGGAAGGGTTAAAAACCCCTCCTGCCTTCTGCTCCGGGTTATCAGCTGTCACTAACAGCTGATAACCCGTTCCTGCCTCTGACTGATTGCAGAGGCAGGAGACTCCGAGCACCACCGTAATTTTACTATCGGCGGTGCTCTAAGCCCAGGACCAGCCACCGTAAATTTACAGTGGCTGGTCCTAAACGGGTTAAAGCATACCCCAAGAATAGCTCACAATGTATATGCCTGACCATGTCTTCTGTCATCACCCATAGGCTCCCATGTTAACGGAAATAATATAATCTACGTAGTAGATGTTTCCTAACTGGATATTGTTGTATGGATTAGTGTCGTCTACTACACTATGTCTAGGCTTGCCAGCTTTATCACAATACCGGCCAAGGTAAAAGGGGGCATGGTTTGGGGACTTATCATGATGTATGTTTTTAGCTCTGTTCTAGTGGCCCCACCTGGTAATTGTGGCCCCAATAGAAGTAGTGTATTAGTAGCCCCAATAGTAAGTGTCTCTCTTAGTGGCCCAACTAGTAATAGTGCCCCTTTTGTGGTTGCAGTAGTAATAGACCCCTACTACTGGCCCCAGTAGTAATAGTGCTCCCCATCAGTGGCCCCAGTAGTAACAGTGACACGGTTAGTAGCCTAAGTAGTAATAGAGCCCTCTCTTTGTCTCTTCCCCACTCTGAACCAAAGAAGCTCACACCATCATGCATTTAACTCACTCCCTACCTTCTGTAATTAGAGACCGTAACCTTTGACACTTGGCATCTGTGCTGCAGAACATTCAAGAATGCAGATGGCAGAGCTACGGAGTAAACTAAATGCGTGATGGTGTGGGGCTGCTGCCCAGCTGGAAGTACTTGCAGCTGCCAGTCATTATTTTTTACTGGCCATTAATCTGGATGGTAAAAAAGTAAATACCGGCTCTGGCCTTTGGACTTAATTACCAGTCGGTAATTAGGTGACAACGCTAACTATGCCATACTCTTTTAATGCAGTCAAACGATTCATACCAGCCAGAAGGAGGCTAGAATGTCACTTTTTGTCTCCATCAGGCTAGCGGAATCCTAGCTTAGGACTCATTCACATGGGCGTAGGCAATTTTCAGTCGGCCGTGTCATGGCCACAGCATCACCGAAGATCACATGAACTGGCACACAAATCTCCCATTTGTGCGCCTGTTCAGACGGCCCAGGTGCGGCAAGTATATGCCGAGCCTGGCATAACGTAGGACAGGAGGAGACAGTTTGCTAAACTGCCTCCCCTTGCCGGCTTTCGGGGAGGGGGCGGAAGGTAATGTGCTAAGCTCCCGCCCCCTCTCCGGCCTTTGGGGGGCCTTTGTTGGCTGCTAATAATGGGACAGGGGAGGGAGCTTAGCAACTAGCTCCCACCCTGTCCTGCCCCCTCCCACTGTAAACAGCCGCCAAGGGGCGGAGGGAAGAGGATGGGAGTTTAGCAGACACGCTGCTAAACTCCCTTCCACCTCCCTTCTCCGGCAATCCCATAGGAGTTTATGGGGGCCACCGCCGTATCCCGGCCAGAAGATAGAACTATCTTTTCGAAAGCGCGTTCAATATGTGCTTGTGTAAAAGAGCCATAAGTGCGTATGTCGGGAGGTTTTACCCAGCGTACATGCTAACTCAGACCTGGGCAAAGCATGGCCCGCGGGCCACATCCGGCCCGCTGAATAGCTCGGACCGGCCCGCAAAGAGTGTCCTGGTGACTCACCAATGAGTCCGGTGTCAGCAACGGGAAGCAGCGAAACTATGCACTCCGAAGCCTTGTCCATTTTGTTCACTTCTGTGCTAATAGTTATTCAGGCCTTACTTATTCAAGCACCTCTACCAATGACGTAGGCTTGAATAACTTTATTAAACAGCACATAAGTTAACAAAATGGACAAGGCTTCGGAGTTTGTAGTTTCACTGCTTCCCGATGCTGAGTAAGTGATGCCACTGTAACTTCTGAGTGCCAGGATGCTCGTTGCGGACCTTGGGGAGTGCCAGGACAATCGTTCCACGCTCGTCATTGGTAAGTGTCAGGACTTTTCCCTTTGCATTGTAATTAGAATAATAATACTAATAATATTCACTTTTTAATCTCTCTTCTTGGGGCAGCTCTCTGTGCCCTCTCCTAGGAGCATACTACTGTGTATTAAAAAAATCTATTTTCCGAGGTTAGCTGTTAACCCTTAAATATGGCGGCTAACATTAAAAAAAGAAAAATTGATGCAGAATGCCGAGTTTTTAACAAAGAATGGACTTCTAAATATCTATTTACTGAAACCAAAGGTAAAGCTGTGTGTTTAGTTTGTGGAGAGCAGATAGCTGTATTTAAAGATTACAATTTGCATCGCCATTATGAGACTAAACACGGAGAGAAATACAAGAACTTGACGGAGGCAGAGCGGGCACGGGTATCTGAAGATTTGCTAGATATTACAGCGCCATTCATTTTCAATGGCGGCCGTATTCTGGCCGCAAATCGGGCGGCTGGAATACGGCCCCATTAAGGCAATGTGCATGGAGCCTTCGTATGTTGGTCTGGCCCTCTAAAACCATTCCAATTTCTCATGTGGCCCCATGGGAAAATTAATTGCCCACCCCTGTGCTAAATTGAGCTCACAGACATAATTTGGACACGGCCTCAGCTGCTTCTCTCTGCATTTGAAGCAGAAAGCAGGCAGAATTATCTAAAAGGGAGTGGAGAATAAGACGTCTTTGAGGTGAAGCTTCAGTTGACGGCTGCAGAGTACTGAGTGTCTTCTGCTGTAAATCCCGCTACATGCAGCAGTAGTTGTTATTGCCTCTAGAATAAAGGACTGATAAAGGGTTCCCAACTGCTGAGAAATTCCTGGATTGACTTTTTTCCAGTATGTGTGAAAAATATTAGATGCATCCATTAACCCTTTCCAATCCGCTCTCTGAGGTCTGAAGACATTATGATTTAAGGCTGTACAGCTCTGATGTTGGAAGACGTCTGTCGGGGTTCTCTAACTGTCGGGGCCTCTCTGCTGTCGGAGCCTATCCAACGTGTCACCTCATGCAGTACTGGCTTTAGCCAGCAGAAAGCGCCGTTGTATAACAGCAGAAAAAGAGTAAGCGCCCGAGGAAAACCAGGATACAAATTGGATTGGAAAGGGTTAACTTTTTGAGGCTGGTGGTACTTGAGCATGTTATTATGACTATAATTATAATTCTACAATTTTCTATAAATGCCGGTTATGAGTTTATATCAGTATCTGACCTACAGACATGGATAACCTTTTTAGCATTCAGTATAGTTTTTTAATGTGTCCATAAAAAATGTCTGTCTGTGATTTTTGGATAAGTTGTCCAGAAAAATAAAAAAATCAGCTTGGCAACCCTGGACCTATAGTGTACACAGCACCTAGGAAACTGCATTTGGGGGATCAGACAGAAAATGAAATGAATGACCTTCCAGCCATGGACAAGCAAAGATGGACGTACCAGCGTTTCTGACTACCTGATGCACAAAGTGCATTAATATGTATCATTAGTCTAAGACACCACACCTGCTTTGATTAACCAGTGCTGGCCAGACAGATCAGCATGCAGTGTGCGTCAGGTAGTCAGAGAAGCGGTGCAGCCATCTTTGTTTTCCGGATCGGAGGGTCACTTTAATGACTCACGTATGCTGTTTGATTTTAGTAGGTCCATTTTACTATGCATGAAAATTTGCCCCTAGTTTCATTTTAATATCTCATCACAATATTACAATAAGCAGTGCCAAATGACAAAACAGCTTTGATATATTTTCAATATATAGAAAAATATTACTCTGAAAATATGAAGTAGATTACTGCATCATTTAAATAAAGCTGAGTTTACTTGCCCCTTCTGAAGCATGAATATAGCACCTATTCATTCTGTTAAGATAATATGAGCGGTCCCCTTGTATTAGCCATCAGACTTATAAAAGTCATTATCCCCCGACTCCCAATTTCCTAGAACTTTCTTCCAAGTGATGAATTTGCTACAGACTGAACAAACGAGCAATTTTAAGCCCACATCTGTATCTGAGGCCAAAAATGTGGATAATATAGACAATATTGCATGTCATATATTGCACCATATACTACCTGTGTCACAGCACAATGGCCATGGCACGGAAGCGGGTCCAGGTGGATGTCACAACAGCCTGGCCCATGTGACTGCAGTATTAGCTCATGCGCCCTGAAATTCATCACTCTGCTGCTGCGGGATTTGATTGGCCAGTGGGGAGGTTGTTTTCCCAGCCGGCCAATCAGCTTTTATTGTAGTATATAAATTCTGACCCCTCCTCTCAGACGGCACCAGTTATTCCTCTGTTGATGGAGTTCTGGTCCTGTCTTCTTCTCCCTGGTGTCTTCCTTCGTTCAGATAAGTCCCTGATTTACATACTACTTGTTAGTGTGGTATTACATCTGCTTCCTAAATAGTTTGGACAATTGCTATTTATATCAGTCCATAGCCTTTCCATTATCTATCTAGGGGCACTTTAGGCAATCCTGGGGTTCTGGACGTGAGGCAACCCTCGTCAGGGTAATTGCCCCATTTTAGGCAGGGTTTCCTAGATCAGAACAATAGCGTGAGATTTCCCTTTTAGCCCTTGTTTAGTTTTATTATTGGTTATTTTTGGTTTCCGAGTTTTTACAAGGGTGTATATCTGTCCTTTTGGACAACTATTACATCTGACCTGGATGAGGTGTTTTGGCGTCTGGCTTAGACAGAACAGTAGCCTACAAGAAAGAAAAAACTGTATCCTGCAGCATTCCCATAGGACAGCACCATTACTATATCGGTATCTGAATTACATATACATGGTTGTATGCATGAGCCCTTAGTGGCTATTCGAATGTTCTGCACAAGTGATTACAAACTTTTATCTTATTTCTGTAACATATTGTACCTTGCACATTTCTAAGTTCCAGTTGTCGCTCTATGTAATGCTCTCCGATGGATTGCTGTGGCTTTACAGCCAGTTGAGGTACCATTTTATAAACTCTGGAGAGGAAGATAAATTCCACGAGCAGTGAAACCAGATTCCAACCAAGAATGAAACCGCAGCCAACCACATTAGAAGCCCAAGTCATAACTTGACCCACTGATAATGGGGCAAAGATATTAATTACTTGATCCATCCTTCTTACAGTTGCATTCATCCCTATAATTTTGAAATAAAGATCAGAAAGATTTATGCACTTTATTACACATAATTGCTAAACGATGTGCGATCCATGGTTAAAACATAGTTTTATACTACTGTAAGGTTAGTTCTCCACTGTGGCTGGGGCTCCAGGGCAACATGGCATTGCAAACACTGAAGGCATTTCAATATCAATGCGTCATCACGGGGGGGGGGGAGTCGCAAACCACCATGTTGGATCTTCTGCGATAGTCACTAGGACATCTATGACAGGGAAAGACTTATAGGATGTCTTTTATAACATGACTTGCAGATGGGGAATTTTGTAGCACAGCTTTCCAATTTTTGCTATATATTTATAGCTGATACCAAAAAGGAGGTGAAAAATAACGGGAGCATCTGTAGGGTAGTTGGCAGTGGAGCAGACAGCAGTACATGGCACTATAATTTCAGCCAAAAAAGTGGCCCACGGTTTGCATAATGTATATTCTGATGTTAGACGGTGCCTTTAATACAGATGTTACGTATATGCATATTAAAGGGGCTGTCCAGCTTTAAACTATTGATGGCCTATCCTCAGGATAGACCAGCAATAATTGATTGGAGTGTGTCTCTGCTGCCCAGGACCCCCAACAATCGGCTCTTTGCCAGGCGAGTGTGCTTGTAATGTACATGGAGCTGATGTGTGCTGGAATTAGACAGCTCCTTTCCTACTGCAGTGGAGTGACTTGATATTACAGGCAAGGTTCCTATTGAAGTGATTGGAGGCTTACTACTGCAGTGTCAGCGTCATGTAGAAGCTGATTAATGGGGGTCCTGGGTGATGAATCCCCAACCAGTCTGGACATTATAAATGCTGCTTTTATAGAGTGAATTAATTATACACACAATTAGTACAATCTAATTAATTTTGTATACTTGGTTTCTGCACAAAGGGCAAATAAATGGCAATAATTAAAAGCTCAGGAAATATCACATGTAAAGATACACTAATTATAAAAGCTCAAAGGAAACAAAATCATCTATATTCATCCGGCCTGCAGCATACGGATGCATCAAAGCAAATGTAACAAAAGCGAGAACAAATGAATAATTCTGTTTCAGCGCTTTAGTAATTAACATGTAATTATTTTTTTTACAAACATTGAGGGTCCTCTCGCACATGGACGCGGCTTTGCTGTGAATTAATCTTAGTTTTTGTCCGCAGCTCCCTGCAGCCGACAGCATATTGTAGTGCACCCCATCATTGTGATGGGTGATGAGGTGCACTAAATGCCGAAAAATAGAGCAGACAGCGCTCGAAAATCGCAGCGCTGCAAAGTATCGTCCAGTGCCATGATTTCAAACATGTTTGTGGCCCACTGGCTGTGCAGCAACCTAACAGGCATTTTACTCACCCAGCCTGTAGCTCCGGTCTGGTGGCGGCAGTGAAGAGTCTATGACTGCTGACCTCTCCTGCACAATGTCTACATGTGCCATCCTGTATGCAGCCAAAGGAAGAGGTCAGCGGTCACAGACTAAACAGCAGCTGCCGCAGTGCTGCAGGCTCGGTGAATGGAATGCCTGTAGTGATGCTGCCTGGCCAGAGACCAATGGTGGAGGATGGGGGGGGGGGTCGCTATTACTACTGGGGCAAATATAGGAGACAGCATTAATAGTGAACCCACCATGGGTGGCACTAGTACTACTGGAACCACTATGGGGGATCCTGTTACTACTGGAGCCACATTGGGGTCACAATAGGGGCCAAAATTAGTACTGAAGCCACTGTATAGGGGGCCCTATTACTACTGGGCCCACTATGAGGTTCCCTATTATTACTGTGGTTACTATGTGGGTCCCTATTACAACTGGGGCCACTATGGGATTCACTTTTATTACTGGAGTCACTATTACTACTGGTGCCACAATGGGTGTCATTATTACTACTGAGGCCATATGGGGGTCCTTATTATTACTGGGGGGACTCTGAAAATCACTTTTAATACTGGGGCTACAATGGGGGTCCCTATTATTATTTGGTCCACTACGGGGTCACTATTTTAAATGGAGTGACTATGAGGGTCACTAATACTACTAGGGCTACAATGGGGGTCCCTATTATTATTTGGGCCACTACGGAGTCACTATGAGGGTCACTATTACTACTGGTGCTACAATGGGGGTCACTATTACTAGTGCAACCACTATAGGAGTCACTAATACTATAAAGTCTTCTAATAACCTTTGAAGGCTGATGCAGCCCTCTGTGAAAATGAGTTTGACGCTTCTGTTGTATTCCAACACAGACACAGCCATTTAAAGGGAACAGGTCATCACATTTGAGCCCCATAAATTACATTATGAGGCTCAAAGGTGAGGAAACAGGGAGCCTGGGGAACTGTGTTTCATACTCACTGGGTGCCTCAAGTCCATGTTCCCTCAACTTCGAACCCCATAACATAGTTTATGGGGAACAAAGGTGATGACAGGTTCCCTTTAATACTTGCTTTCTTACAGTATGCTTGTTTGTAACTGTTATAATTGTATTTCGTATGCCATTGTAAATCCCCATATACTGTATAGTACTCTAGTGTGATGAGAATAACCTTTGTTTATACAGCATCAATATATTCTGCAGCCCTACATAATTAGAGAAAGCAACACAGAAATACAACTAAACATCAGAACAAGTGAACATCAAAAAGTAATAAGAGAAAAGGACACTGGACCTTGCCCTTAAAGGAGTTGTCTCACGAAAAGAAGTTATCCCCTATCCAGGGGATAACTATCTGACTGTTTGGGGTCCGACCATCGGGACCTTCACCAGTCATGAGAAAGAAAGTCCAAAGTGCCCTTGAATTGAACACTGCTGCTCCTTTCATTTTAATGGGACTGTCAAAGATAGAATTGACATTTTATACTGTCAGTTCTCTATAATGCCTAGATACATTAATATACCTAACTTATGTAGAAATGTTACTGTCCAGCAAAGTTAGTTGTAAAGCTTTAAAACTACAAATAAAACCTTTAAAAGATCTGCGCACTCAGTAGAGAAGACAGAAAAGTTCTTTTTATCACTGCTCAAGTCCTGGAGAACTACCAAATGCTTGAATACTGTGTATTTATCCAAGTCTCACCGGCCAGTTGGCTTCTGTTATCTCCTGTAATAACTACAATCCAGTCTTTCTGAATGGTTATGGTTAGCGCTGTACTTGCAAGATTTGCCAAATCTGCTAGAATAATAACCACTCCATAGCAGATTACCTGGGAATAGAAAAATCACACTTGAATTAAAATATTTCCTTGAATTAAAAATATAATTTCCTATGCTGCTCGTCTAAACCACAGCAATGGGTTAAATATAAATATTTCCCATACTATATCTTAGCTACGTGATAGCTATATGTGAAATATAGGAGACAGAATAAGGGCTTGTTCACATCTGCATTTGAGTTTTCCCTTTTTGCTAAGATGGTTATTCGATCTCAATTCTGACCAGCTCAGATTTACTTGAGGGTTATGGATCCTTTTGTTGGTCAATTTTTCAGTTTGTGTGATATTGTTACATGGATCTACTATAAAAACTGCTTAGAGGAAGATAGACACTCCTATCATAGTAGCTGATTGTTTTTACACAGATCCTGTCACACAGTTATAATAGAGGAAATCACAGCTCATCCTCCTGACTGTATACTTATGGTCTGTAGCTTATTTAGGTAAATATAGGAGGTAATGATAATTAAACTGTCCCTCCTTGCAGGCAAAAATTGTATAGCCTTAACTAATGATGGCTTGATGCATCATGGGATTGATTGAAAGTGAAAGTAAAAAATCTCAGCATCGAGATGGTGTTTGTTAAGGATCAAGACATGGAGCTGTACTGGAGAGAAGTGGCTGGAATACACAAAGGAGGCATCCAGAGTGTGACAGGCAATCAGATGAGGGGACAGGCATGGAAAAATGTGCTTTCGCTGGAGTGGCCCTTTAACATTCTTTAGCTTGAAGCAAGGAGGTGTTAAATTCCAGGCTAAAGATTCGGGAAAGTCTTCCATTCTGTGCGCTTTGTTTACATTTTTCTGAATGTTCTAAAGTTATTTTGTTGAACTATGGCATCTTAAAATCCAAAGTTTAATTGAATAAGTTCTATAAACTTCAGATAGGCAACAACCAGAAAGCCCGGTGCTTCCATTCACATGGCTGTATATTAGGGCGCTGCATGAGGCTATTCACACTACCATTTAAAAGAAAAATCACTGCATGCACTATTTTCATCTGTTTGCAAAGTGAAGAATAGTACATGCAATATGCGGGGTCCATGTTTAGCAGACAGTTTATCATGGGTATCTGCATGCTGCACTCAGGTTACTTGAGCACAACTTGCAAATAGTCATCTGAATACAGACTTAAGTGAATGTCCACATTTTAAATCTATTTTTTAAATATATATTTATGGTGGTTGGGGTCCGGATTTTCTGATACAGAGCTCCAAATTCTTCGCATAAATTAATGCTTGGGCTCCATGGAAACAAAGTGACTTGGGATTTGCAGTAAAATCACACCAGAATGTCATTGTTTCCCTATGGAAAAGAAAGTTGCAAAAAACCTTTTTAGATGATTGGAAGTCTCTTCTACAGCTCTTGATAGTCTTTGCTGCAGACAGACAAAATTTTACCCTTTAATTCTATGAATACATAGAGAAAAACAGATGATCTGGACCTCTATGTCCCCCGAAAATGAGCTCAAGCATTATTTAAGGTATATTTAAAAATGATGTTGGACCTAAAAACAATTAGAGAGTTAAAAGCCATTCACATTAATTGTGTTATTAAAGATTAGAAAAACATGGCTGCTCTTTTCTGAAAACAAGGTTACTTCTCTCCTTGGGTTGTGTAAGGTATTACTGCTAAGCCCCAATTACTTCAATAGAGCTGAGCCGCAATACCAGACATATCCTGTAGACAAGTGTGGTGCTATTTTTGTAAGAGCAGCCATTTGTTTGAAACCTAGACAATCCCTGTAAAGAGAACCTGCCGCCCCGCTACAGTACCCTAAACTAAGTTATGGTGCTGTTAGGGTACCTGACAGGGGGCCAGGTAATGTATTCTTTATACTCTCCCGCTCCCGCGATCGAGTGGTGTCCCCGTCTGAAGTCAACAAGCGGCACGAAAATCTGACTCTTCCCAGAGTCCCGAGAGAGAGCGCTCTCCTATGCAAGTCTATGGGATAGCGCTCGTTCTCAGGACTCTGAAAAGTGTCAGATTTTCATGTCGCTCACCGCCTGGATCACGGTAGCAGGTGAGTATAAAAAATACATCACCCGGCCTCCTGTCACCTCCCCTAACAGCCCCATAACTTAGCCTGTGGTTCTGCAGGGAGGTGACACGTTCCCTTTAACCCTTTCCAATCCAATTTGTATTCCGGTTTTCCTAGGAAGCTTACTCTTTTTCTGCTGTTATACAATGGCGCTATATGCTGGCTAAAGCCAGTACTGCATGAGGTGACACATTGGATAGGCTCCAACAGCAGAGAGGCTGGCAATATACAGTAAGAGAACCCCGATGGACGTCTTCCAACGCCTTAAATCATAATGTCTTTAGATATCATACAGTGGATTGGAAAGGGTTAAGATGTAAATTCAGACTGAGAAAATCACACACCATCCCGACTTACTGTAAGCCAGCCATGCCAAATCTGTTCTATTTCATTTTTATAGGAGAATACCAGCATCAGGACTACACAGCAAGCGGTGACAGATGAATTCTGAATAAATAGTGATGCATGAGCAACTGAGGAAGCAAAAATGTATTATTAACATAAAAAATGCACTGGGGGGTTTCATAGTGGAGCTTCATAGCTAAGTAGCAAAGAAAAAATGATATTGAAAGTGCTGCATCTTGAAAGGGGTTGTCCCACTTCTAGCCAATTCGCTACAGGAAGCAGACTGCTCTGTACATTGCACAGCGGCTTAAGTTGGTACTACAAGCTGAATCCTATTGAAGTGAATGGGACTCAGCCTGCAGTACCAAATCAGGCCACTGCGCAATGTATAAAGCTGTCTGTTTCCTTCAACAAAATAGCTCGACATGGGACAACCTCTCTAAAGGGGTTGTCTAGCTGTTAACTATTGATGGCAAATCCTCAAGATGGATCATCTATAGTAGATTGGTAGAAGTTTGTCCCCCTCTGATCACCAGGTCTGTGTTTTTGTGCACTGAACTGATTTCTGTAGGAAAGAAACAGCTCTGCTTCTTACTACAGTGGGCAGGCTTGGTATTGTAGCTAAATTTACCTTTCATTTCAATAGGAGCGTAACTTGCAATACCATGTGTTAGGTTGTGCATCTGGGACCTGTTGTTTTCTGGTGCACATCTTCACAGGTGAGGGGTTAATTGAGCTTGCTGGGTGTGCTTGCTCAGGTCAGCCAATATCCTGGGTCTGGGTGTAGATATATACTCCAGCCCCTCTGCAAGAGGAAGTTGTATCTCCTCAGTCTTGTCTGTCAGTGTATGTGTCATGTCTCCTTGCAGCTTGTTGTGTGTGTAGTGTCTGGACATCTTGCTTTGCAGCTTGCTGTGTGTTTTGTGTCCTGTGTTGCCTGATTATGTGTCATGCTAGAGTAGGGACCGCGAGACATGAGGACCCTTGATCGTTGGGCTTGTGGCTTAAGTTGATTGGCCAATGCACGAACTAATCCTTCGTTTTTATATTCAGCTTTATCATCTGCTTTAGCTTGTGAGGTTTAGTGGTAAGTGTGTTTGTCATCTTTCAGTTTCCTGTTTGTGCATTTAAATTGTCAGTACTTGTCCTGGTTCCGTGTACCACCTATTCTGGGAGAGCGAGGGCTGAGGATCCAGCATAGGGGCTGCCTTTATCGAGGCGATCACTCTGCTATTAGGTAGGGCCTTGCCATCTTCCCTTCAGCACAGGGTCAGTTTCCCCTTCTGTGTTCTGAGTGCCAGCTCTATTACCTCACAGTCTGTCCGTCTTGTCAGTTGGTCCCCATTCGATACTCTTTGGGTCACATTTGTGTGGGCCCGATGCTTGTTTGCCCACATGAACGTAACACCAAGCCTGACCACTGCAGTGAGAGCCATCTACTTCCTATAGAAATCATCTCAGTCCACAAGGGCACTGGCCTGGCAAACAGCTGATTGGCGGGTTTCTTGGGCGCTGAATTCCTGCCAATCTAATGTTGATGACCTATCTTGAGAATTGGCCATAAATAGTTTACAATCAGATACCCCTTTAAGTCTGCAGTGGTGTCATCTTGCTTTATAGGTTACATTTAGCATGGGCATCAACAGTTTAACACCTTGGGGGGTCTCCGTTTTTTTAACAATCATAAATAGTTCATTTGGGAATTTACACACCTTCACCAAATATAAGTACTTATTTACCTTAAATTCTAGGCTGCAAACTAATATCTCTAACATACTGTATATGCCGGTAGTCGTCCTTAACCCTTTCCAATCCAATTTGTATCCTGGTTTTCCTAGGGGGCTTACTCTTTTTCTGCTGCTATACAACGGCACTATCTGCTGGCTAAAGCCAGTACTGCATGAGGTGACGCGTTGGATAGGCTCCGACAGCAGAGAGGCTGGCAATATACAGTAAGAGAACCCCGACGGAGGTCTTCCAACATCGGAGCTGTACAGCCTTAAATCATAATGTCATCAGAGGTCAGACAGTGGATTGGAAAGGGTTAATATCTTCTTACTGAGACCACTTTGAAACGTATAGTGAAAGGAGAACACCACAAATATTCTGTACATTAGACGTTAGTACAATTACAGAATATGGGAAAATTAATTTTTAGACATATCCGTGTAGCTTGAGATGCTCACTGTTCTACTGGCTAATTTCTGTATTGCTTTTATTTTAAGACTTGCTTTGTCTGATGTGCCCTGCTTGATGACCTACAAATGCAATGGGTGTTCATTGTGAAGCATGCTGTCTTTACCTCACTTCTCTCAATGCACTAGGCTGCGTAACCTGGTGTCTCTTCCTCTGCTCACTCTCTTAGTCTCTTTTTACTTTATGATATCTAACATAGTATATTAGGCTGAAAGAAAACAATGTCCATCTAGTTCAGCCTGTTTCCAACCCCTCCCCCTGTCCCTTGTTGATCCAGAGGAAGGAAAAAAAAAAACAATGAGACTGAAGCTAATTTAGCCCATTTGGGGGAAAAATTCCTTCCTGACTCCGTAATGGCAGTCAGAATAATCTCTGGATCAACGTTTTGAAAGTTCCTACCTGACTCCAAGACCCGGATCAACAACCCCGCTGGTCACCTAATGTCTATATCCTGTAATGTCATAGCGCCTTAGAAAGGCATCTGCTCCTCTCTTAAGCTTCTCTATGGATTTTGCCATCACCACGTCCTCAGGCAGAGAGTTCCACAGTCTCACCGTCTTACAGTAAGGAACCCCCTTCTGTATTGAGGATAAAACCTTGTTTCCTGTAACCGTAGAGGATGCCCTCTTGTTACTGTCGCATCTACGTATGCTTACAATATGTTAGAAGTCACAGCGCATACTGTCAACAGAGGCATAGACCCCCTTTCACACGATAAAGACCAATTTAGACCCCTTTGGGTAATTTCCATCAGGGTTTCTGTTTTTTTACTGCATGAAATAGCACAGGGGGATGCAGTAAAAAACAAATACTGTGCAGTATACAATGGCAGGTTATGGGTGACAGATACCACAATGTGGCATCCAATAAATGTATACATATGAGGTTTTTATCAGATATCCCCCAAAGGAAACATCAAACATATACAGGATGAAGTTTGATAAAAGTCTAATATGACATGGCTATGCAGGATATGAGTTGGTGAGCAAATGTTTCCAGCCCATAAAATGCTATGCACCAATAACACTACTCTGTGCTATACAGTAGATATTGTGATATATAGTGCTCATAAGGCATACAATAGAGGGGTGGCATATTTATTATTTGGTTTGCACCAGACTTGTGAAGTCAAAATGTCACAATTTTGGTGCAAGTGCCAAAACTGAGACTTTTTAAGCATTTCCATTGGCCCAGATACATTTTACAAAAGCCTGTGGGGCTTAGCATTAGTAGTTGCGGCCACACGTGGCCCATCACATTTATTATTATTTACACCAGAGCCCCACTGATCTAGAGAATGGGGGACCTGTGTGCCCCCTATTTCACAGTTTAAGATGCATTGCCCCATTTCTGTAGTGTAGTGGGGAATAGAGCTACTGGTCAAACATGTGCAGCACTGGCTCCATTCCTCTCAATGGCGCAGGCAGTTAGTTGAGCGCGGAATACACCAGAGTCGCAGCTTAAACCGCTGCTGTGACCCCTTGTAGGGGTCAGCACTCGTGCACTTCTGCTCTGACCCCGATGTATCTTGGCGGGCGCTGCCTGGACAACCCCTTTAAGTAAATAAGCCCCAGGGTGCTGTTATTGAAAACCAATTGGAGCTCAGCTTTCATTTTTCCAGAGCAGTTTAAATATTGCAAACTGAGCTCTGATTGGCTGCTATGGGCAACAAGAACAGTCTTACTATTAGACAGTTTGATAAATGAATCCCAAGTCTTTAAAATATAGAGCCCCTTTAAAGAGGATCTGTCATCACTTATGACATGTCTGTTTTAGTAACTACAGGCATTACCCTTATTCACTTCCCAACCAATCCAGTTTAAGGGTGCGTTGACGTGTACCAGCGATAGTTTGGATTTTCCGCTGCAGAAAATCACCAAATTCTGCGTAATTTCCTTGTCAAAATCCACATCATTGGTGCGGGACCACCACTGATTTCATCCTTTCAATAAAACGGGTGAAGTCAGGTGCGGATCCACCCCATTTCCGGTACATGTGAACGTACGCTTACCCTTCCTGACCAAGCCCCATTTTACTTTATGTGGTAATAACTTTGGGATACTTTTTACTTAACCTAAAAATAGTTTTTTTTCATATCACATTGTACTTTATGTTTGTAGTAGTGATGAGCGAGCATACTCACTAAGGGCAATTACTTGAGCGAGCATTGCCCTTAGCGAGTACTTGCCTGCTCGAGAGAAAAGGTTCGGCTGCCAGCGGCGGGCAGGGAGCTGTGGGGGAGAGCGGGGAGGAACGGAGGGGAGACCTCTCTCTCCCTCTCTCCCCCTGGCTCCTCCTGCTCACTGCCGCAACTCACCTGTCACCCGCGCCGGCAGCCGAACCTTTTCTTCCGAGTGGGCAGGTAAACACTAAGCGCAATGCTCGCTCATCACTAGTTTGTAGTAAATTTTGGTCAGTATGCTTTGTGTTTATTTATTTAAAAAAATGACAATTCTTTCCAAATGTGAAGTTTTCAGCTTATAAAACAGTCACAGTCATCACACACAAAATAGTTAATAACTAGAGATGAGCGAACACCAAAATGTTCGGGTGTTCGTTATTCGAAACGAACTTCCCGCGATGTTCGAGGGTTCGTTTCGAACAACGAACCCCATTGAAGTCAATGGGCGACCAGAACATTTTTGTATTTCGCCAATGCTCGCTAAGGTTTTCATGTGTGAAAATCTGGGCAATTCAAGAAAGTGATGGGAATGACACAGTGACGGATAGGGCAGGCGAGGGGCTACATGTTGGGCTGCATCTCAAGTTCACAGGTCCCACTATTAAGCCACAATACCGGCAAGAGTGGGCCCCCCCCCCTCCCACAACTTTTACTTCTGAAAAGCCCTCATTAGCATGGCATACCTTTGCTAAGCACCACACTAGCTACAACAAAGCACAATCACTGCCTGGATGACACTCCGCTGCCACTTCTCCTGGGTTACATGCTGCCCAACCGCCCCCCCTCCCCCCCACAGCGCGCACCAAAGTGTCCCTGCGCAGCCTTCAGCTGCCCTCATGCCACACCACGCTCATGTCTATTTAGAAGTGCGTCTGCCATGAGGAGGAACCGCAGGCACACACTGCAGAGGTTGGCACGGCTAGGCAGCGACCCTCTTTAAAAGGGGCGGGGCGATAGCCCACAATGCTGTACAGATGCAATGAGAAATAGAATCCTGTGCCACCGCCATCAGGAGCTGCACACGTGGGCATAGCAATGGGGAACCTATGTGCCACACACTATTCATTCTGTCAAGGCGTCTGCATGCCCCAGTCAGACCGGGCTTTTTAATTCATAGACACAGGCAGGTACAACTCCCTATTGTGAAGTCCCTGTCGACCCACAGCATGGGTGGGTGCCAGGAAGCCACCGGCGGTACATAGAAATATCCCATTGCATTGCCCAACACAGCTGAGGTAGTAATGTCGTGCGTAATACAGGTGGGCTTCGGCCCACACTGCATGCCCCAGTCTGACCGGGGTTCTTTACAAGTGGACACATGTAGGTTACACTCCGTGTGCACCTACAGCATGGGTGGCTCCCTGGAACCCACCGGCGGTACATAAAAATATCCCATTGCATTGCCCAACACAGCTGAGGTAGTAATGTCGTGCTTAATGCAGGTGGGCTTCGGCCCACACTGCATGCCCCAGTCAGACTGGGGTTCTTTACAAGTGGACACATGTAGGTTAAACTCCCTGTGGACCCACTGCCTGGGTGGGTGCCAGGAAGCCACCGGCGGTACATAGAAATATCCCATTGCATTGCCCAACACAGCTGAGGTAGTAATGTCGTGCGTAATACAGGTGGGCTTCGGCCCACACTGCATGCCCCAGTCAGACTGGGGTTCTTTAGAAGTGTACAGATGTATTAAAAACTCTGTGTGCACCTACAGCATGGGTGGCTCCCTGGAACCCACCAGCGGTACATAAAAATATCCCATTGCATTGCCCAACACAGCTGAGGTAACGTCAGCTGTAATGCAGGTGGGCTAAAAATTCATTTGATTACACTGTAGGCGAGGGCCCCCAAAAATTGCTGTATCAACAGTACTAATGTACATCCCAAAAATTGGCCATGGCCAGCCAAGAGGGCATGTGAAACCCATTAATCGCTTTGGTTAATGTGGCTTAAGTGGTAACTAGGCCTGGAGGCAGCCCAGTGTAACGAAAAATTGGTTCAAGTTAAAGTTCCAACTCTTTTAAGCGCATTGAAACTTATAAAAATTGTTCAGAAAAATTATTTGAGTGAGCCTTGTGGCCCTAAGAAAAATTGCCCGTTCAGCGTGATTACGTGAGGTTTCAGGAGGAGGAGCAGGAGGAGGAGGAGGAATATTAGACACAGATTGATGAAGCAGAAATGTCCCCGTTTTGGATGGTGAGAGAGAACGTAGCTTCCATCCGCGGGTGCAGCCTACGTATTGTTTAGGTATCGCTACTGTCCGCTGGTGGAGAAGAGAAGTCTGGGGAAATCCAGCCTTTGTTCATCTTGATGAGTGTAAGCCTGTCGGCACTGTCGGTTGACAGGCGGGTACGCTTATCTGTGATGATTCCCCCAGCCGCACTAAACACCCTCTCCGACAACACGCTAGCCGCAGGACAAGCAAGCACCTCCAGGGCATACAGCGCGAGTTCAGGCCACGTGTCCAGCTTCGACACCCAGTAGTTGTAGGGGGCAGAGGCGTCACCAAGGACGGTCGTGCGATCGGCTACGTACTCCCTCACCATCCTTTTACAGTGCTCCCGCCGACTCAGCCTTGACTGGGGAGCGGTGACACAGTCTTGGTGGGGAACCATAAAGCTGTCCAGGCCCTTAAAGACTGTTGCACTGCCTGGGATGTACATGCTGCTCGATCTACGCACCTCCCCTGCTACCTGGCCCTCGGTACTGCGCCTTCTGCCACTAGCGCTGTCGTATGGGAATTTTACCATCAGCTTGTCCGCAAGGGTCCTGTGGTATAGCAACACTCTCGAACCCCTTTCCTCTTCGGGAATCAGAGTGGGCAGGTTATCCTTATACCGTGGATCGAGCAGTGTGTACACCCAGTAATCCGTCGTGGCCAGAATGCGTGCAACGCGAGGGTCACGAGAAAGGCATCCTAACATGAAGTCAGCCATGTGTGCCAGGGTACCTGTACGCAACACATGGCTGTCTTCACTAGGAAGATCACTTTCAGGATCCTCCTCCTCCTCCTCCTCAGGCCATACACGCTGAAAGGATGACAGGCAATCAGCCGGTGTACCGTCAGCAGCGGCCCAAGCTGTCTCTTCCCCCTCCTCCTCATCCTCCTCATGCTCCTCCTCCTCCTCCTGTACGCGCTGAGAAATAGACAGGAGGGTGCCCTGACTATCCAGCGGCATACTGTCTTCCCCCGCCCCCGTTTCCGAGCGCAAAGCAGCTGCCTTTATGGTTTGCAGGGAATTTCTCAAGATGCATAGCAGAGGAATGGTGACGCTAATGATTGTAGCATCGCCGCTCACCACCTGGGTAGACTCCTCAAAATTACCAAGGACATGGCAGATGTCTGCCAACCAGGCCCACTCTTCTGAAAAGAATTGAGGAGGCTGACTCCCACTGCGCCGCCCATGTTGGAGTTGGTATTCCACTATAGCTCTACGCTGTTCATAGAGTCTGGCCAACATGTGGAGCGTAGAGTTCCACCGTGTGGGCACGTCGCACAGCAGTCGGTGCACTGGCAGCTTAAAGTGATGTTGCAGGGTGCGCAGGGTGGCAGCGTCCGTGTGGGACTTGCGGAAATGTGCGCAGAGCTGGCGCACCTTTCCGAGCAGGTCGGACAAGCGTGGGTAGCTTTTCAGAAAGCGCTGAACCACCAAATTAAAGACGTGGGCCAGGCATGGCACGTGCGTGAGGCTGCCGAGCTGCAGAGCCGCCACCAGGTTACAGCCGTTGTCACACACGACCATGCCCGGTTGGAGGCTCAGCGGCGCAAGCCAGCGGTCGGTCTGCTGTGTCAGACCCTGCAGCAGTTCGTGGGCCGTGTGCCTCTTATCGCCTAAGCTGAGTAGTTTCAGCACGGCCTGCTGACGCTTGCCCACCGCTGTGCTGCCACACCGCGCGACATCGACTGCTGGCGACATGCTGCTGCTAACACATCTTGATTGCGAGACAGAGGAGGAGGAGGAGGAGGGTGCTTTAGTGGAGGAAGCATACACCTCCGCAGATACCACCACCGAGCTGGGGCCCGCAATTCTGGGGGTGGGTAGGACGTGAGCGGTCCCAGGCTCTGACTCTGTCCCAGCCTCCACTAAATTCACCCAATGTGCCGTCAGGGAGATGTAGTGGCCCTGCCCGCCTGTGCTTGTCCACG
The DNA here is from genome assembly GCF_035609145.1 of Eleutherodactylus coqui. NCBI lineage: Eukaryota > Metazoa > Chordata > Amphibia > Anura > Eleutherodactylidae > Eleutherodactylus > Eleutherodactylus coqui. Next base: position 65,260,611 of record NC_089848.1, on the reverse strand, counting down.
TGTCCGTAGTTAAGTGGACCGTGGCAGTAACCGCGTTGGTGAGGGCGCGTACAATGTTGCGGGAGACGTGGTCGTGCAGGGCTGGGACGGCACATCGGGAAAAGTAGTGGCGACTGGGAACTGAGTAGCGCGGGGCCGCCGCCTCCATGATACTTTTGAAGGACTCCGTTTCCACAACCCTATACGGCAGCATCTCAAGGCTGATGAATTTTGCTATGCGGACGGTTAACGTTTGAGCGTGCGGGTGCGTGGCAGCGTACTTGCGCTTGCGCTCCAACAGTTGCGCAAGCGACGGCTGGACGGTGCGCTGAACTACACTGCTGGATGGGGCCGAGGACAGCGGAGGTGAGGGTGTGGGTGCAGGCCAGGAGACGGTAGTGCCTGTGTCCTGAGAGGGGGGTTGCATCTCAGTGGCAGGTTGGGGCACAGGGGGAGAGGCAGCGGTGCAAACCGGAGGCGCTGAACGGCCTTCATCCCACCTTGCGGGGTGCTTGGCCATCATATGTCTGCGCATGGTGGTGGTGGTGAGGCTGTTGGTGTTGGCTCCCCGGCTGAGCTTTGCGCGACAAAGGTTGCACACCACTGTTCGTCGGTCGTCAGGCGTCTCTGTGAAAAACTGCCAGACCTTAGAGCACCTCGGCCTCTGCAGGGTGGCATGGCGCGAGGGGGCGCTTTGGGAAACACTTGGTGGATTATTCGGTCTGGCCCTGCCTCTACCCCTGGCCACCGCACTGCCTCTTGCAACCTGCCCTGCTGATGCCCTTGACTCCCCCTCTGAAGACCTGTCCTCCTGAGTAAGCGTTGCACACCAGGTGGGGTCAGTCACCTCATCGTCCTGCTGCTCTTCCTCCGAATCCTCTGTGCGCTGCTCCCTCGGACTTACTGCCCTTACTACTACCTCACTGCAAGACAACTGTGTCTGATCGTCATCGTCCTCCTCACCCACAGAAAGTTGTTGAGACAGTTGGCGGAAGTCCCCAGCCTCTTCCCCCGGACCCCGGGAACTTTCGAATGGTTGGGCATCAGTGACGATAAACTCCTCTGGTGGGAGAGGAACCGCTGCTGCCCAATCTAAGCAGGGGCCCGAGAACAGTTCCTGGGAGTGTTCCCGCTCCTGAGCAGGTGTCATTGTAGTGGAGTGAGGAGGCTGGGAGGAAGGAGGAGCAGCAGACAGAGGATTCGGATTTGCAGCAGTGGACGGCGCAGAACTGCGGGTAGACGATAGGTTGCTCGAAGCACTTTCTGCCATCCAGGACAGGACCTGCTCACACTGCTCATTTTCTAATAACCGTCTCCCGCGTGGACCCATTAATTGGGCGATGAATGTGGGGACGCCAGAAACGTGCCTCTCTCCTAATCCCACAGCAGTCGGCTGCGATACACCTGGATCAGGAGCTCGGCCTGTGCCCACACCCTGACTTGGGCCTACGCGTCCTCGGCCGCGTCCACGTCCTCTAGGCCTACCCCTACCTCTCAGCATGCTGTATTACCAGTGATTTGATTTCACAGGCAGCTAATAAATTGACGCAAGACTGCAGGCCAAATATAATTTTTTCCCTTTTTTGAAAACGAAAGGCCCCACTGCCTCTAGTGAATGAATAATCTAAGTTTAATAACTGTGCTGTTTTCCTGCTAATGTGTCACAGAACGTGAGGGTAGCAGAGTTATTAACTGTGGCAGAGCAGGTTTTTTTTTTCCCAATTAAGGAAAGCAAATGGCGAAGCCAGGAGTAAAACGTAGCTGGGTGCGTCTGATTTTTACAGGTTGCACACGCAGCCGACACGTGTCCACCGCCCTTAGGACGGACAGAGGCAGGACAAATAGAATTATTTTCCGTTTTTTTGCACCAAAAGGCAGCACTGCGTATATTCTATGAACATGAGAAGTTTAATAACTGTGCTGTTTTCCTGCTAATGTGTCACAGAACGTGAGGGTAGCAGAGTTATTAACTGTGGCAGAGCAGGTATTTTTTTTCCCAATTAAGGAAAGCAAATGGCGAAGCCAGGAGTAAAACGTTGCTGGGTGCGTCTGATTTTTACAGGTTGCACACGCAGCCGACACGTGTCCACCGGCCTTGGGACGGACAGAGGCAGGACAAATAGAATTATTTTCACTTGTTTTACAAGCAAAAGGCAGCACTGCGTATATTCAATGAATAATAACTGTGTTGTGGCCCTGCCTACACAATTCTTTCCCTGCAGTATCAATGGAGGGTGCAATGCTCTGCAGAGGCGATTTTGAGAAGCAAATAAAAATGCAGCACAGCTAACAGCAGCCAGCACAGTACTGCACACGGTTAAATATGGCCCTAGAAAGGACCGTTGAGGTTCTTGAAGGCTACACTCACTCCTAACACTCTCCCTGCCTATGCAGCACTTCTGTCCCTAATGCCAGGTGCAACGCTCTGCAGAGCCGATTTTGAGAAAAAAAAAATCCCACTGCTAACAGCAGCCAACACACAGCTATCAGTGGCCCTAATAAGGACCTTTGGGGGGTCTTGAAGCCTACACTAACTACCAATTCTTTCCCTACAGCAGCTCCGGTACAAACAGCACTGTCCCTCATCTAACTCACACGGCATCTGAGGCGAACCGCGGGAGGGGCCGACTTTTATGTTCGGGTGACACCTGATCTCCCCAGCCACTCACTGCAGGGGGGTGGTATAGGGCTTCAACGTCACAGGGGGAAGTTGTAATGCCTTCCCTGTCTTTCAATTGGCCAGAAAAGCGCGCTAACGTCTCAGGGAAGGAAGTGAAAGTAACCAGAACACCGCATGGTGTTCGTTACGAATAACGAACATCCCGAACACCCTAATATTCGCACGAATATCAAGCTCGGAAGAACACGTTCGCTCATCTCTATTAATAACTAAAATTTCCCGTATGCCTAGTGTCTATGTTTTTTTTTCAAGTTATTACAAGTTTTAATACATTTAGCAGCAGTTTTTCCATCTTTCAAGAAAGTTTCTAAAAAATATCGATTTTTTTTAGAAACCAATTCAGTTTTGAATTGGCTTTGAGGAGCCTATATACCACAAACACCCCATAAACCACACCATTCCAAAAACTGCAGCCTGAAAGTGTTTATAACGTAATTTAGGAAGTTTGTTAACCCTTTAGGGGTTTCATGGTTTTTAAAGCAAAAGAGAGGTGAAAATTAAAAATTTTATTTTTCATGCAGATTTTCAAGTTTAAACCAGTTTTTCTATCACTCGGCGGAAATGATCAGAGAAACGAAACTTAACATTTATTACACCTATTTTAGAGTCATCACATTTGGGCATAAACTGCTGTCTGGGCACATGTCCATGCTCAGGAGAGAAGGAACACTAATCGCGTTTGGAGCACAGATTTGGCTGGAATAATTTCTGAAAATGTTGCAAATTGTCCAATGTGGAATTGGCCGCAGAACATCCACAGCAATTTACACTACAGGCAATGTGGATAAGAGTTCATTGTTAAATTGTTGTCCCCCACCACCCCTCCGGTTTGGTTGCATTCTCGTCCGAGCAGGCTCAGGGGGGTGGCGGGGGATAGCAGGTGGGAGCGGGGGGAGAGTGAGAGAGATCTCTCTCTCTGTCTCCCCCCCCCCGAGCCTACTCGGATGAGAATGCAGTTACTCGAGAAGAGCGATGCTCACTCGAGTAACTGCATTACCCGAGCGTGCTCACTCATCTCTAGTCACAATGCTCATTTCATGAAGAATACAGGTATACAGGTATTTACTAGAGATGAGCGAACGCGTTCGTCCGAGCTTGATATTCGTGCGAATATTAGGGTGTTCGGGATGTTCGTTATTCGTAACGAACACCATGCGGTGTTCTGGTTACTTTCACTTCCTTCCCTGAGACGTTAGCGCGCTTTTCTGGCCAATTGAAAGACAGGGAAGGCATTACAACTTCCCCCTGCAACGTTTAAGCCCTATACCACCCCCCTGCTGTGAGTGGCTGGCGAGATCAGGTGTTCGCCTAATATAAAAGTCGGCCCCTCCCGCGGCTCGCCTCAGATGCGGTGTGAGTTAGATGAGGGACAGTGCTGTTTATACCGGAGCTGCTGTAGGGAAAGAATTTGTAGTTAGTGTAGGCTTCAAGACCCCCCAAAGGTCCTTATTAGGGCCACTGATAGCTGTGTGTTGGCTGCTGTTAGCAGTGGCATTTTTTTTTTCTCAAAATCGGCTCTGCAGAGCGTTGCACCTGGCATTAGGGACAGAAGGGCTGCATAGGCAGGGAGAGTGTTAGGAGTGAGTGTAGCCTTCAAGAACCTCAACGGTCCTTTCTAGGGCCAAATTTAACCGTGTGCAGTACTGTCCAGGCTGCTGTTAGCTGTGCTGCATTTTTTTTGGGCTTCTCAAAATCGCCTCTGCAGAGCATTCCACCCTCCATTGATACTGCAGGGAAAGAATTGTATAGGCAGGGCCACAACACAGTTATTATTCATAGAATATACGCAGTGCTGCCTTTTGGTGGAAAAACAAGTGAAAATAATTCTATTTGTCCTGCCTCTGTCCGTCCTTACGGGCGGTGGACACGTGTGAGCTGCGTGAAAAACATTGCTAAATCATACGCACCCAGCTACGCTTTACTGCTGGCTTCGCCATTTGCTTTCCTTAATTGGGAAAAAAAATACCTGCTCTGCCAGAGTTATAATAACTCTGCTACCCTCACGTTCTGTGACACATAAGCAGGGACACAGCACAGTTATTAAACTTCTCATGTTCATTGAATATACGCAGTGCTGCCTTTTGGTAGAAAAACAAGTGAAAACAAATCTATTTGTCCAGCCTCTGTCCGTCCTTACGGGCGGTGGACACGTGTGAGCTGCGTGAAAAACATTGCTAAATCATACGCACCCAGCTACGCTTTACTGCTGGCTTCGCCATTTGCTTTCCTTAATTGGGAAAAAAAATACCTGCTCTGCCAGAGTTATAATAACTCTGCTACCCTCACGTTCTGTGACACATTAGCAGGGACACAGCACAGTTATTAAACTTCTCATGTTCATTGAATATACGCAGTGCTGCCTTTTGGTGGAAAAACAAGTGGAAACAAATCTATTTGTCCAGCCTCTGTCCGTCCTTACGGGCGGTGGACACGTGTGAGCTGCGTGAAAAACATTGCTAAATCATACGCACCCAGCTACGCTTTACTGCTGGCTTCGCCATTTGCTTTCCTTAATTGGGAAAAAAAATACCTGCTCTGCCAGAGTTATAATAACTCTGCTACCCTCACGTTCTGTGACACATTAGCAGGGATACAGCACAGTTATTAAACTTCTCATGTTCATTGAATATACGCAGTGCTGCCTTTTGGTGGAAAAACAAGTGAAAACAAATCTATTTGTCCAGCCTCTGTCCGTCCTTACGGGCGGTGGACACGTGTGAGCTGCGTGAAAAACATTGCTAAATCATACGCACCCAGCTACGCTTTACTGCTGGCTTCGCCATTTGCTTTCCTTAATTGGGAAAAAAAATACCTGCTCTGCCAGAGTTATAATAATTCTGCTACCCTCACGTTCTGTGACACATTAGCAGGGACACAGCACAGTTATTAAACTTCTCATGTTCATTGAATATACGCAGTGCTGCCTTTTGGTGGAAAAACAAGTGGAAACAAATCTATTTGTCCAGCCTCTGTCCGTCCTTACGGGCGGTGGACACGTGTGAGCTGCGTGAAAAACATTGCTAAATCATACGCACCCAGCTACGCTTTACTGCTGGCTTCGCCATTTGCTTTCCTTAATTGGGAAAAAAAATACCTGCTCTGCCAGAGTTATAATAACTCTGCTACCCTCACGTTCTGTGACACATAAGCAGGGACACAGCACAGTTATTAAACTTCTCATGTTCATTGAATATACGCAGTGCTGCCTTTTGGTGGAAAAACAAGTGAAAACAAATCTATTTGTCCAGCCTCTGTCCGTCCTTACGGGCGGTGGACACGTGTGAGCTGCGTGAAAAACATTGCTAAATCATACGCACCCAGCTACGCTTTACTGCTGGCTTCGCCATTTGCTTTCCTTAATTGGGAAAAAAAATACCTGCTCTGCCAGAGTTATAATAACTCTGCTACCCTCACGTTCTGTGACACATTAGCAGGGACACAGCACAGTTATTAAACTTCTCATGTTCATTGAATATACGCAGTGCTGCCTTTTGGTGGAAAAACAAGTGAAAACAAATCTATTTGTCCAGCCTCTGTCCGTCCTTACGGGCGGTGGACACGTGTGAGCTGCGTGAAAAACATTGCTAAATCATACGCACCCAGCTACGCTTTACTGCTGGCTTCGCCATTTGCTTTCCTTAATTGGGAAAAAAAATACCTGCTCTGCCAGAGTTATAATAACTCTGCTACCCTCACGTTCTGTGACACATTAGCAGGGACACAGCACAGTTATTAAACTTAGATTATTCATTCACTAGAGGCAGTGGGGCCTTTCGTTTTCCAAAAAGGGAAAAAATTATATTTGGCCTGCAGTCTTGCGCCAATTTATTTCCTGCCTGTGAAATCAAATCACTGGTAATACAGCATGCTGAGGGGTAGGGGTAGGCCTAGAGGACGTGGACGCGGCCGAGGACGCGGAGGGCCAAGTCAGGGTGTGGGCACAGGCCGAGCTCCTGATCCCGGTGTGTCGCAGCCGACTGCTGCGCGATTAGGAGAGAGGCACGTTTCTGGCGTCCCCACATTCATCGCCCAATTAATGGGTCCACGCGGGAGACGGTTATTAGAAAATGAGCAGTGTGAGCAGGTCCTGTCCTGGATGGCAGAAAGTGCTTCGAGCAACCTATCGTCAACACGCAGTTCTGCGCCGTCCACTGCTGCAAATCCGAATCCTCTGTCTGCTGCTCCTCCTTCCTCCCAGCCTCCTCACTCCACTACAATGACACCTGCTCAGGAGCGGGAACACTCCCAGGAACTGTTCTCGGGCCCCTGCTTAGATTGGGCAGCAGCGGTTCCTCTCCCACCAGAGGAGTTTATCGTCACTGATGCCCAACCATTCGAAAGTTCCCGGGGTCCGAGGGAAGAGGCTGGGGACTTCCGCCAACTGTCTCAACAACTTTCTGTGGGTGAGGAGGACGATGACGATCAGACACAGTTGTCTTGCAGTGAGGTAGTAGTAAGGGCAGTAAGTCCAAGGGAGCAGCGCACAGAGGATTCGGAGGAAGAGCAGCAGGACGATGAGGTGACTGACCCCACCTGGTGTGCAACGCTTACTCAGGAGGACAGGTCTTCAGAGGGGGAGTCAAGGGCATCAGCAGGGCAGGTTGCAAGAGGCAGTGCGGTGGCCAGGGCCAGGGGTAGAGGCAGGGCCAGACCGAATAATCCACCAAGTGTTTCCCAAAGCGCCCCCTCGCGCCATGCCACCCTGCAGAGGCCGAGGTGCTCTAAGGTCTGGCAGTTTTTCACAGAGACGCCTGACGACCGACAAACATTGGTGTGCAACCTTTGTTGCGCAAAGCTCAGCCGGGGAGCCAACACCAACAGCCTCACCACCACCACCATGCGCAGACATATGATGGCCAAGCACCCCACAAGGTGGGACGAAGGCCGTTCACCGCCTCCGGTTTGCACCCCTGCCTCTCCCCCTGTGCCCCAACCTGCCACTGAGATGCAACCCCCCTCTCAGGACACAGGCACTACCGCCTCATGGCCTGCACCCACACCCTCATCTCCGCTGTCCTCGGCCCCATCCAGCAGTGTAGTTCAGCGCACCGTTCAGCCGTCGCTTGCGCAAGTGTTCGAGCGCAAGCGCAAGTACGCCGCCACGCACCCGCACGCTCAAACGTTAACCGTCCGCATAGCAAAATTCATCAGCCTTGAGATGCTGCCGTATAGGGTTGTGGAAACTGAGTCCTTCAAAAGTATCATGGAGGCGGCGGCCCCGCGCTACTCAGTTCCCAGTCGCCACTACTTTTCCCGATGTGCCGTCCCAGCCCTGCACGACCACGTCTCCCGCAACATTGTGCGCGCCCTCACCAACGCGGTTACTGCCACGGTCCACTTAACTACGGACACGTGGACAAGCACAGGCGGGCAGGGCCACTACATCTCCCTGACGGCACATTGGGTGAATTTAGTGGAGGCTGGGACAGAGTCAGAGCCTGGGACCGCTCACGTCCTACCCACCCCCAGAATTGCGGGCCCCAGCTCGGTGCTGGTATCTGCGGAGGTGTATGCTTCCTCCACTAAAGCACCCTCCTCCTCCTCCTCCTCCTCTGTCTCGCAATCAAGATGTGTTAGCAGCAGCATGTCGCCAGCAGTCGGTGTCGCGCGGTGTGGCAGCACAGCGGTGGGCAAGCGTCAGCAGGCCGTGCTGAAACTACTCAGCTTAGGCGATAAGAGGCACACGGCCCACGAACTGCTGCAGGGTCTGACAGAGCAGACCGACCGCTGGCTTGCGCCGCTGAGCCTCCAACCGGGCATGGTCGTGTGTGACAACGGGCGTAACCTGGTGGCGGCTCTGCAGCTTGGCAGCCTCACGCACGTGCCATGCCTGGCCCACGTCTTTAATTTGGTGGTTCAGCGCTTTCTGAAAAGCTACCCACGCTTGTCAGACCTGCTCGTAAAGGCGCGCCGGCTCTGCGCACATTTCCGCAAGTCCCAGACGGACGCTGCCACCCTGCGCACCCTGCAACATCACTTTAAGCTGCCAGTGCACCGACTGCTGTGCGACGTGCCCACACGGTGGAACTCTACGCTCCACATGTTGGCCAGGCTCTATGAACAACGTAGAGCTATAGTCGAATACCAACTCCAACATGGGCGGCGCAGTGGGAGTCAGCCTCCTCAATTCCTTTCAGAAGAGTGGGCCTGGTTGGCAGACATCTGCCATGTCCTTGGTAATTTTGAGGAGTCTACCCAGGTGGTGAGCGGCGATGCTACAATCATTAGCGTCACCATTCCTCTGCTATGCATCTTGAGAAATTCCCTGCAAACCATAAAGGCAGCTGCTTTGCGCTCGGAAACGGGGGCGGGGGAAGACAGTATGCCGCTGGATAGTCAGGGCACCCTCCTGTCTATTTCTCAGCGCGTACAGGAGGAGGAGGAGGAGCATGAGGAGGATGAGGAGGAGGGGGAAGAGACAGCTTGGGCCGCTGCTGACGGTACACCGGCTGATTGCCTGTCATCCTTTCAGCGTGTATGGCCTGAGGAGGAGGAGGAGGAGGATCCTGAAAGTGATCTTCCTAGTGAAGACAGCCATGTGTTGCGTACAGGTACCCTGGCACACATGGCTGACTTCATGTTAGGATGCCTTTCTCGTGACCCTCGCGTTGCACGCATTCTGGCCACTACGGATTACTGGGTGTACACACTGCTCGATCCACGGTATAAGGAGAACCTGCCCACTCTGATTCCCGAAGAGGAAAGGGGTTCGAGAGTGTTGCTATACCACAGGACCCTGGCGGACAAGCTGATGGTAAAATTCCCAGCCGACAGCGCTAGTGGCAGAAGGCGCAGTACCAAGGGCAAGGTAGCAGGGGATGTGCGTAGATCGAGCAGCATGTACATCCCAGGCAGTGCAACAGTCTTTAAGGGCCTGGCCAGCTTTATGGCTCCCCACCAAGACTGTGTCACCGCTCCCCAGTCACGGCTGAGTCGGCGGGAGCACTGTAAAAGGATGGTGAGGGAGTACGTAGCGGATCGCACGACCATCCTTGGTGACGCCTCTGCCCCCTACAACTACTGGGTGTCGAAGCTGGACATGTGGCCTGAACTAGCGCTGTATGCCCTGGAGGTGCTTGCTTGTCCTGCGGCTAGCGTGTTGTCGGAGAGGGTGTTTAGTGCGGCTGGGGGAATCATCACAGATAAGCGTAGCCGCTTGTCAACCGACAGTGCCGACAGGCTAACACTCATCAAGATGAACAAAGGCTGGATTTCCCCAGACTTCTGTTCTCCACCAGCGGACAGCAGCGATACGTAAGCAATACGTAGGCTGCACCCGCGGATGGAAGCTACGTTCTCTCTCACCATCCAAAACGGGGACATTTCTGCTTCATCAATCTGTGTCTAATATTCCTCCTCCTCCTGCTCCTCCTCCTGAAACCTCACGTAATCACGCTGAACGGGCAATTTTTCTTAGGGCCACAAGGCTCACTCAAATAATTTTTCAGAACAATTTTTATAAGTTTCAATGCGCTTAAAAGCATTGGAACTTTAACTTGAACCAATTTTTCGTTACACTGGGCTGCCTCCAGGCCTAGTTACCACTTAAGCCACATTAACCAAAGCGATTAATGGGTTTCACCTGCCCTCTTGGCTGGCCATGGCCAATTTTTGGGATGTACATTAGTACTGTTGATACAGCAATTTTTGTGGGCCCTCGCCTACAGTGTAATCAAATTAATTTTTAGCCCACCTGCATTACAGCTGACGTTACCTCAGCTGTGTTGGGCAATGCAATGGGATATTTTTATGTACCGCCGGTGGGTTCCAGGGAGCCACCCATGCTGTAGGTGAACACTGAGTTTTTAATACATCTGTACACTTCTAAAGAACCCGTCTGACTGGGGCATGCAGTGTGGGCCGAAGCCCACCTGTATTACGCACGACATTACTACCTCAGCTGTGTTGGGCAATGCAATGGGATATTTCTATGTACCGCCGGTGGCTTCCTGGCACCCACCCAGGCAGTGGGTCCACAGGGAGTTTAACCTACATGTGTCCACTTGTAAAGAACCCCAGTCTGACTGGGGCATGCAGTGTGGGCCGAAGCCCACCTGCATTAAGCACGACATTACTACCTCAGCTGTGTTGGGCAATGCAATGGGATATTTTTGTGTACCGCCGGTGGGTTCCAGGGAGCCACCCATGCTGTAGGTGCACACTGAGTTTTTAAGACATCTGTACACTTCTAATGAACCCGTCTGACTGGGGCATGCAGTGTGGGCCGAAGCCCACCTGTATTACGCACGACATTACTACCTCAGCTGTGTTGGGCAATGCAATGGGATATTTCTATGTACCGCCGGTGGCTTCCTGGCACCCACCCATGCTGTAGGTGCACACGGAGTTTTTACTACATCTGTACACTTATAAAGAACCCCAGTCAGACTGGGGCATGCAGTGTGGGCCGAAGCCCACCTGCATTAAGCACGACATTACTACCTCAGCTGTGTTGGGCAATGCAATGGGATATTTCTGTGTACCGCCGGTGGGTTCCAGGGAGCCACCCATGCTGTGGGTCGACAGGGACTTCACAATAGGGAGTTGTACCTGCCTGTGTCTATGAATTAAAAAGCCCGGTCTGACTGGGGCATGCAGACACCTTGACAGAATGAATAGTGTGTGGCACATAGGTTCCCCATTGCTATGCCCACGTGTGCAGCTCCTGATGGCGGTGGCACAGGATTCTATTTCTCATTGCTTCTGTACAGCATTGTGGGCTATCGCTCCGCCACTTTTAAAGAGGGTCGCTGCCTAGCCGTGCCAACCTCTGCAGTGTGTGCCTGCGGTCCCTCGTCATGGCAGACGCAATTCTAAATAGACATGAGCGTGGTGTGGCATGAGGGCAGCTGAAGGCTGCCCAGGGACACTTTGGTGTGCGCTGTGGGGGGGGAGGGGGTGGGCGGTTGGGCAGCATGTAACCCAGGAGAAGTGTCAGTGGAGTGTCATGCAGGCAGTGATTGTGCTTTGTTGGAGGTAGTGTGGTGCTTAGCAAAGGTATGCCATGCTAATGAGGGCTTTTCAGAAGTAAAAGTTGTTGGGAGGGGGGGGGGCCCACTCTTGCCGGTATTGTGGCTTAATAGTGGGACCTGTGAACTTGAGATGCAGCCCAACATGTAGCCCCTCGCCTGCCCTATCCGTCACTGTGTCATTCCCATCACTTTCCTGAATTGCCCAGATTTTCACACATGAAAACCTTAGCGAGCATCAGCGAAATACAAAAATGTTCTGGTCGCCCATTGACTTCAATGGGGTTCGTTGTTCGAAACGAACCCTCGAGCATCACGGGAAGTTCGTTCCGAATAACGAACACCCGAACATTTTGGTGTTCGCTCATCTCTAGTATTTACCTAAACTGACATTTCAGGAAAGTTTACAGATCCTCTTTAACATCTATTGCTTATCCAACATACAATAATACTCCTTTATAGGTTATCATAGATAACTGATAGAATAAGTAATGCCCCAATTAATACAATATTTAAAAACTACAAATGTAGGTGAGATGAGTTATCAAGTTTGTCACCTCACATAACTCATCACTGTGCCTCCATGTGTTCTCTGTGGTTTTCCATAGACCTGTAAATCCCAATGCATTACCATACAGTCAGGGAGTTACGAAGCGTGTAGCCTAAAATAGCTGCTGGGCGTTCATCACTCCATTGTCACATCCATCTTAGTAGCAACTGTAGAACAAACTGACTATCAAACCACTACTTCTATTTCTAAACCAGACCCAGAAACACTGAAAAAGTATCCCCAATTAGCAGATCCTATCTTTAAGAACATTACAAGAGCATTTATATAACTGAAACATTGTGATAGCATAGGAATGAAAATTATATGATTACATAACTTTGCCATTTTTTTCCTACAGATGGCGCTGTACGACTTGAAAAACAACCTGTTATTTCTATTTAATTGAAAACCATAAAGCTATAATCACAACTTTCCGGAGGTCTTTGCCTATTGCATCGGTTTCATATGCAGATATTCTGTATACGTGCAAAATTGCAACTGCAAATTGGAGTCAGGAAGGATTTTTTCCCTTAAATAGGGAAAATTGGCTTCTACCTCATTGGGTTTTTTCTTTTTTGCCTCCCTCTGGATCAACATTGGGGGTAATAGGCTGAACTGGATGGACGTAGATATGTCTTTTCTCGGTCTTACATGCTATGTTACTAGACATTCCCTGATTTATGTCAATGTGAATGAATGTACAAGGAGCCGCAGGTATTAGTAGTTCCTATTCAGCCTGTATACTACATAGTAGGCAAGCACTGTCAGTTTTATAATGCAAAGTGTTTACCAAAAAGAGATTATATTGGAGATACACTTGTATAATTCACTGAGAAGGAATACAAGAATGTGAAGCAAATAATAAACATATAGCATACCTTTATTTCTTGGTTTCCTGTCTATCCAGTCACCAATTAAGGCCCCAAACACTAACACAGAGCCGGCTACCACTAAGCCAAAAACAGCTGTTAGCAGCAGGTTATGTCCATAGAGTTCTATGAGGAATACAGAAATGGCAAAGTGCCACATGCGGTCCCCCTGAAAACAAGCATGAAGACACATTCGTTAATAGCGGTTACTTGTTCTTACCAGATTAATAACTCTCGGCTCCACTCGAAGCCTGAAAATTGAAACGTGACTAATATCCCACTGATCTATTGTGTCAGTCTAACCGGGGTCCAAGATGGAAGCTGACATATGAAGACACATCTACTAAACGAGCTAGAGTCTTGGAGATTGTAGCAATACATGACAAAACAGTCAACATATCTCAGTCACATTTTAAGTGCTGAAGAAAAATGATAAAATGCTTTAGGGCTGAAAAAAGTTTTTAGGATTTCCATTACAGTCATTGGATTCTCCACTTTTTTGACCTATGTGACTATGGCATAGAGTTGGAGTATTGAGCAGCTAATTAACATATGTATTGATAATATCCTATACAAACTACACTTGCTTCCCAAACGTAATTGGACACCTGAACAAGATTCAAAAGTAGTGTTTATTTATATATGTCAATACTTAATGGGGCTTCTTTGGCCCTAATGGCATCGGCTATTCTCCATGGCTTACTTTCAACAAGGTATACCTCCTTGCTCATGGTTTTTGCTATTACAACCAACAGATCAAGACCATGCCATGGAAAACATCCCAGACCATAACTGAACCTCCACTGTACCTAACTGTTGGCACAATACACTCAGGAAAAAGGCATTCCCCAGGCGTCCTCCACACCCAGGTACATCCATTTGATTTGAAAATGGAGAAGTGCAATTCATTACTCCATAGAACTTCCTTCCCCTTGCTCAACTGTCCAAAGACGATGCTCCTTGTAAACAGCCAGATACAACTTCTCTGAGAGTACTTCCCAGACATTTGCAGGATGAATGGAGGGAAATACCAAGTGAAGTGTATTAGACGTTAGTAAAAAGCATGCCATGGAGAGTATCCGAAGTCATTAGGGCCAAAGGAGGCCTCATTAGGTTTTAGCATATGTAAATTAATACTACTTTTGATTCTTTCTCAGGTATCCAATTGCTTTTGGTAGGATAGTGTATGTATTGATTATATCCTATACAAACTATGTATTGCTCCATCTTTATCTATTTATATAATAGGGCTTAATCATGTAATTATCTTTAAAATGTCTGTGGCATGAGATACACTGACAGATAGTCGAAGGCTCTATATGTATGGCCAGCAGCCATAGTGTCCTGAACAGATGTTTTTAGTGCAGATTTCTGCAACTGACAATCTATAACTGAAATCTGCAGCAAGCCCTAATCCACAGAAAGGTTTCTTTATCAAGAACATTTTTTAAGAATTCTTGATGGTAACCATAGGGAAGAGAGAAGAGGTCAGCAATCCTGGACATCCTGTTTGTGCCGGCCTGGACTGCTGGTGCTTTGGCATCGCTCTGCTCCATCTACGTTCTCCCTGTTGTCTTGATGCTATGTCACGTTGCAGTTTCCAGGCGATATTAGATTTGCAGTAAATCAGCACATAGAGAATGTGTGTATGCGGTTGACAGCTGCAGAAGGGGTATAGATTTCTCCACATCAGACTACAACACGTCAACATATCCTTATGTGTGTAACCAGCAACCATACCATTACAAACAGTATTTGGCACACACCTATAGCAGCAGTATGCTGAGGTAGTACCAGTGGCAATCGGTCACACACTTAAAGTTACGACCTTTCTGCTGTATATCAATGTGCTACTATATGTATGAGGCTGCACCGTACTTGGCATCATGGCTGCTGGTCACACACAGTCTGTATAGATTATGCTAAAGCCATGCTGTTAGGAAACACATGCTACTGCTTTTTTGGCCATGGACAGGAATACGGTAAGGACTATTGGTACAGAGGCTTCTTGTGATGTTGGAGTTCCCTAGACCAGAGTCTTTATAATGGTGATTTAGTGATTAAAAGTAATTTTGAATTATGGATATTAAAGAGGTTGCCTAGTTTAGAATACCCATTTTTATAAATCTTATTAGGTAATTCTGAGTTAACAGACGGGCATCCTCATCTCTTGGCAAGAGTGAAAAATGGTTACAATGACAATCGTGTAATACTTAATTTCCCCTGTGGGAGTGCTGCAGGGAAATTGATTGCTTACTGTGAGATTTCCCCATAGATTACAGATGATTGCTAGGTGTCCCAGCAGGAGTTCACTTTGAGATCTCCTTATTGTCAAGGGACTCTTCTAACAAGTAGGCAATGTCCAAAGCAGAGAACCTCTTCAGTTAGAAAAATGAAAAAATGACTTTCAAGCAGAAATTTTGTTTCATAGTTAATGAAATGTTCCAAGGTCTCCTTAAAGAAGCTTATAAATATATTGCTGTTTCAGGCTGATTCGGTCTTCATAAAAGCACCATGTAGGACAACGGTTTTCAAAAAGATTGTCATATATGCAGGAACTAACCAGAGCAGGATGTCACAAGGCCCATGACACCTGATGCTATGTCCAAAGGGGAAAGTAGAGGACATGGCCTAGCAATTTGGAACTCTGGGCCTCTTCATGCACATAACCAACTGCTTATGTCAGTCACCTACTGTGTTACATCATGGTATACAACAAAACTGCATTTTGAACTTACCCATATTGACAGTGCACAGCTTACATAGACAAGAAATCTTGGTCCCATGAGGTAGCTGACAGCCGGGCCTGATAAAACCAAATATACATTTTTGTTACATAAGACGCTATGCGGGTTTTGTTGCAAAACAATAGCAATGTGAAAAAGTAAACACATAAGGGAAAATCATCTAATTTTACTACACATTTTTGGAAACCATTATACTATTCTGAAATTTTGAACCTGATTAGCAAAACTTCTTAAGGGATCGGTCAGACGACCGTGGTTTACACGTTGCTAAGCTGACATGCAGGGATTATGCGCGTGTATCAGGGCTGCTCCTAGCTGCGTGGAGCAGCTGTTCACACATCCATGGTGCAGGCAGCCTGATTCCACAGCTCCCATAGGAGCCTATGGTAAGCACCCTAGACAGCGCACACCATGGAGCTGATATGCGAGTCGGCATTCGCTCTCCTAACTTTGTTAGAAGCGCAGATCTCTGTGCTTCTATAAAACGTCCATGTGAGTGCTTCCATAGCAACCTATTGATTGCTATAGGAGCACTGCTGTAGCAGCGTGAGAACCACGCTTGTCTGACCTCGGCCTAACAGTTTTCAAAAAAGACAAAAGAAATTCAGCTACTACTGATATTGACTCCCAAAATTATGGAAGTGAAACTAATGAATGGCTCGGTGCTGGACAACCTAGAGATTAAAATAAGAAATAAAGGACAAAAGATGGAATACATCCAGCACTCAGTCAACAAAGCAAAAATAGTAAAAATTTTATTTTTTTTATTCATTCATTCATCAAAATTCACTGAAAAAAATCATGTATAAATAAAAGTGCATTCGAGTTGCACCTGCATATATACAAAAAAGTGCAACACATATACTACAGTATATTGTACAGTATATAAAAGCAGTAATGGGCAGTTATGGGCAGCACATTTTAAATGTCCCACTGTAAGCAGCAGGGTATTCTTGCAGCCTTGCTGCTGGGCAATTCTCCAGCAGCGGGGGGCAGTAGTGGACTCCCTCCACCTCTCTCCCCAAAGAATTTTCCTATAGCTGGGAGATAGAGGGGGGCAGGGTAACAGGGCTTCCCCGAAAGCATGGGAGAATGGGGCAGAGCGAGAGGGATCCACCCTCTAGCCCCGCCCCCTCTTTATTTGCCATGGGCAATATCTGTAAGATGCCCTATAGCCCTGCCCCTCTATCCAGCCCTGCCCCTCTCTAGCCCCGCCTACTCTCTCTGCACTATCGGGATATCCCTCGGGGATCCCCAGAGCAGGGAGAGAGAGAGAGCAGGCTAGGGTTTAATCCCCCATAGCAGGGAGAGAGAGCGGAGCTATGGAGGATAAACCCATAGCAGGGAGAGACAGAGCGGGGCCATGGGTTAATCCCCCAAAGCCCAGCTTACTCTCCCTACTATGGGGAAACCTGCGAGGCTTCATCTCTCTCTCCACTTGGAGCAGCTGCGCAATTTCAAGCGCAGCTGCTCCAGTGAGCAGCTGCCCATTCACGCGATTTTTAGTGCAGTATGGGCACAATTTTTTCATGCACCTATGCTGTGCTTAAACAGCGCTCGTGTAAACGAGGCCTCAAGGAGGAATTCATATAGGATAATGATATACAGTTTGTCTCAAAAGTGTGGAAACATCCATAAAGAAAGAAAACTGTTTGCTCAATGGTGATCCAATTTTGCAGACAATCTCTGTTAGGCCATGTCACCAAAATCAAAATCTGGATGACCAGAAATCGTTAATGATGAAGCATCAGCGACTGCCGTCCACATTTTGCTTCTCAGAATTTGATAACTGCACTGTTGGTAATGGGCGGTCTGGTTGGGGAGTGTTTATTGAAATCAGCGGCTATGACACATGTGCTTCATGACACTAACCTTCCCTTTGGAAAAATTAAAGTTGAAACCCAGATAGCGGAATTCAAAATGTCTTGCAGTTTGTATGCAAAATTGAATCAAAGTCTGCCAAACCATTTTCATTCCACAGGATGGTCCAAAGCTATGGAGACACCTGAATAAATGGAAAATGGTGGCTGGCAATGCCATCCTGTGTGTGCCATGTTGCTAAAGAGAAGGGGGAAAATCTGTGAGGGGTTGTGTCCAGCACAGCGGACATTTTGAAAGCCACCACCTTGGAACAAAGTCGATATTTTCAAATGGGAAGGGGTGTATGTGATATGTGCATCTGATAGAGAATTTGATGAAGAATCCACTCATGCTTCATTGCACAGTTGGAAAATTGCTTGCCAAAATTCGCCAAACAGGTTCTGTGTTGGACCTGCCAAATAGTGGAGGCAACAAAACTGCAACAGATGAAGCAACAACAATGGCTATCCTCGCACCCTTCTGCAAGAGCCCACATTGTAGCACCGGGTGACTGTCACAGGAGAATGGGTTGAATCAAACCACCATGGAGTGGATGCTGGATATGCAAAAACAACACCTGTACAAGATCCAGTTGCTGCATCATCTCAATGATGGTGATCCCGATCGCCATGTTGAATTTGTGGAATGGGTGGCAATTGCAATGGGACCCACATTTCAGTTCAGTGATGAAGCAAACTTCTGCATGGACTGGGAGATGACCAAAGAAAACATTTGCTACTGGTCCAAAATGAACCCACACTGGACAGATCCCTCCAAGATGGTTGACACACAGAAAGTCATGGTGTAGTGCGGTGTGTGAGGTAAAAAGATAGGAAGACCATTCTTCACCGACGGTAACCTTACTGCTGCCAAGTATCTGCAACTGTTACATAATGATGTGTTCCCATTACTGTGCAGTAAAGATGGCAAATTTCCAGTGTTCTTCCACCAGGTTGGTGTTCTTGTCGCACATCATGGTCCGTGAGATTTTGGATCAGCAGTTTCTGGGTAAGTATATTGGGTTCGTGGCCCAGTGGAGTGGACCCCGTGCTCCCCAGATCTCACTCTCTTGGACATTTACCTATGGGACGATGCCAAGTCCAGCGTTTACACAGTGAAAATCCAGAGTATGGCGCACATGCAACAGCGGATCCTGGACAACTGCAAGCAATTCTGCTGAGGATTTGCTTGTGAATGGGAGAAAAGGTTAGCTTTGACAATGCAGATCAAGCATATACTGTAGTGGATTGTTGTTGTGATCCATGTCACAGAAAAATTGTTAATAACTTTTGGTAGGAATAAAGTTACATGACAGATTTGGATTCCTCATCAAATTCTCTATCAGATACATATGTCACATGCACACCTTCTTATTTGAAAATATCAGCTTGGTTTCAAAATGTGGCTTTCAAAATGGCCACCATGTTGGACACCGCCCCTCTCATATTTGTCCTCTTCCCCTTAACAACATGTCACACACAGGGTGGCATTCCCAACCACTGTGTTCCATTTATTCAGGTTTCCATACTTTTGGACCACCCTGTATATGGGTGTTTCCACACTTCTGAGACACCCTGTAAATTCTTTTGCATAGGCAAGGAAAGAAAAGGAAAAATACTCTCCAATGCAGATTGCCTGACATGCCACAAGTTGTAAAGGATATACGTAACTGCCATCAAAATGTAATAGCTCAATATAGCCCAAAATCCAAGGAATACACTCATCAAAAACAACCCCTCCCCTAAAAGGCGTTGTCGGAATGGATATATTACAGGATATAGACATTAAAGGGGTTGTCTCATGAAATCAAGTGGGGTTCAGCACTTCTGTATGGCCATATTAATGCACTTTGTAATGTACATTGTGCATTAATTATGAGCCATACAGAAGTTATTCACTTACCTGCTCTGTTGCTAGCGTCCCCGTCGCCATGGATCCGTCTAAAATCGCCGACTTCTGGCGATTTTAGACGCGATTGCGCTGTGCGGTCTTCTGTGCGGTGAATGGGGCCACTCGTGCCGGAGAGCTGGTCCTCGTAGCTCCGCCCCGTCACGTGTGCCGATTCCAGCCAATCAGGAGGCTGGAATCGGCAATGGACCGCACAGAGCCCACAGTGCACCATGGGAGAAGACCCGCGGTGCATCGTGGGTGAAGATCCCGGCGGCCATCTTAGTAAGGTAAGGAAGAAGTCGCCGCAGCGCGGGGATTCGGGTAAGTACTAAACTTTTTTTTTTTTAACACATGCATTGGGTTTGTCTCGCTCCGAACGGGGGGCCTATTGAAAAAAAAAACCCCGTTTCGGCATGAGACAACCCCTTTAAGTAACTAGAAGGGTTGTTGATCTCAAATGTTGATCCAAGGATTATTCTGACTGCCATTATGGCGTCGGGAAGGATTTTTTCCCCCTAGAATGAGGGTAAATTGGCTTCTGCCTCACTGGGTCTTTTTTTTGCCTTCCTCTGATTCAACAAGAGGAGGTGGAAACTGTCTGAACTGGATGGATATTTGTCTTTTTTCAGCCTAACATATTATGTTACTATGAATGAAACTTTCTCTGTGTGATTGTAACATTGATATAAGTAGGGGATTACAATATCAGAGCAAATGAAAAATTTATTGTGGAAAACTGACTCTTTAAGGAAAACTAGTACCCTGTTGTACCGCCTCTAGCTTGGATACAAGATGTGATACGGGTGGGCATGGAGGCTCTAGTACCCTGTTGGACCGTCTCTAGCTTGGATGTAAGATGTGATACGGGTGAGCATGGAGGCTCTAGTACCATGTTGGACGGGCTCTAGCTTGGGTGCAAGATGTAATACGGGCGGGCATGGAGACATACAAATTCCATATGGTATCCTGGTCCACATTTGCTGTAATTGAGCCTCTAGATCATGCAAACACATAAGCTGTCAATGTTGGCATCCCAGCTGGTCCCATACATATTCTATTAGTGATAAATCTGGCGACTGATCAGGACATACAAGTGTGACAATGTTGTAGTGGCATGAATGTGACACCCTTGCTGTGTGTAGCCAAGCATTATACTGCCACAGGAGAATACCTCTTGGAAGCCGCCATGAGAGGAACACATGTGGCTGCAGGATGTCCTGAACATATCGCTAAGCTGTCATTGTCCCTCGTACCACTACTAGGGGCGATCGACTGTTGTATGTGATGGACCCCAGACCATCACACCAGCAGGGGGCTGTGTGCCACTCCACAGCAAAGGCGGGAATATGGTGCTCACCCCCAGGTCTCAGGTCATGAACACGGCCATAGTCAGTGCCCAAACTAAACCTGGATTTGTCACTGAAGACAACTTGGTTACGTTCCATAGCTGTCCAGTTTCATCATTAACGACACAATTGCAAACAGAGGTGACGGTGGGTGTCAAATGCAGTATACATAATGGGCCCCGAGAGACCAAATGTTCTTTAGTCAAGTGCCTGGAAACGGTTCCGACTGACACAGTGGTAGTGTAGTGATGTTAGTGATGGTGCTACCTGTCTCTTAATGGCGGACAATGAAACAGTTGGAGCTGCTTCTGCTTATCAGACAATCCTCTCTACTAGTGGTTTCTCGAGGGTGTTCTGAGCCAAGTAGCCTTGTGTGTGTTCCCTCACACAACCACTGGTCCAGCACCCAGCAGACTGGTCAGAATGGCCCAGGTGATGACCAATTTGTTGATATGACTATCCAGCTCCCCCATTCCAATAAAGCTCCCCTCTCAAACTGTTAACTGGGTGAAATCTCTTCTCTGCGTCATAGACATGTCTAGTGGTCAACAAGATCTACACAAGTGGAAGAAGAGGTCACTACACACAAGGAGCCTCCGAGAGCCTTTTATAAG
This sequence comes from Eleutherodactylus coqui, assembly GCF_035609145.1. Lineage (NCBI taxonomy): Eukaryota > Metazoa > Chordata > Amphibia > Anura > Eleutherodactylidae > Eleutherodactylus > Eleutherodactylus coqui. Next base: position 65,239,107 of record NC_089848.1, on the reverse strand, counting down.
CCCAAGACTGAACCACTTTTAGGGCCTCTGGTGACAAGACTGTTCATCTAATCACACCACCACTCTGATCATTTGTACATCTGCCTGAGATGTAACTGCATGCCAAGCTTTGCAGTAAAACGGCAACTCCTTATAAAGGCTGGATTTTTTTTGACAAAGTGTAGTTGGTAAAGAATACTGCCTGTGATGTAGACTTCACAGAGTTGATATAGACATGAATATAAATGTCAACATCCATGCAATTAGTACGATCCGAACATCCAGTGAAAGGTTAATGGAGAACAAATTGCAGTGATTAGCAACAAGAAAATAATGTCCATAAATTATATTCTCTAATTGATTAGATGTGCTATGAGAAAAGTGAAAATGTAAATAACAGCTGGAGGAATACATATAGTACCAACACTAATAGACAGCCATAATGTAAGCTCTCATAGCCGAGATGTTCAAACAGTGAGGGATTCCATTAGTAAAGAAGATCATTAGTGTTCAGACTGAAGAGTTCAATGCAATGAAGCAGCAAATGTCCACACAAACAGTGCAGCAACAGACAAACACTGATCTAAGGAAGTTCAGCAACAGGTCAGCAATTACTCAAGGCACCATAAAGTCCTTCCTGGCGGATATTACGGCAGCACAGCGGCACTGCATCAGGAGAGAAAATGAGCTCGGCAATAAGATGAAGTACAGTGATACCTTGGGTTGCGAGTGCCTCAGCTTACAAGCTTTTTGACTTAGGAGCAGGCTCTCTCCTGAATTTTTGCTCTGATTTAAGAGCAAAAACTTGGGTTAAGAGCCTTGCTCTCAATGAGGCCGCCGGCAACCCCATTGAAAGCAAATGGCCTACCGGCAACCCCTGCAGTGATTTTCAGGGAAGGGCTTTAAATATAAGCCCTTCCCTGAAAATCTTCCCTAGCTGTAGTAAAAGATATATACTCACGCTGCTCCTGGGGCTCAGGCATGTCTAGCCGCCGCTTGTTCTCCCTGCATTTTTAATCCCCGCTTGCTGAAAAGCTTCAGAGCAGTGCAGGGAAAACAAGTGGTGGCTAGACGCGCCTGAGCCCGGCAGCTGCGGAGAGGTGACTATATATTTTTTTTTAATTTTTAACACATTCTATTGCTTTCAATGGGGCAATGCCATCCTCATTGAAATCAGTGGGAGAGCTTCGCGATCTGGAACGGATTAATGGCTTTTCCATTCATTTCAATGGGGAAAATTGATTTGACCTATTAGTGTTTTGGGTTAAGGGCTCCGTCATGGAACAAATTAAACTCTTAACCCAAGGCACTATTGTACTTGTAAACTAGGAACACCAGGCAGGACACATGGCCACAGAAAGGCTGGCATCAGACATCAGCACCACCACCGATGTTTGTCAGAAGCTGACTTCATCGGGATATGCAACATGGATGAACGGGCTATACAGGGTGATTCGAAAAGAATGGCGCAAAAGTAAAGCTGATTTATTCATACATTAATTGACATTAAACACCCAGAATAACATGACAAGATAGAAGAACTCTTCAAGTTTTTAACACACCATACGGATGTTGGATGTGAACTCCGTTGATGACACGGCAGATGTCAAGTTGGTAGTCCAGTTCTACCCAGATGCATCACAGTATATAGTCTGTTAGCTATTCCACTGCAGCGGAGATGCTTTATTTGAGGTTATCTAGCATCACCACCCGCGCCCGCATTGAACATATGTAAGGTGAGTTGAAAACTCGAAGAGTTCTTCTATCTTGTCATGTTATTCTGGCTGTTGTATGTCCCTTCATGTGTGAATAAATCAGCTTTACTTTTGCACCATTCCTTTTGACTCACCCTGTATTAACCTGTTATGTTTGGATCGCTGTTACCAACATCCTTTACATCTTGTAGCACATCAAGCTATCTGCATTGGAGAGTATTTTTCTTAGACTATCCCTCGCTATTCAAAATAATCTTATCATTATCCTTTATCAATTCCTCCTTTATGATGGTTGGACTATATCGACTTCTATGTTGTAAAATCAATTATGATTGCGTTTTTGTTAGGCAATATATATCACTGTGCAACACAATTTTTGTAAAAGATAAGCAGATAGGCGGCTTATAGTAACTTTAAAGGTGTTCTGTCAGGAAAAAACAAAAAAACCTACTCACCTGTGCCGTCGGGGCCGGTCCCCGGGAGGCTGCTGCTTCTCCTCATCTCCAGCAGCTCTGCGATCGCAGGGCAGAAGCTGGCAAAGTGCCAGCTTCCTCCCCTGCTCCGACCATGCCGGGCAGCAAGTACTGCCGCCCGGGTCAGTGGTCGGCGCATCGCCCACTGATTGGCCTGGCCGCATATAACTTCTGCCGTCTACGGAGAGTCAAAGGCGACTGCGCATGCGTCCCCCTTCCCGGCACGCATGCGCATTTGCCGTCAACTCTCCGTGGACCACAGAGGTGAGACACCGCCAGGACGGCAAGAGCACACAGGAGCCGCTGGAGCTGACCCTGCACGCGGCAGGTAAACAGCGGAGGGAGAACAACAATGGGATTAGGTGAGTTTTTTTTCAGTCTTTTCTTTTTACAGGTTTAACTCTTAAGGGATGCAGGGCAGGATGTGAGTGAGTATGCATTTTTTTATTTTACTGACAGAACCCCTTTAATGCGCTGAATTCAAATATGATATCATTTTTTTTCTGCCACGTTAGGTTTTCCAATTATGGGGAATAATGTAATCCAATTGTCGTTGTATTGTATTGTTTGGAAATATATCTATACAATTAATCCAGTCGGCTCGCCATTAACCTCGCTTAAAAAAAAAAGAATAATAAAAGTGATTGCATAACTATTTTGCAATCACTGTTACACACCGCTTGCTGACTAAACACTATAAGGGTAGGTTTATGTAACATATAGGGTATGTTTCCACGGGGCGACGACACTGCAGATCATCTAGCAGTAAATTGTAATTAAATTGTGTTTTTACAGGTCATTGGTTTGACTAAATAAAAGAATCAAAATCCTAAAACACAAATACATGTTTAGTATTGCAGCGTCCGTAAAAGTCTGATCTGTCAAAGTAATGGATTATTTACCCCGCACAGTGAACTTCGTCCAAAAAAAAAGTTAACACCAGAAATGCGCTTTTTTGGTCCTTCTGTCTCCAAGAAAAAATGCTATAGAAAATGATCAAAAAGTTATATGTATTCCAAAATGCTACTAACGCAAACTACAGGACGTCCTGCAAGAAATGAGCCCATGCACAAATAGGTGGATGGAAAAATAAAAAAGTTATTGCACGTAGAAGGTGGTGGCAGAAAGTAATTTAAAAAAAATGAAATGCCTTTAAAAAAAAATAAAAATGGTACAGCAAAAAAAAAACGACATCAGGGCTTTTACGCACTAGTTTTTTTTTCTTGCGCTGCAAGAGCGAGTGAAAAAACTCGCCTCACAGCACAAGAAAAACGCTGCAATATCGCTAAATGCTTTCAATGGGGCCGGCAGCAGCGGTAGCCCAATTGAAAGCATAGGGAGTATATCACGGACTTCTGACACAGCTGTGGCAGGGGTTTCCTTCATTCCCGCGGGGAATAAACGCCAGCGCTTAGCCAATCATCAATGAATGGCTAAGTACTGCCTGTAATGGCTGAGCGCTCAGCCAATCAGCACAGCCCTTTCAGGAGGGCTGTTTTAAAATCCCCGCCTGCTGAAAGAGCTTGACAGCAGTGCTGTGGAGCCAGCCGGAGGATGCACCTGAGCAGTGGAGAGGTAAGCAGCAGCAGCGCCGACCCCACTGTAAGCAATGGGATAGTGTCCTGGACTTCTGCCACCACTGTGACAGCTGTGGAAGAGGATTCCTTCATCCCCGCGGTCCCCGTGGGGATCAAGCAAACCTATGTGACAGCTGTGTCAAAAGTCCAGGATATACTCCCTATGTTTTCAACGGGGCTAGCGCTGCTGCCGCTGGCCCCATTGAAAACACTGAGCGATATGGCAGATTTCTTCTCTGCGATGCTAAACTGAAGTGAAAAATCGCAAATGAGTATGAAACCATTGAAAATCATTGATTTCATAATCATCGCTGTGGCATCGCAAAGAAAAATGTCGCTAGTGGGTAAAAGCCCTCAGTTTGGTATTGTAGTAATTGTACTGACCCAAAGAATAAAGTTATCGTGTCATTTTGTGTTGCAGTTTGTGGGCCGTAGAAACAAGACGCAACAAAAGATGGCAGAGTTCCGTTGTCTTTTTTCATTCTACTCAACTTAGAACTTTTTTAAAGTTTTTCAGTACATTATAGGGTACATTAAATAGTACCAGTGAAAAATACAACTCGTCCCGCAAAAAAAAGCCCTCAGACAGCTATGTTGATGGATAAATAAAGGAGTTATGTTTAAAAAAAAATTAAAAAAAATGCTTGGTCATTAAGGGGTTAAATAACTTGAAAATGAGACATTCTAGCTATTATTCAGTTCAACCAGTATAATCAACATGTTTTAATTTTACAGAAACATATCAATTACTTTCTGTTTCGACAAATTTTTTAAATTTGTTGCACAGTCTAATCATTACTGGTAGCAATAGGTTAGGGCATTACTGCTTTATTATATGATATACTGCAGTATATGTGTCGCATTTTTTGCATACATGCAGGCACAATTTTAATGCACTTTACATAATCATACATGATTTTTTTCAGGTGATTTCCGACAAGAATTTGGAAGTGTCCTATTTTTGCATTATTGACTGAGCGCTGGATGGTTTCCATTTTTTGTCCTTTACTTCTTATTCTTATGAAGTTTTTTCATGTACACACAAACCTTACTACTTTCTCATAATACTTTTTTAGATGGATGACAGGCCAAACTGGTCCGCACTGGATCTCAGGCTCCCAGTCACGACGGCCTGCTCCTGTCTCTCTCTGCTAGCAGCCAGCTTTTTCTCCCGGAGTGTAGCAGGAACTATTCTTTTTTATCTCACTTCCTGCCACACTCACAGGTGTTTTCTCTCTCTCTCTCTCTCAGGTATCACTGGCTATCTAACACCTTCTGCAAGCCATTCTATACACTGCACTCCTACAATTCCCCCCCCCCCTTCCTGATGAAGGCTGCATCACAGCTTTTACCCCTCCCTGGTCAAAACTCCAGGCTCGGGGGGTCTCTCTTTTTAACTGCCACCTCATCCTTCTCAGGCTCAATTTCTTCATGTTCTATAACACTAAGAACTTTGCACCTTCTCAGCTACCTTTGCAACCTTTTCTTCAGTCTGTTCCTTAACTGGCCCTTTCTCTTTGACTGGCATCTCTTCCGATCTTTGTGTGCAGCCTGCCCTACTGACTCTGTTTTCCTACTCTTTGTAACTTCTTTTACATAGTTTTCTTCACCTGCAACTTCTGAGGCCTCTTTTCCAGTCTCTGCTTCTTCAGTGACTTCCTCAGCCTCACCTTCTGACTTCTGTTTAGTCTCTTGTATTTCAGAGGATTTCTCAGCCTTCATCTGTTGCTCAGTGTCTTTACTGTCTTTCACAAAAGCGATTTCTGCCCTCAAGACTTTGCCAGTTTTCATAAACTGTTCACCTGTAACACCCAGGTCACCTTCTAAGCATACTTCAGTGCTTGTATCTCATTTTTAAGATTCTCCAACAGGGTCTTCATCCCTGCTACCAGTTGTTGAAACACGCTCTTGAGCTTTTCTCGTACCAGAGCTCTCTTTTCAGCATCCGTCTTAGTGCTAATCCAATATTATATTTCATTTTTAGGATTTTTCAACAAGATCTTCTTTTTTTTTTACTTGCTGTCTACACTGGGTCCGAGACCTCTCTAGTCTCCGAACCTTTTTTACAGCAACCTGACTATTCGATTCCCAGTGTTTCATCTCTACTCATAGCTTCTCGGCGAACTTTTAAAACACAGCCTTTACCTCTGACATCACTTTCAGGGTGCATGTCAAGGTTAGCACTTCTGTTTCTTCTCCAGTTTGGACACAATCTGATGTTGGTGACCAAGCTCCACAGTAAGATCTTCTAATTCCTGCTGAAGACTCACTTTAAGCTTCTCAAGTTTATTATAGGCAGCTGCTTTTTCTTCATACTGTTGACTCGTAGCTTCTAATTCTCTTTGAATTTCTCTTTTCTGCTCTTCAACAGAATCCAATCATGCAGTATTCTTCTCCATTTTCTTTTCCACATCCCACACCTGAGCCTGAAGTGCTAAAATATGCCCTGCCAGTTTCTGCATCTTCTTCTAACAGTTTGAGGTACACATTTCTCTCATCTTCCATTCTTTTCAGGTGTGCACTGAAGCCAAGCCTCTGGCATGTCTCCTCTTGCACCAGCTTCTGAGACTCTTCAATTTCCCATGCTTGAAAGCGCTGCAGAATACGTTGGCGTTATACAAATAAAGATTATTATTATTATAATCTGAGCTTTCAATTCCACTTGCAGTCTGTTAATCTACTCAGACAGCTCTGCCTGAACTCTGTCACTTTCAGTGATTTTTACTTGTAGCTCTTGAAGCTGCATCTCTACTGCTTTTCTCTTACATTCAGACTCATGCTTGTCTTCCAATAATCCTTTCACCTCATGGATCAGCTCAGTACACTCACTTTCCAAAGCCCCTTTAGCTGCTTCCAAGGTTCCATTCATTCGTTCAGCCTGCTCTAACTGTTTGGACAATTCCCCCATAACTAGAGCAGGATTCTGTTTAAGCTCCTGGATTTGAGTTTCATATTTTTCAGCTTTCTCATCCAAGCTCATCTGTAGCTGGGCCACCAGTCACTCATGGAGTACTTCCTGGGCTTCCTTGAAGTCCAGTATGCCTTTCAAGAGCATTGTTTGCTTCTCTGTCTGACTGCAAGCAGCTTTCTTCATTTCCAGCCTTTCTCTGAGCTCCATTATCTGAGACACCAGTTCAGCATTTCTCTTTGCTAACTACATTTTTAACTCTGCAACTTGATTCTTCAAACCTGTAGTTTGATTACGTGCATCTGTAGAAGCTCTTTCTAACTTGCAACATGTAATCTCTAACTCTTGGGTTCTTATTTTCATTTTCTTACAGTCATGTTCATACTGCGCAGATTGCACCTCCAGACACACTCTGTGATCAGCTCCTTCTCTGGGTACATTTCTGAGGTCTAGTATTTCTTCATTGGTTTTGAAAGACATTCCTCATATTTCTTTTTTCGCTTTTCAATTCTTTTAATCCTTGTTCACACTGAACGGTTTTCTGTTCCAGCAACAACCTGTAATCAGTTTTAGCTAATCTTCTAAGGTGCGCATTGTCCTTTAAGACAACTGCACTTTATGTTTTCCCCTGATCAGCTTCTTTGAGAGCATCCTCTCTTTCTCTCTGGACGTATGTTTGTTCTAGCGCATCCTCCACCATATGTGGCAAGCCGGGGCTACTCGCCTCCTGGATCGCCGACCTCTTGGTCTGGAATGGGCACCACACATATAAAGTTTCCAGGAGACTTGACTTTCTTTTAAATCTGGCGCCTGCCTGTATTTATTTCACAGCACATAAAACTTGTACAGCATAAGGCCGCCTGCACACACATGGATTTTTGCTGCGGAATCCGCGACAGTCATTCACATAGCAGATCCGCAGCAAATACCATCTATAGCATGCTATGAAAAATCGCTTTTTCCTGCACACTCGCAGAAACCAATTGTGGTTTCTGCAAGTTGAGGAAAAATCGCAGCATGCTCTATTTTTGCGCGGATTCCTCGCAGACGGTTTCCATTGAAGTCATGGTGTAGGAAAAATAAACATTTGAAAATAAAATCTGTACTGCGCAGGTCTGACGGCTCGCCGTCCGGACAATCCGCAGTACAGATAAGGAAGAAAGAAAACAGGTACTCCGGGTCGCCGTCCGGGGTCAGAGCTGGATTCCTCTATGGGCTCCTGCATGCGGAATTCTGCTCTGCCATGTGCAGGCAGCCTTACACACAGTCCAGCGTTCACAACCCTTAGGGTCCTCATCACTAACCCCCTACCCCATGGTGTCTAGAGGGCATCCTCCTCTTTCAGATGGGTGATGGGCCCAAACTGGTCCACACAGGATCTCAGGCTCTCAGTTCTTGGACGAAGCAAAGGGCGAAACGTGCACATCGGGGCGCAGGGATTTGCAGATCCTCGGCCACATGGTAACACTTTACTATATGCATGACATTGAGATTGGTTGCGCCCAGGGGCGTAACTATAGAGGATGTGCTTGCAGCCGGGCCCAGGACTCCTAGGGGGTGCATAAGCCCTATCTTCTCCATGTAGGGAGCATAGTAGTATGAATAAAGCATTATAGTTGAGGGGCCTTGTTACAGATTTTGCATTGGGGCCCCGAATCTTCAAGTTACGCCTCTGGTTGCGTCTATAGTAGGTTTATACTCGTATAAGCATGATTTTCTTTGGGAATATGTGTGACCTGAGGGGATGTATTTTCCTTGTACTGATGCTGCATTTCCTTTATGTTCTGTTTTTTTAAATGCTTACATTATATTTGTAATTTTCAATAAGCAATTTTTTATGCTAAATCTCTGCAGTCCTGTCTTGGACATTTCTTTTTGGGTCTGTTATATCAGTTGCTCCTACAGCCTGTCTCTCTCTGGCTAGCAGACAGCTTTTTTCCCCCTGAGTGTGGGAATCCTTTTATCCCACTTCCTGCCACACTCTAAGGCAGTGTTCCCCAACTCCAGTCCTCAGGGACTCCCAACAGGTCATGTTTCCGGATTTCCTCAGTGTTGCACAGGTGATGTAATTATTGTCGGTGCCTCAGACATTGCCACAGGTGTTCTTACCATAGGATATCTTGAAAACATGACCTGTTGGTGGTCCCTGAGGACTGGAGTTGGGGACCTCTGCTCTAAGGTATCAAAGTGGCTGTCTAACTCCCTCTGCAGGCCATTCTATACACTGCACTCCTACATTGTATGGAGAGGAGAGAGGTAGGAGGAGGAAGTTGCTGCAGAGGGAGAAAGACTCACACAGACATGCTGCTGCAGCTAATAATAAGGTATTTACTGTGTTACAGCTACTGAAATCATATCTACACTTCTCAGCACTTCTCTAGTGTCCTCCATGCTGATGTAATTCCCCTGTGTGTGCTAGGGAGAGTTAGAAAGCAGAATCTCCTCTTTCCTACTAGTGTAGTGTATATGAGACATCATAGAAGTTGTCTTCACCCACAATCTCAGAAACAATTGAGAAATTGAGACCAACAAAGACCAATTATAGCCAATTAGGCTATTCACACAAGTGGTTTTTTCATGCAGACCTCTGGTCCACATAAAAAGGTTGTTGCATGTACCCTGTTTCCCTGAAAATAAGCCCTAGTATGATTTTTTTAGGATTTTCGGGGAGGCTTGAAATATAAACGCTATCCCCAAAAAGCTCTAGCTGCATGACCTTAAAAAAGCAGGCTCGCTGATGCCACGGCTCAGCCAATTCATAAATCCCGCCTGTGATTGGTTCTTCGACCGCTGCTTAGCCAACCAATGCAGTGCTTGATGAACCAATCACAGCCATCGCATTGATTCATTGAGCACTACATTGATTGGTTCTCGGGCACTGCTCAGCCAATCAGAGCCATTGTTTCCTTTAGGCGGGATTTATGAATCCTATAACCAGGAAATGATCTTCTGTGGGCGGCCGAGGACTGCAAGAAGCGCATCTGAGGTCCGGAGAGCAGCAGGAGGGACCTGGACCGAACCTGCTAGGTAAGTATAATAAGACATCCCCTGAAAATAAGACCAAGCGACTCTTTTGGGGCAAAAATTTATATAAGACAGGGTCTTATTTTCAGGGAAACACAAACTCTTCTGATCCATATCATGGATGAGAGTAGACATGCAATGTCCACTGCCCCCATCGCTCAGACAGCACACAGACATGTGTCAATGTGTTGTCCAATGAGATTTGCACATGAGAATCTGAATGGGCTCTTATATAAATTGGTCATATCTTTAATAGGAATTTTCACTGTTAGTATTCACTGAGGCTCAACACCACCTATTATACTTGAAAGTAGCTTGCAACCTATAAAAGGTTGGGGACGTCTGCTCTAGGACAGCTGCTGTTGGTTCATTATTCAAGAAGACACCTTGCTACGTCGGCACTTTAAATATTGGGTGGTGGAAAAATCCAATTAAAAAGTATTCTTTGAAAAAGTGTCTCTGTTAAAAATCTAAGAAAAGCTGACACAAGAAATAAAATGCACATTTTTAAGTGCAGGTTCAGCCCTTGTTTCCTCTATGTTATAGCACTTATTCATCATGCACCCGAATAATGTGGCCCTTTTTGCATTTTTGTCTTTTTAGCAGTAATATGGGCAATGGCCGGGGGTTGTTGTATAGCGACAGTTAATATTACAAATGGGTCACCACCATCATTATGGTAATATTCCTGCATAATGTGGTGGTCACCCAGCTAGAGAGCAGTAGATTATTTTTTCTATGAAAAATAAGTCATGCCGTGGCCTTCCTCATTCATTCACATAGAACTGCGCATGACATTGAGGACTTTTTGATGTAGAGGCCAACAAGAAAAAAGTTGGCTACTTGACTCATAAATTGAAAGGGGAATTTTATAAAAAATTAATAGGCTGTTACTCTAAATCAGAAAAGAGATTATATAGAGAACATAGGTAAAATAATCCTAATTACCAAACTTTGACTTGGGTTACTTTTTGGATGGACAGCCTCCTTATTCCTCTAACTGTTCTAGGTGCATTTCAGAAAATCATATTGGTGGAGTCCATAACCACCAGAACAAACTGGCTGTGATACTCTATAGAATGATTGGCTCTTAAAGAATTGCCCTGAGGTTTCATGTGCCGGCCACTCCTGATACAACTCTCTAAGCAAAGCTCCACTTGTTTGAATGGCCTTTTGTTTAGATTGTTGTGTCAGAGAATTCCTTTGATGGTAATCTCTAAGAGCCACTAAATGGATTTTGCAGTTCCATAATTTAGGAAATCAGCGAGGTCTAAACTCATGGACAACTTCCCCAACGTAATCTTTTAATATGTTTCAGTGACATGCCAGAATATGACTTTTGAATGAATGTCACCCTCATGCTTTCCACTGCAGCTCTGCTTGGTTGGATTACGATCGAGAGCTGGTTTTCACTACAACAAAATGTGAATGACTCTATATTGCTAGTGACTAAAACACCAGTGAAAAAAGATTAACTAACCACCACAAACATACAGTATTAAGGGATGCCAGGGCATGATAGGGATTGTACGTCTGTACTTCTAGAACAGCTGGAGAACCACATGTTGGAGACCACTGCCCTATATTCACTAAAGGTGACATTATGCTTTAAAGGGCTATTCAGGGACTTCACCTACTCATTACCTATCCTCAGGGTAGGTCACTAGTGATTAATCGACAGGGGCCCGTCACCAGAAGTGTAATAGCTTCACTCCCATTGAAATCAATGGGAGCGCTGCCTCCTATTATACTTCCAGCTCCTCATTGCAATCAGGACTGGACGCCCAATAATGACTGCAATGAGGAGCCGGATGCATAATAGGAGGCAGCGTTCCCATTGGTTCCAATGGAAGTGAAACCAGCTATTATACTTTTTCCTCTGACCCCAAATGACAACGTCAGGCCTGCTGCATTAACAGTGGGCTGAATGATCAGCTGATTGGCGGGGATCCTGAGCTGTGAACCCCCATTATTCAACAACTGATGACCTATGTTGAGGAGACGTCATCAGAAGTTAAACTCCCAGAATACCCCTTTAATTAAAAAACAAGATCTAAAACAATTAAAGGGATTTTCCAACATGTTATTTTTTAAACAGTAGGCAGTTGGGAAAACTGGAGATGTTGCGCTGGGGTAGCGGGGGCCCCGGGGGTGGTGAGTAAAAGGTTTTTTATTATTTTTCCCCATTGCCTGCATTTCAAAACTTTTCAGAAAAAGCCTTTAAAGAATTCAAGATATGAATCCTTTTCTGTATTCTGTGTATAATATTACGTTACATGGAAGCTTTTCTATAAAAATATATATATACATTTATTTATCTTCCATTAGACATGTAAGTATGCCAACTGGGCCTTGCAGCAATCCATTTACTGCCTTCATATCTAAAACTGCCCGTAATGTGAACCCTGCAGTGTGAAATGCATAAAAGTAACTGTGAAAAGTGTTCATGGATTTCAAAAAGCAACATAAACAATAAAATGCCGAATTTCTGCTCTGGTTTATAGAAGAGATGTGATGGCCTGTGAAAAAATACACAGCATGACTGGTTTTAATGCATTAAAGCGTTATAGTAAAAATGCCACTAATAGCCATGCCTATAAGGGAAAGAGGAAGCGTCCATCACAATGAAATAGCCTTTAATACAGCAACATAATCTAGTGATAAGTAGTTAGTATTTCATGTGGGATGTACATTTAGATTTTTTAAACAGGGCAAGCTGTGTGAAGACTGGGTCAAGACTGTAGCCAAGTGTGTCTTTTAGTGTGCCTTTTGTGTACTTCTGTAAACCACCGTATAAGCATACCGTAGAATATGTACATCCCCATTGACTCCAATTGTAAAAAATAAAAGTATGCCGTTTGGTAGACCTTTTCTTCATGGCAGCCCATTGAATTGGAAAGCACAGTCTGTGGAGCTTTCACAAACACATAATATTTTTCAAAAAGTATTTAGATGTATACTAAATTTTGGTCTCCTTTGGATGAAAGGAGCCATCTAGATACATTTGACGTATATGGCAGGTACTTTTTATTTCAAGTACCCCAAATCTAGGGCTTAGACGCCATGTGCACATATGATAACTTAAAGGGATTCTTTAACCGTGAAGATATGGCATCACTTCCTGATCAGCTGGTGTGCATTTGCCAGGACTACCCACCATTCCTCATTTAAGTGCTGCGCCTCCTTCGTGGATTCTCCCTGCACAATGGTGCTCCCAAAACATCTACTGAGCAGGAAGAAGCCAAAGTTTAGTTCAGTTGATCAGCAGAGGCAGCAAAAGTTGGCCCCCCACAATCCAGAAGTAATGACATATCCTACACTCAGAGGCGTAACTTGAAGCTCCTGGGCCCCAATGCAAAACATGTAACAGGGCCCTCAACTATAATGCTTTATTCATAGTACTGGGCTCCCTATATGGAGAAGAGATGTCCTATAGGCCCCTAAGGTTGCTGGGCCCGGGTGCAACTGCATCCCCTGCATCCCCTATAGTTACGCCCCTGCCTACACTTCTTACCATATGAACATTCCTTTAAGGCCTCCTTCAGACAGGAGTGCCGAGTTGGGAAAAGACTGAAGGGACCTTTTTCTAATTCAAGTCAATGAGACTCCAAGACTGGACCCCCACCAATTACCATATATCTTAGACTGATGTGGTGCAGTTTGTTATCAAAACAACTCTGCCCTCATGGGTATGCATTATGTAACTACACGCTATGCCTCACGCTCACTCATCATCACCATAGCATCTACAGGGTGGGCCACAGAAAAGTAGCCGGCACCACACTCTTACGAAGGTGGTCTTAAAGAAAATCTGTCTTCATTGTCCATAACAATAAATCACAGCACAGCTTTCATTTTACCTTACCAGTATAAGAAAAGCTGCACTGTGATGGGTTGCTATGGGCAACAAAGACAAATTTTCTTTTAGACTGATTTCATAAGAGCATGGAGCCGGCTTACTTTTTTGTGGCCCACCCTGTACAAGCTTGTGCACAATTTTCCTCATAATGCTGATTTTGGATTGTATTCAGGGCGGTAAAATATGACATAGCACACATGATGTGCCTGCGCTCTCCAATGTGCTCTCACACCCTTCTTCCCTGCTACAAACTTATACAGACTTATTATAAATGATCTTCCCAATTTTAAACCCTTATAACTCAATGACACTTAGATATGTAAATGTGATATAAACAGAAACAGAAACTCATTTAGCCAAAATGACTAACCGTAAAACTGCTCTTGTTGCCTGTAGCAACCAATTGCAGAGCAGCTTTCATTTCTTATACGGCTAAGCTAAAATAAAAGCTTCGCTGTGATTGATTGCTATGGGCAACAACGATTTTCTTTTAGACAGCTGTCATAAGAATATGGAGTTGGGCTGATTTTCCGTGGCCGACCTTGTACAACAAACTTCATAGGAAATTTGTATACAGGGAAATATTTTAATTAGATGTGCTAAAAACAACAGAAAAGCCTTTTGAGAAGGTCCACCAGTGTCTACAAACGTAGGCCCATTGAGCAACATGCAAAGGGACCTCCATATTGGTTTGTCCTGAAAGATTTTGTACATTCGAAATAGCTGACACCTTTCATTCTAACTATTATTCCTAATTCCGCTGCACCATTTTCCTGAGCGTGGAGAATTATATATATATAGACTGCATTTGTCGTCCTCGAACGGGCTTTATAGTAGTATTATATATATTTACACACACCAATCCCAATTTAAACAAGGAACACCCTTCTTTGTACACGTAGCCCCAAATAACCTTTTTCACGTGCAGTCACTATGGTGACCACAGGAGGAACACTCTGTCACAGTATCCGTAGGTAGGAATTTTGAACTGTGTAACAGAAATATTCAGTATTCTATATACTTTTACGCATCTGCTGTATCCAGAAATGGACAGATAAATAGAGTTTGCGCAAACTACACAAACGTACGGTACTACTCCTGTACTGCTTAGTAAATGGCAACAACATGCATAGTATTTATATTTCAAAGCTACATTTTTTTCCGCCTATTGATTCAATATTTACCAAGTAGTTTCTTCTTGTCCTTATCTTGTGTACTAGGGGGCTGTGCTTCTGCCCTTTCATTTCCAGGACCCTCGAATTCTTCTAATTCTTCCAGCATTGCAGATTACTATACACAAAGGAAGCAGCCATTTCAATTTACATGCACTGGCAACCATGCAAACTTTGAATCGTGAAACATAAAAACACAACTGTCCACATTCCGGTTTCCGTTACTGAACGATGTGCTGTATACAATAGCGAATAGGGCAATATATAAAATAGCATATTCTTATATAAAAACACACACACACACTAAAAAAAAAAATCGGCCATGCCTCCTATGTCATCTAATGTTAGTTGAGCAGGTAAACATAAAACGATCATAAATAGTAATACTAAGAATTCTAAAAAAATGTAAAAAATAAAATAAAATAAAAAAAATATAATATAACTAAATGTAAAAGTGAAATATACATAGACATAACAGGCGATCAGTACAATCTGGCCAATGCACGGATATTCCTACAGGATGGTATGTTGTACTGATAATTGTCTATTATAGATTATAGTCGCGCTTTCAGCTTTTGCAAACCAAGTTTGTAAGATAGGTAGAATTTAGACACTCAGCAAACAGTGTAACGTCCAGTTCTTCTAACGAAGGATTCAAGAACATCTCAGTGGTACTTACCATACGCCCGCAGCATCAAAACTCTCATGGGTCCTAATGTGTTTTTTCAAACCGTTGCTGGAAACAGTACGATAAACGGAGAGGGGCCCTCCCAGGCATGGAAAGGTGAAATTCCCAAAAAGAAAAAAAAAAGGTGAAGGAAAAGAAAAGGGATGAGATCACTTTATGAAACTTACATGTACACTTGCTAACATGTACCCCATTGTGTAAAAATGCTGGAGGTGCAAATGTTTCATGTTTGTTGTGAAAAGGACAGCCAGCACTTTCTGTCACACGTGACAGGCTAGTACAATGTGCTGTATCTGGGGTCATTCTGAGCTATGGGAATGCAGTGGCTGGAGACAGGCTATGCATTAGGCAGCCCGGGATTTCATTTTTACAACACAATGGGAAAAAATAGCTGGCCAGATGCACGCAATCAGTGAATTACATGAACACAAGCCTTTCTGCTCTCCCTGCAGGGTTTATGGCTATGTGTCACTATAGTAATGGGGTTAATAAGTGTTCTCTGATTCTAGAATCACAGATGCTAAAAAGGGAAAAGTATGAAAAAAAATCTCACTTTTGTTTATTTTTAGGTTTAATATTTTCAATATTGTGTTTATTTTAAATCCCATCATATCACACCAGAACATTCAATCTGACACAGCCATAATGGAGGCTATAACTGGATTTTATACTTAGCATATTTACAGTAGTGTGCACTTAGTCAGAAGATAATCTTCCAGAATGTTGTGGCCTGTTGGAAGAACTTTTGCAGACATTTGATTGGTACTGAGAAGACACAGATATTGTGCAAACTGTAACTTGTTCTATGAAATGAAAATGTTCAGTTGATCCCTATCCACACCTGAGATGGAGTAGAAATTTATCTATGGTCAAAAAAAAGTAAAATGTATATATATGAATAGTGGGTACAGAGATTACACTCATAATGGGGTCTGAGGGATTGCGTGAGGTGGACCAACAGCCAGTCCTGCATGTGAGGACTTCAATATTTAGGGGACCCTGGCAAATGTTAAAATATTGCATTGAATAGAGCAGCTCTTGTGTGCGATTATATATATATATATATATATATATATACACACACACACACATACACAGACATATAAGAGCAGAAAAAAACAGCACTGTGTCCAATCTACAAATGATGGTGTGCCAGTGGTCTGGGTACTGATCATTACATACAGTAGTAGTGATTAATAGTCACTCATTAAAGCAATATGAATGTAAAGTACAAAAGTAACTTAAAGTGTAGCTAGCTTTTCAGACAACTTATGCTCATTTAATGACCTGTGTATATGTCATCATTTTTGCAATATACTTTCATTAAATTATTTTATTTTTCCACTGAAAATCAAGACTGAAGTGCATCTTTCTGCAATCCACTGCTTGTTGTTTGGCATTCAGCGTCTGCAGCAACTAGAACATTAGGACATTTGCACACTGTGAGGGAAGGGCTGTCTCCACAGTCTCAGCTTTCTTGTGCTCAGACTGCTCTCAGATCCACGGTCAGTGTGTACAAAGTCTCTGCCTCTCCTGATGTTACAGTTACCTAACCTGTTATGTGCACTTGCATCCTAAGATCCTAGCTGTTAGAGAAGCTGAATGCCTAACAGCAGGCAGTGGATTGCAAAGGGGCTACGCTTCAAATGATTGAAAGAAGTAAAATGAAAAAAGTTTAATGAAAGTCTATTGCAAAATTAATGAGACACACACAGGCTATTAAATGAGGATAATTTGTCTGAAAAGTTAGGTGCCCTTTAATACCATGGTCATGCTAGTAGTAGTTCCTCTAGGTTGTTTCTTAAACCATAATGCAGGTAATAACATATGCTCAATCAAGAGTAACTTCAAATAGAACCCATAAACGCTGAATCGGAACAGTGTTTCAGTAAGAAGCACGGGACTTTGAAAAGTGTCACATTTTAATCCAGCGTGCAGACTTCAGCAGCTAGCACTGAAGGAATCAGGAAGCGGGTGAGTATGAAAAATACAGAACCTAGCTCCCTGTCACCTCCCCTACCAGCACCATTGGTTGGGTTATGGAGCTTTAGGCAGGTAACAGGTTTCCTTTAAGAGAATCTTGTAAGATTGGGCTTAAGGGTTGGGGTGCAGAGGAATAGAAAGCCACAATATGCATTTTATTGCAAGGGGCTGAACATCAAGGATGTCCAGAGACACCCACATGGGTATTTGTGAGCGGCAATGTAGTGTACTTAGCTATGACATGGTGGCCATCCGATAGTTTTTTGCCACATTGCGGATGCTAAGCCTACCATCTGCTTTAGGGTTCTTTCACATGAGCATAGGCGATTTTTGGTTGGCCGTGACCCAGTCACGGCTACATCTCCTGTTTATGCGCCCGTTCAGACGGCCCGGGTCCGGCGAATATACGCCGAGCCTGGGATACCGTCAGGCCGGGGAAGTCAGTTTAGCTATCGTTGCTGGCCGGCTATTTTTACACTGCGGGAATACACTCATCTGAACTGATGCATTGTAAACCAATGCATCAGATGGGCAGCATATATCGGCAGGCCGTGAAAGCATGGCTGAAATACACTCATGTGAATGAATCATAAGGGATATAGAAGGTGCATCTGGATGTATGAGCTCTGATACCATATAAAAGAGAAATATATTTTGGATGTGCTGAAG
Source organism: Eleutherodactylus coqui (assembly GCF_035609145.1). NCBI lineage: Eukaryota > Metazoa > Chordata > Amphibia > Anura > Eleutherodactylidae > Eleutherodactylus > Eleutherodactylus coqui. Next base: position 65,221,060 of record NC_089848.1, on the reverse strand, counting down.
TACATGAGGGAGTATTTTGACCAGTAGGCTATGGAATAAGTATATCAATTTGGGGAGTAATTCCATTTTAATGGCATATACACTGTATGCATGAACAAGGAAAGTGGCATGGAGGGTTATCTAAGGAAAAATATATGTAAATTTATATATAAACACTTTTTGGATTACCTTTTCTTATTGTAATTTTGGATTATATGGGACTCACGTGGATCCAGAGTAAATAGGTCATCTGCCCTTTTAACAGAACTTGCAACATGACTGATGATATAAGTGATACTAGAGCTTTCTCAATAAAGAGAAAACACTAATCTACAGATAGCTGTTTTAGGGCTCTTACCCCTCATCAGTGTACAATAGAGTTCTGGATGGCTGGGAAGCTACCTTCCAATAGTTGGCCCTACAGAGTTATTATTATACCATCTCCTATTTGCATACCTTATTACCCAGAGGAGTATTGCATGGTCTCATCATGCCAACTTGGTAGTCTCCATAAAGAAACCAGTACCTCTCCAGACCCACATCAAAAGCCTCTCAGACAGTGAACGAGAAGCGTACTCTGCAATGATGGGAGCCAAGAACCTTGAAACAGCTGCCTGTAGATAGATGTCTTTTCCTTTAGACTCTTGTTTGGCTTCTATCTTTAGTGATGTTGCAAGGCCAGTTAAAGGCTCAGACAATGACTTATAGGAAAACTACATTGTAAGGCCATATTCAGGGGGCGGAGTGTGAGTTGTGCCTGTGATTCTCGAGAACAACTTGCATTAGACAGCACAAGGCAATGAACATTACATATCTGATTCTGGTCTATGAAATGGACCATAATAGGACATGCTACAAGTTTTTCCACACGGACCATCAGTCTGTTTAGAAAAACGTTAATAATAATCTTTATTTGTATAGCGCCAACATATTCCTTACATAGACAGGGGGAATACAGAAAGACAAAAAAAAATAAAAAATTACAGAACCACGGTTACCTAGCAATCAGTTGATGGAAACAATAGGGGTGAGGGTCCTGCTCCAACAAGCTTACATACTACAAGTAGTGGGGTGATACAGAAGGTAAAGGGCTGGAGATGTGCATGGTATGGCGAGGTGGAGAGTGAGGGATTTTATACACATAGACAATGGTGAGACTATTGGCCGTGTGATGGCAGAATCGGTATGACTGCAGGAGCTGTTTATGAGGGCTAGCAGGAATTGCAGTCACTAGGGCAGAGAGCATGTTATCAGGCGGAGTACAGAGGGGGTTTGTTTAGGGTATGCGGTATGCCTCCCTGAAGAGGTGCGTTTTTAGAGAACGCCTGAGTCCTGGATTGCCTGGGTAGCCTTTGGTAGTGCGTTCCAGAGGACCAGTGCTGCTCTGGAGAAGTCTTGGAGGCGGGAATGAGAAGTTCGAATTAAAGGGGTGCTCAGTGTGGTTTCGTTAGCAGAGCAGAGAGCCCGGGCTGGGTGATGGATTAAGATGAGGGAGGCAATATAGGGGGGCGCTGCGCTGTGGAGGACTTTGTGGATGAAGGTAGTAAGTTTAAATTGAATTATGTATTTAACGGGCAGCCAGTGCAGTGACAGTCACAGGGCAGAGGCGTCCAAGTAGCGGCTGGACAGGAAGAGGAGCCTGGCTGCCGCATTCAGGATGGATTGGAGAGGGTAGAGTCTGGTGCAGGGGAGGCTGATCAGCAATAAGTTGCAATAATTGAGCCGGGAGTGGATGAGGGCAACAGTAAGCGTTTTTAGCGTGTCTACAGTGAGAAAAGAGCGGATTCTTGCAATGTTCTTGAGGTGCAGCTGACATGTTCGGGCGAGAGATTGAATGTAGGGGGTAAATGATAGATTAGCATCGAATATGACCCCAAGGCAGCGGGCATGTTGTCTAGGAGTTATGGTGGTGCCACACACTGAGATGGAGATGTCAGGATGAGGTTGGTTAGTGGAGGGTGGAAATACCAGTAAGTCAGTTTTAGAGAGGTTTAGTTTTAGGTAGAGAGGACATAGTGTTAGAGAGAGCGGACAGACAGTCGGTGATATTTTGGAGGAAAGGTGCAGAGATGTCACGGAATGAGGTATATAGCTGGGTGTCATCAGCATACAGGTGGTATTGGAGGCCAAATCTCCTAATGGTTTGTCCAATAGGGGCTGTGTAGATAGAGAAAAGGAGGGGGCCGATGACCGAGCCCTGGGGGACCCTAACAGCAAGGGGAAGAGGAGGGGAGGTAGAGCCAGCAAAGGAGACGCTGAAAGAGTGGTCAGATAGGTAGGAGGAGAACCGGGAGAGAGCAGTGTCCTTTAGGCCGATGGAGCGAAGCATATGAGGAGGAGTTCGTGGTCAACAGTGTCAAATGCTGCGGAGAGGTCGAGGAGGATCAGTAGGGAGTAATCGCCTCTCGATTTGGCTGTCAGTAGGTCATTGGATACCCTTGTAAGGGGAGTTTCTGTTGAGTGTTGGGGTCGGAAGCCAGACTGTAGGGGGTCTAGGAGAGAGTTCTTTGATAGATAGCTTACAAGGCAGGAGTAAACCAGGCATTCTAGTAGTTTGGAGATGAAGGGGAGATTAGAGATGGGTCGGTAGTTGGCAGCATCAGTCGCGTCAAACGTCTTCTTCATTAGCAGTGGGGATATGATGGCGTGTTTGAAAGAAGAGGGAAAGATGCTAGAGGGCAGAGAGAGCTTGAATATAGTGGTGAGATGGGAGATGACCACTGGGGAGAGGGATCGGAGGAGGTGTGAGGGGAGAGGGTCGTTAGCGCAGGTGGTGGGGTGAGCAGAGAAGAGCAATTTGGAGACTTCTTCCTCTGTGGTTGGTCTGAGTACAGACAGTGAGCAGGAGCTAGATGCAGTGCTGACAAGACTAGGGACAGGGCTAGTCTGAGATTGGGAAGTTATTTCCTGATGGATGTCATGAATTTTCTTTTTGAAGTAAGCAGCCAACTAACTCTACAGCACTGAGAATTTGTAGTGGAGGAGGTCTGCAGACGTTTGCGACTTCCTCCACAGTCGTTCAGCACTTCTAGAGCACCCCCGGATGAAGCGTGTTTGAGGCGTGAGCCAGGGTGCCACGTTCTACATCGGATGGCTCGGGTCATGGGGGGCGCCGCTTCATCCAAGGCATGTTTGAGAGCGGTGTTGTAGTGAGTGGCAGCCAGGTTGCGGCAGGAGAGGAGAGAGATAGGGGACAGAGAGGACTGTAGGGATTCAGCAAAGTCCTGGGTGTGAATGGCCTTAAGGTTCCTGTAGGTACGGTAGGTAGGTGGGTCTGGAGAGATGTTAGGGAGCATGACAGAGAAAGAAAGGAGGTTATGATCTGAGAGCGGGAAAGGGGAGTTAGTGAAGTTGGAAGAAGAGCAGAGACGGAGGAAGACCAGATCAAGAGAGTTTCCATCACTGTGAGTGGGAGAGGCTGTGAGTTGAGAGAGACCAAGGGAGGAGGTGAGCGAAAGAAGCTGATAGGCAGATGGGGAGTTGGGGTCATTAGTGGGGATGTTAAAATCACCAAAGATGAGGGTTGGAATTTCACAGGATAGGAAGTAGGGGAGCCAGGCAGCAAAGTGGTCCAAAAACAGGTGAGGAGCACCTGGAGGCAGTCAGACTGCTGTATCCATGTTTCTGTGAGAGCGAGCAGATTTAAAGATTTAGCAGTAAAAAAGTCGTGGATGGTGGGGAGTTTATTACATGCTGACTGGCAATTCCAGAACACACATTTAAAGGAGTCAGGGGAGGGTATGCATGGGCTAGCAGTTGGGCTTGGGGATTTTATCAGTGAGTCAGGTAGGGGGTGATAGCTAGGAGCAGTGGAGGATGGGCCAGGATTGGGAGAGATATCCCCAGCTGCTAGTAGCAGCAGGATAGCGAGGGTTAGCAGATGGTTAGGAGATTTATGAGGGCGACTGTTATGTTGGTTAGTGGCATTAGGGGGTTTTAGGCTAAGTAAGAAGGTAAAGAGTGCATGCGAGCTGTGCATAGGTGAGGACAGGAGAGAGGGGCTAATGTGAATAGAGAGTTTCAGAACTTTTTTCAAGTGCCAACCTCTGCGACAGAGAGCAAGGATGAGAACAGAGGTGAGAGCATTAGCGATAGCTTTGAAGTGTAAAGCATTTAGGCAGAGTTTGAGGCCTACCTGTCTCCTTCCCTGTTGAACTGCCATGGTCAAACTGCATCATACTTCATCCAGCCATACTTAATGCGAATAGCCCATTTGGCTATAATGGGTATGAGTTCTGTCCATGAAATACACTAACAGCCCTGGAACGGGAAAGTCAGCCATCTGACTAAGCCCTAATTGGTACCTCAGAAACATTACACAAGCTTTCATTTGCTTTGTTAATAGGCAGTAACAGACTTGAGGTTTCTATCGCTTTCTGTTGTCAGGAAAGCAGCCACGGAGATAAGATTCTTGTTGATCTCCGAGACAGAAAGCTAAAATTCGGATGGGTAAGTAGTTGAAATTTTTGGACATACTACACCAGTTAAATATATTCACCTTTTGGTTGGGGAATTTCTTTAAAAGAATAAGGGTTCAAGTACACGACTGCATTCACAATCAGTATTATACATCAGTTTTTATATGCCAAAAGATGAGGGTCTCCAAAACACAGAAAAGTTACAAATTTTTCCATTATACGAGTAGTTTTTGTTTCTATGTTCTACTCCTAGACTTGGCTTACAAATACTGAAGCCAAGTACTGACCACAATACTGCCATTCGAGTGAGGACTTACATGTATCCTGAATATAGTGGTAAGTACATCCCTAGAGAGACATAGCTACAGTGTTATTTTCATACACATTTTTTTCTTTAGAGAACACATCCCAACAAAGGGAAGTACAACCCTTCCTTCCTTCTTCCGTCCGATTACTTTCCCATTTTTGGCAAGAAGCTGTGAAACCAACCTTACTTTCCTCTTGAAATAGGGAACTTGAGTAAATAAGCATTTGAATTATTACAGCATCTTTATTACTTTTTCTGTAAAGCTCATTAGTCTTTCCTTGTTTTTCATGCTTGGGCTACTTTATTGTCTTGTCAGACGTAGGTTTAAAAAATAGAAGCACAGAAGGAATGGAAAGCAGGATCTTCACTGGCATCTTATGGCTGCCAGCAGCGTGCAAACAAATTAACCCAATTATATAGATCTGGATAAAAAATGTATTTCTACGGTCTCATCCTCTTTGTTATTCACTTTCTTTCAGCTAGATGGGATTTTCATAGGTCTGGCTCGCAGTGCTATCAATCTGTCAAGTGGGCTGGCCCCCCTGCTCACTGTGAATCCAGGGGACCTCCCACTTGACAGATCGAGAGCTCTGATATCCAGAGCGATGTAGAGCCTGTTCTCGTGAGGGAAGGTATTGAGAAAAAAAAAGTCAGTTGCGCTGTGGCTACAGAGACCTGCTGCTGGTCCCGCTGATTCAATGCCATGACAGATGCTCTTTAAAGGGGGTAGGGGGGAGTAGCAGGTTCACTAGTTACTCGCTCTTCATAGGATAGGGGATAACTTGCTGATCAGTAGGGGGCCTCACCGCTGAGACCTCCACCAATCTCAAGAAAAGGGGTCCCACATGCCCCTCTACTGGTCACTCCGGGGTCCCTTCTCCCCTCACAGTGACGTAAGAATGAATGGAGATTTGGCTGAGCATGCACACTTGGTGTTCCATTCATTTCAATGGGGTTGATGGAAATACCGGAACACTTGCGGCTCGGCTTTACCTGCAGTCCCTATTTAAAGTGAATAGAGTGTCAGTGCTCCATTCAGTCTCCTCAATGTGAGGGGTGCTGTAAGCACACAGTGAGAAGGGGGGACTCAGGATCAGCAGGGAGGTCAATGGTGGATAGGAGATAACTTGTAATGCTAGTACAACTTTTTTTTTTTTTTTTTTAAGTAGGACATGTCATCTTTCCTGACATGACTGTTTTAGTTATATGGTTATTCTTGTCTTATAAAGTCATGGTATACCACCAAGATACGGCATCACTTTATCAGCGGTGGAGATACATCTCTGGGAACGCCACCGATATCCTTGGGAAATGCCATCACTTGATTCTCATTCTCAATAACAAAAATCATACACCTAGGAGTTATCAGGATGGAATGAAATTTTATATGCACAGTTGTCACATTGATATAAGTGATTACAAAATCAGAGCAAAGGATAAATTTATTACAGAAAACTGAACACTTTAAGGGAGGCTCTAGTACCCTGTTGAGCCACCTCTACCTTGTATGCAAGATGTGATATGGGAGGGTAAGGAGGCAAACTGGTTCAATATGATATCCTGCGGCATATCGGTCTCCACAATCTAGAGGCTCAATTATAGCAAATGTAAACTCATAGGCTGCTGAAGTTTGTAGCCCTAGATATGTTCTATTGGCAATAAATCTGGTGGCCATGAAAGTGTGGCAAAGCTGTGGAGACATTCCTGTGACCCCCCTTGTGTGTGCGGCTGAGCATTATCCTACTGGAAAATACCTCTTAGAAGGATGTCCTGAACATATCACTAAGCTGTCATTGTTCATCATACCACTACTAGTGGTGACCGACTGTTGTATGCGATGCCCCTCCACTCCAGACCATCACACTAACAGTGGGGCAATGTGCCACTCCACAGCAAAGGCAGGATTGAGGCGCTCACCCCTAGGTCACCAGACACGAACACGGTTGTCGTTAGCGCCCAAATTAAATCTGGATTTGTTGCTGAAGACAACCCGGTTCCACTGTGTAGCAGTCCAGTTCCGTCATTCACGACACCACTGCAATAGGGGGCAATGGTGGGTGGGTGTGAAAGGCAGTACACGTAATGGGCATTATGAGAACAAATGTCCTTCAGCCAAGGGCCTGGTAATGGTTCTGACATACACAGGAGCCTGTAACGATGGTTCCTCCTGTCTCTGGATGGCAGATAAACCAGTTGGAGCTGCTCATGCTTGTTGGATGATCATACGATCCAGGTGCCGGTCAATTCATCGATACTATTGTCCAGCTTCTTGCATTCCCTCTCCCAAACTTAACTGGGCGAAAAACTCTTGGATTGCATCATAGAACCATGTCTAGTGGTCAACAAGCTTTACACAAGTGGAAAAAGAGGTCACTACACACAAGGAGCCTCTGAGAACCGGAGATGTAGATGCATGTCGAGGTCTGCAGCAAAACGACAACTGTTTCTAAAAAGAGAATACCCCTTTACCATTTGAATTCCCCATGAAATCATACTTGTGCATTTTTCATATAACACTGTGTTCTGCCATTCCTCTGTTATAATGCTTAGAAGTTAACCAATTGGGGGTCTACTGTCACAATCAGTGCTGACTGTGCAGGGGCATATCCCTTTGACAAAAGCAACACTAACACCCAGTTGTCAATTTATTTAAAAATCAGGAGGAATAACAGTGGAAAGACAAAGCGCAAAGTTTTGAGAAAATATGCTCCAGAATGGTTATTTAATGGGAAACAAGCATTTACTAAAACAGAAATGTCAAGAGAACCCATGGGTCTTAGAAAGCACTCTCTTCCACTTCTTGACCAAAGACCCAAAGTAATTTCCTGGTTCCACAGCAATCTTTCTTAACTCCTTAGTGACCAAGCCTGTTTGCACCTTAATGATCAGGCCAAATTTTGGAAATCTGACATATGTCACTTTAACATAGAATGACTCCGTAAAGGTTTTGCATATCCAAGTGATTCTGACATTGTTTTTCGCCACATATTGTGCTTCATTTAGGTGATAAAAATTAACTGATAAAATTTGTGTACATTTATTAAAAGCGCCAAAAAATTGGGAAAAATCTTTTAAAAATTGTCATTTTTGTCACATTTTGAACTGCAATATGTCAAATATAATAAAGAAATTTTTGATCAGATATATCTCCATCTGTTTACTTTATTCTGGATGTACATTTGAAAAACTTTTAGTTCTTTTTAAACCATTTAGGAAAGGTAGAAATTTAACAATTACAATTTTGAGGTACATTTTATTTTCCTACACCAAGCCAAGATTGCAAAGGCTCATAGGTGTTAGAATGATAGACACCCCCAGAAATGACCCCATTTTAAAAACTACACCCCTTAATATATTCACTAAGGGCAGGGGGTCATGAGTATTTTGACCCCACAGTTTTCCCCCCAGGAATTAATGCAATTTAGAGGAGAAAATAAAATAGAGAAAATGAGGTTTTTCACCCCAAAATGGATACCCCCGTTTGTCCTGTGTTCAGAAACATACCCATTGTGGCCCTAATACTATGTCCGTATGCACAATGGAGCCTAAAATGAAAGGAGCTGCCAGTGGCTTTCAGAAGAGACCTTTTGCTTGAAGGGGATTTAGGCCCCATTGCCCACCTGTAGAGGCCGTGAGCAGCCGAACCGATAGAGAACCTCCACAAATTACCCCATTTTGAAAACTAGACCCCTTAACAAATTCATCTAGGGGTGTACTGCGTATTTCAACCCCACAGTTTCTGAATGAATCAAAGCAAAGCAGAAGGAAAAAAAAATACGATTGTAATTTTTTTGCCAATTGTGTCATTTTAAAAATGTTTTTTTGTACACCACACATAGGAATGAAGACTTACACCCCAAAATGGATATCCCGGTTTGTCCCGTGTTCAGAAATATACCCAACGTGGTCCTAATCTTCTGTCTGGATGCACAACGGCACCCAAACCGAACAGAGCATCAAACTTTAACTGTCTTAACTTTTACGTGATCAGCATTATCCATTAGATAATAGCGATCACGTGACCGGAAACTGCTGACCGCAGCCCTCGCTCACTGCTCCAAGCTCTCGGTTACCTTTAGTAGCCAGGTGCAAGCAGATTTTAAATTTACCAGGTCCTCCACCAGCTTCTGTGCGCCATTTTGGTGAGGGGCGCACGCGCTGAAGCTAGAGAAGGGTCCGCGGATAAGAATCCCATCGGGAGACATCGCCACAGGCCTTAAGTAATTTAACCTTCCCTCACGGTTCGGATCCGTGACAGGAGGTGAAACTTTAGCTTTTATTTTTTTTAAATTTTACTTTTATGTGATCCATTGGATAACGGTGATCACGTAACAAAGAACTGCGGCCCCCCATGAGGTCACCAGGCTCTTGGCTGCGTTTAGTAGCAAGGAGCGGGGAGATTTCAAATTACTCCGGCAATCTGTGCCTTTTGCGCATGTATCTTCACTTTTACAACGAGCACGTGCGCAGAAGCCGGGGTAAGGTCCAGGGGCCTTAGATACAGAATTTCATCTCCCCTCACCGATATGATCCATAAAAGGAAGATAAACAAACTTTTTTCATTTCTCTTTACACTTTTTTTTACTGTCAATTGACTTTAAGGCGATCACGTGACCAGGGAGCTTCCCGCGGCCCCCCATGACAGCTCTGTTAACCGACAGCATGGAGCTGTCACATCCAAAGCCTGAAGGGTTTTAATCTCCAGAAGAAGCGGGTTTTTACGACCTTGGGGATTAAAGCCCAGCAGGCCAGAACGTAAAAAGGCAATGGGGTGGTCACAAAGGGGTTAAATAATGCTCTGTCAATTTTAAAAGGTTTAGTGCTTGACTAACTCTTTCAGTCCCATACAGTTTTAAGGAGCACCGTCTCATTATGGGGAGGAATGGGGTACTGCTCCCAGTGTTCAAACATTTATCATCCATGCTGTGGTCAGGTGATAAATGTCAATTGTCTGACCATCCTTTTCAGTTACATTATGCAACTAAGATTGTACTGGGTCATCTTGTTCATCCCAAATAGTCAATCTGAATAGTGGGATCATTTGATCATTCTGGACTTTTTACCTGGATTTCAACCAGAGAATAACTGATGCTGGAAGAGATTTGCACCGTTGTTCCATGAAGTCACATATCTACAGTCATGCCAACTATTGTTCTAATCCAGTAGGCACAAGTCCACTTAGAAGGGGTTGTCCAGTTGTAAACTACCAATGGCCTGTCAGCAGGTGAGGCCATTAGTAATAGATCAGCTGGGGTCTGTCACCCAGGAACCCACCGATCAGTTGTTTGCAGAGTCCGTGTGTTAATACAATGAGCTGACAGTTCTGTTCTCACCACAGTGGCTAGACTTGGTATTACATGCAAGATTCCCATATATTTAAATGCGAACTGAGCCGTCATGCACAAAGCTGATTTCTGCAGGATGCAGAGCACACAGGTCCAGCGAACAGATGCTTGGCAGGCGTCCCTGGTAGTGAACCTCTGTTAAACCGTTGATAACCTATCCTGAGGATAGGTCATCAATACTTTACAGCTGGACAACCCCTTTTAAGTACATCTGTAGGATACACTATGCCCCTCTGAATGGCCTTAAAAGTCTCCTCACTCATCTTCTAGGTGCTCTCCTTAAGGAGTGATGATACCCCCCTCCTCTCGACTCACGTCACAGGCCTCTCACTAGCCAAGCCAGGATCCTACTGCAGCACACTGATGAGGGGGCAAACACTCCGAAACAGCTGTCTGTGTATGGATACTGGCTTGGTTTTCAATTCCCAATCATTGTTGCATAGACTTGTATAAAAAGGTCAGGCATTGATTTGCAAGAATGCTGCTATCCAATAGGTGGCGCTGCAGGAGGCATTGTTCCATCTTTAGCATCTCTCCTTCCAGACTGCAAATAAGAAACTGCAAGATACATAATATTCTATCTGATTCCGTCTTTAAAAGAATTAAGAGAAAACATGTCAGTTCTGCTTTACTAGAACACAGTGATCAACAGCCTCCGAGCGCAGGAAAATCAGGACTCGAAGGCTTCCACTCCCGAGTCCCTGAACAGTATATTATCATGCAAAATGCTATTTAATGAATCAAGTTATAGAACGCTATATAGTCTCAGGCTCATAAAATTGGAGCAAAGGAGACTTAGCTGATTCACTTTAAGCAACTCAATGGATTCCAATAGGCATGACTGGTACACAAAGGATGCTTGACAGCAGCAAGTGGACAAGCAGTCTGGCCATGAATATTCGATTTGGGCAAAAAATACTTGAAATACCATTGGGCCACCAAATACTTCAGGAATAGGCTGTCTGAATCTATTAAACGCACTTTCATTGGTTTATGTAACCTGGGTGCCCACAATGCTTTATTGTGGCTTTGCTAATGTGCCAAGATTCTGATACTTTGTTAAAAGGGAATGTCATATATATATATATATATATATATATATATATATATATATATATATATATTTTTTTTTTATTTTTTTTTTCCTTTACTATAACCAGATCCTGAAAGATCTTTCTTCGAAAATATATTTTCTGATTGTAGTTTTTTCATTTTTCGGTACCCAATTATGTGGGGCGGCCATATTTTCTGAGCAGAGTCTATGGCCAAACTGCCTCTGACTGAGGCCATGAACTATTGGTGGAACTTAGGTTATCTGCCTCCAGCCTTCTGTTCACGGGCGATGTGTCACTGCGTGATAATCCGGCCGCGGGTAATGCAGTGAACGCTTCCCATAGACTTCACTATGGAAAGCGCAACCCAATGTCCACGAGTGGAGAATCATAGCGGTTTTACCTCTTGTGGGATTTAAATCGCGGCATGCTGTGATTTGCTGCGATGAGCCTATCTGTCAGATAGGCTCACCGTAGAGACCTGTCAGTTCTCCCTCCTGCTCCCCCGCAGCGGAATATGGCTAGCGATATTCCATCACTGCCGTGGACAGGCAGCCTTACTGTATAATAAAGGAATTAGCCATCACTGTAATCCTGCTTAGACCATTGAAAAAGGAGCTCTACAGAACAGGAAGTGTCAGACTATTATAGGGCCAGTTGCCAGAGTGAAAATTGTAGGCTTTCAAGGGTTTTTTTTTTTTTAACTATATGAAAAAAAAGTGTATTTAAATAAATGTTTAAACATAAAAACTTTATTCAAAATAGGACATTTTCTGAGGATACATTCCCTTTAAGGACTAGAGGACTTCACATTGCTTCAATTTGAACATTATCACCCAACAGACAAATATATAGGTAAAAGCGAAAAAGTACAAGACAGATTTTACAAGGATTTATTTTAACATAAGAACAAAATGTGCAATACTAAATACATTACTAGGGTGTAAAAAACAAAAAAACAGAACAAGTAAATACGGCTAATCCTATCATACTACAACAAAGCAAAAACTGAACAAACAGAAGACAAAGCGGAATTCCTACATTAAAGACAAAGAAACAACATGGCTAGGAGTCTCAATCAAAATGTGGTGAGAATTACAAACTATCAGCGGTTACACGGTATGGCACATCCATAGCTCATTACAAAACTACACAAATACCAAAATAATAAAAACATGAAGAGGGAATATAAAACACACAATGAAAAAAAAAAGTCACTGATCAGGTCTGGTTTTATGTGCTTTTCTATGGATGCAGTTTTGTTATAGATATCCTATGATCGACCGTGGCAATAGAAGCAAGACCTGCAGCTTCACATCCCAGCATTAAGCAATTGTGTCTATATTAATGACCAGCATGACTGGTCCAGAGTAGAACCCTAGGAGGGGATTAGCAAAGTGTAACTGATAGTTCATCTTAGGGCTGGGTGATTTTTTTTTTCCTTTTTACTGATAACCTAGGTCACAAATTAAATTTCTTTTTTCTTGTTAAATGATCTAAAAAAGATGGCTCTACTTTGGGATACATATGACGGATTGTGTAATTTGGGGGTGGGGTGATAAATTTTGCGCTTTTTACGGTGTTACTTTTATACTGCAGATCACAGTTTATGGGGATAATAATCTTCATGTATTAATACTTTTCCACAACAAAAAAAAAAAAAAGAAAGAAAGAAAATCACTTAAAAAAAAAATAAATTCTATTTGCATGGTTGCGTAAGACCCATAAGATTTTTATTTTCTTCCCAATGGAGCTGCATGAGGTTTTTTGCAGGAGGAGTCAGTTTCCATTGCTACAATTTTAGAGTACATATAAGGGTTTATTCAGACAACCGTATATCGGCCGGGTATTCACGCCCAGCCAATATACTGCGTCTGTCTGCAGGGGGAGGAGGCTGGAAGAGCTTCTTCAAAAAAAATAAACTGAATTTTACAATTCTGTGTACAAGCAGAACCGCGTGGTTACTAAAGGACAAATTAATCAGTTTGAATAAAATCACCCAGCCCTGGTTCATCTCTACATCTAACAAGCTTTAAAGTAGTTTACAGTAGTGCAAAAAAACTTCTTTCATCCAGAAATTGTGCCCCACCTGTCCATAGGTTGTGTCTGGTATTAGATCTCCACCTCACTGATTTTAATGAAGCCAACCTGCAATACATAGACAGGTTGGCCAAGCTTGTGGAAGAAAGCATTTTTTGTTTTTTTTTATTAAAGGGCCACTCCATTGATTTTTTTTTCTTTTTTTACCTAACTAGTTTCCCGGTATGAGTCAACTAGTATTACCTTGTTTAGGAATTTCCAGATAGAAAAGAATAACTAAACTCTTCAGTTGGGTCATGTGATCTCATTGTGACCACTTGGTATTTACTTGGCTTTGTGTTCTCTCAAGAAGTCACTATATCAGTCACCAGAACTTCAGTATAATGTAACTGCGTGGACTGTACCATACAGGCTCTTCACTGGGGGCAAAGAAAATCCTATCAGTTACTGCTGATTAAAAGCTCCTGTCACAGTTATAATGAAGATGACCGTTCTTCCTCCCTGACTGCATTCATGGTCTTTAGGTTATTTAAAAAGTATATAGGCGATAACCGTCTTCCCAGCAGGCAGATCTGCTATTGACTTTAGCTTGTCATGTGATGTTATGCTGATGCATCATGGGACTGCTAGCACAGCATAGAATAGAAAGCAGGGAGAAATCTACAAATCAAGATGGCGTCAGATAAGTATCAGACAGGAGGCTGTACTGCATGGCAGTTAGTGCAATATACATAGGTGACTTCCAGAAGATGATAGACAATCAGCTGAGGAGTCCAGGGATGGAAAAATACGTTTGCGCTGCAGTGGCCCTATAATTTCCACAAGCCCTATTCCTGTTCCTTCATATGTATCAATCCAAGAATTACTTTTTGGGACTTAAATAAAAGCTTATGTTAAATGGTATCTTTGTAACTAAGTGAACATGTGAAGAAGATTGTGCTTTTGTCATGTTGGTATTTTATAGAGCCATTTAATATCTCAAATTAAAAGCTCAAGGATTGTAGAAGGTTAAAAACAACTGATGTGTTAGCGCACGGACATTTCATACATATTGATTCAAGATGATAATCTAAGGTGGAGCATTTGCTTTATCAATCATTCAAATTATAACCCAACTCTTAAGAGGGTTGTACCAGAATTAACTTTCATCACCCATCCATAGGATAACTAATAAGTCTGATTGGTGATGGTCTTTCTGCAGAGAACCCCACCAGACCTTAGAACAGGGGTCCCGCTTCCCTCATCCTCCTCACTGTAGTGAGAAGGAGTTTAATAGAGCAATGGCCACTCTTGTAGTTAACTATCTCCAGCAGTCCCATTGAAAACTAAGAGTTATGAAGCCCCATTGAGATGAACGGAGCAGCATATGAGGTCATCACTTCATTCAAGGAGACGTCCCTGCAGGTGGCAGAAGCATCCCGGTAGTGATGAGAAGAGGAAACATGGATCCCTTGTTCTCGGGATCAGTGGGGTCTCAGTGGTGAGACCCCCATGGATCAGAATTATTACCCATCCTATGGGTAGGTGATAAAAACATAATTTTTGTGCAACCACTTTTAAAGGTACTAGATTGACCCGATGTTTAATACACGAACATATAAGGTTTCGAAAAGTGGTTGTGAATGTTTTAAGAACTGCTGAACTGAGGATTCGGCTTGAACTGTTCGCCCTCCACGGCTTGGTCTTCCATGTTTTGAGGACATGGCAACAGTCAGTCAAACTGCTAAGCACTTAATATGAACGTTGCTTACCAACAACTTGACTCTCCCTAGTGGTGATGTTGGCCGAAGCACAACAGCGCCGCTAGACTTAACATAGGAACTTTGACCTGGCCTGACGGGTCAATCAATGTACCAAACTCAAATTTTATTATTTTATGGCAGCGGTGAGGATGTCACAAATCTAATGACACCAAAATCATCCACCAAAGGTCACTCAAAGGAGTTAAAGTGTGGTGCACGAAAAAGCCTGTGGGCTTTTTTTCTATTCGATATTCACACATCCCAGTCAGTGTTTTTTTCCAGTAATTAGAAAAAAAAATTGCTGTGTTTTCACAAAAATATGAACGTGATATATGAATATGCCATATGGATTTACACTTACGCAGGTATTCCCAATAAGCAACACACACGAAACATGGAACACTTGCAATGATAGAAATACCAAGTTATCTAAGCATTACACATCCACTGTATACTCCGGTCACTTGCTTTATACCCACCTATATTGCAGTATTCACATCAACTCCGAGCACTTACATGAAAACCATCTTCATCATCTGACCTACCCCTACAACCAACTGGTAACTTGTGTGCAAGTTTCCATTAAAACACCTTTATTTCAGATTGGCAGTGAGCGGCTGAATTCTTTGCATCATTGAACCTTTAGGATGTGCTTTGTGACGTGCCAAAAAGAATAATAAAATTTACAAAAATTCTCCTGCTGCTTGAGTCATTAAGGAATACAGACTACGAAGTAATCTTCCCTTAATTTCATACACAAGCACCAGGCTGCACGGGTGTTAAGTTAAACCAACACTTTATCACGGCTTACATGATTTTTTTTTCTTGAACTGGAAATAAAAAAAGGTTTGATAATAAAATATTCAGACATTTCCAAAATATTAAAATATTGTTTAAAAAGACCTAAGAGAACTGTAAAAAAGTACTTTTTGGAACACAACTATAAATCACAAAAAAAAATTTATTACAAAAAAACTATGACTTCACTTTTTTTTCCTCTTCTTCTTCAAATCAGCAATCAAACCAGCAACAAACCTGAAAACACTAACACGTGGCACATTACACTGCCACCTGCTGGCACGCTCAGGTAGTTTCTGTGGTATGTACTTGCCACTTAAGGACAATTAAATCCACAGTAAAGTGCTATACCAACTGTATACTGTAGAGGACGCCATTTCTTCACTTCCAGAGTCCCCAATTCCTCAAGTGCAGTTTCTACAGCCCCTGGCGGGCTGATCACCTGCATTTTCTAAAATAGTTCAACAACCACCCCCAAAAAATGGCTACCTAAGCAGCAGGCTGTTCAAGGTGCACTTTCAAGTAAATAGTACAATAGTAAAAATCTATGGCTAGATACCTATCCAATGTATAGAAACCGTTTAATGCTCTGTTAGGCAGCGTGTAAAAACTTTGGCAAGTTATTGTATACAAGTCAATGAAATATCAAAGTTTCGCCATTAAATTTTTTAGAAAACATAGGGTCAATATAATCAGAACCCCCCATCCGTATTCCACTGGACATTGCTGCCAGGTCTAGTCAGTAGACAGAGTAATGCAGATACTTGGGGACCTCTGATGAAGGTTTGGTTGGGGTTTACCAGGCACTGCAAGCTCAGTCCTCTCCGAAATGTACACCAGGTTTTCCTCTTGAAGGCTACATGCGCTAAACCGATTTGTTTCCACACAAGAGCCCGAACCGATATGGTTTCCACCCACAGCATTATGTAACACAGCCGCCCCACTCATTTGCTCAAAGGATTTACTGAACACAGATGTTGCAGTTCGTGCAAGACTGTGACTCCCGGGTTTCGGGAGGGATTGACTAGTTGTCAAGGTCAGCCTCTTCAGAGACACCAGCTCCAGGTTTTCACTCATAGCCCGCTGGTTGTGCTTCCTACTGAGATGCTCACGGCAAGAATCTCCCCCAGAATCCCGGTCTTTAACCCCAGCCCGAGTTCCGAGAGATCTTCTCTGGGCCTTGCCCAATGATGGCCTGCTGAAACTGCCACTACTGCTGTGAGACAGGGCAGACTGGCTGGAGCTAGAGGCAGCCCTTGAACAAAATCCTTCATCCACCTCCGCTATTTCGGTCAGCTCATCTTGTAGTGTCAAATCTGCAGAGTCTGGAGAGGGAAGAGTAAAAAAGTTAATATCACAGTTCTATGTGCAAGAGAACAGCAGCTCTAATGCTAAAGTGCCACCCATAGCCAAATCATCGGAAGCAGGGTCATTAAATACTTACCCACTGATCAATCAAAGCACTAAAAGGAACCAGTCATCAACTACCAACTAAGTTACGGTGCTTATAGTTTAGGCGACATGGAGTCCTGGGAGCCAAGTCTCATACTTACCCGGTCCCCCATTTCTGTGGTATTCCCTGACAATGTCAGTACACGGTTGCCTCTTTTCAGCAGGCTGTGCGCATGTACTTCCATTCATCTCTATGGGAGTGCACACCACGCCTTCTGAAAAAACGTCAAGTTGCTGTGCACATGCCAACTTTGCTGAGGGACACCGAAGTAACAAGAGGCTCCTCGGACTTCCCAGTCACCTAAACCATAAGCACCATAGCTTAGTTCATGGTGTTAATAGCTGATGACAGGTTCCCATTAAGATTTCTACTGTGCAGATGACAAACAAAAAAAGCAAAGATTTAAAGAAACATGCGCGATTTGATTATAAAGAAAGTTCGGTTGTTAATCATGCAAGAAAGTAGACTGCACGGTCATCCAAGTCGTAGAAACCCCAAACGTTGGTTCTTCTACAACTTAAAAAGGTCACAAATGGAAAGGTCGTATAATGCATGAAGTGACTTGCCAATTTAATTCATATACGATTTCAAGAGTTTAATAGAAACCCGTCCATAGCATATATTCCTTTACATAGAAGTATGTTGAAGAGATATATGCCCTCATGCATTCCAGGTTAGTCTTCCATAGAACCACTTGAAGTAGGTGGCTGGATGGAATTCAAGCGAAATTGCCAACGGTGTACAGTAATATACAAGACAAGCATGCTTGGCTGAGCTCATTTCTACACCCTTTAGTGTGCATATCCATGCATTGTGACCCTTTCACTTGCAGGTACCTTGAAGCCAATCTACCAAGTGATTTAACACTGCACTCTGCCAGGTGATGCCATTCCGTCCTCCATTAATCTCCTTACAGATTTTTGCCTTCTGATTTCTGGCTTGCCCTCAGCTCTAGCTTCAGAACAGATATCCTGCATTGCCTGAATATGGTGTGCATCATTCTCTGTTAGTGATTTCACTCTTTCCCCATTCCCGATTCTGTCTCCAGCCACATTAGTGACACTAATCTCGGGAATGACAAGGTTTCCTGGATCTGAGGAGTCATTATTTGTGTCATTTTGTTCTAAAATGGAAAAAACAAAAACAAACAAAAAAAAGAACATGGTAGCTGAAATGATGATGATGGCAGCTTGGCTGGAAAAACAATATACATGAACATGTAACAAAAGTTAGGTGAGAAATGACAAAATATAGGTCTATGCTCCGTCCACAGCGTGGGGATCGTTTTTTGATCCATTTCAGAATGATTTTGGTGACAAAAAAGACCAATGAGATTTTATCTGCCACATTAAGGTGTTAATGAGTCTCACTTTCCTGCATGTTGCAAAAAACTGTTTTAAAAGGGGAAACTTTCATGTTGAAAATACAGTCTGGTCTGCAGGCAGCATATTATAGAGCAGGAGGTGGTGAAAAAATATAAAATTTTATGGGAAAACATTCAGTAGAACTTCTCATTTTATCCTAAGAGGGGTTTTCCAGGCAGCGCCAGCTGTTAGTGTCAGGATACACTGATGTCAGAGTTGAAGCAGCTGTTCCGACCCCTGTGTAGTGGCCGGCACTTGTAATTGCAGGCTGGGGTCCCATTGATTTCAATGAGAGCTGTGTCAGCAATTACAAGCGCCAGACACTATACAGGGGTCAGAGCGGAGGCTTCCACTCCAACCCCGGTGTATCCTTGCACTGCCTTAAAAAGTCCTTTAAACCCCTGCCCACTGGACTCATAAGGCCAAAAGTCTTAGGCTGTATTCACACGAACGTATATCGGCTCGGTTTGCACGCCGGGCCGTTATACGTCGTCCTCATCTGCAGGAAGTGGGGGGGGGGGGGTGGAAGAGCCAGGAGCAGGAACTGAGCTCCCGCCCCCTCTCCACTATTTGCAATGAAAGGAGGCGGTATGGGGCAGGGCTAACTGCCGAGAATTAGCCCTGCCCCCGTCCCGCCTCTCCCCATTGCAAATAGTGCAGGGGGGTGGAGAGGAGGCAGAGAGGGGGCGGGGGCTCAGTTCCTGCTCCTGGCTCTTCCATCTCCCCCCCCCCTGCAGATGAGGATGATGTATATCGGCTCGGCGTGAAAACCGAGCGATATACGTTCGTGTGAATCCAGCCTTACTGCATGGGAGTGATTGACAGCCATCTCCGCATACGCACAGAGTAGAACCGCCCACTGGACTCCCAAGACCACAATGAGCAGAGGTTTAAATTAATAAATTGCTAGTGACACTGATATACATATTTGTGGAAAATTTATTCAATCAGCTCATTTTGCTCTAAAATATGCCACCAGCAGATTGGATTTTCAACAACAGAATCAAGAGGGGTTGTGCAACATTTAAAATACATAAAATCAATCACTGCGGGCATATAGAGTTTTTTTTTTTAAATCTATTATACATCAACTTTCTAATGCCCTGCCCCATCCAGTCCCCATCGGTCTGATCCGGAAGGCAACTGCAGCACTTATTTGCCATACCTCACTGAAATAACCGTTCAGCCAATCACAAGCCTCAACTGCCATCTGTCCATGAAAGGCATGCGACAGCTGAAGTCGCTCCCTTGATTGGACTGACAGGGTTGAATATGGGAGGCCACCAGGAAGGAAAAAAAGATTTTAAAAAGTGGCTTTTTTCTATTTTAGACCATTATATGCTCCATGTGATTTATTTTTGAAGTGTCAGGAACCCCCTTTAAACAGTCTATGTACAATAAAGTCAATAGAACAATGACTGAAGGTGGGTGGGGGAGACCTGACATAACTTTAGTAGTTTATCACATCATCTCATTGACTTCATTGTAATTTGAAATAATTATAAAATGGATATTAAGTGATAAGTGACGATAATGTTTATGGATTCGTGACGGATCTATAAAAACTGAGGATAAACAAAACATCCAGAGGAAGACACGAGCCCCACTGTGAACATCGCCATAATACATAACATTAGTGGTGGTTAGAAGTCTGACGGTACATGAATGAATACATGATTGAAAACAGTTGAGCCCTAGTAACTTAAACCAGATTTGCCAATGTAACTGGTGAAAAAACTGTAACACAAATCCTAAGATTACACATATGAAAAAAAGGTGGAATTATCCAATGAGTAAACAAAGCAGACAAAGAAGAACAAACATAAAATGGTCATAAAGGGATTAATCTCAAAGTTACACTTGTTGAGAAATTGTTCTTGCCAAGTTATTATATAGTCAATTAGCCTATTTTACTTGTATCTGGTCATGCCAGCCGAAGCCTGATCTTCACCCCAAGGCATGACGACCGACTGGGCATCAAGGCAGTCAACAAAAATATGGCCTGGCTGTATCTATTCACACTGGTCAGAAAAGATTCTCTCTACCCGTATCAGACATCAGCGGGTTTGAGGTGACCAGATACATACAATTGAAGTTCATCTTTAGAACATATTTTCCTCCCAGAAGGTGGGGATTTAACTTGGGGGATATTCCCATCTGGGTTATGATATACCCCAGGATATGCTGTAAAAGTCTGAGAGATGTGGTTCCTACTCTTAGGATTCACGCCTATCTCGATATCTGGCCCATACTGTCGCTGGTTCAGTCGTATATGGCGACTAGGACATACGTCAACAGCCAAGCGGACTACCCTATGCCGTTTATGTAACCCCCATCCAAGTTAATGGGACTTATAAGAACAGCATAGTATAGCAGGCTTTGCCGTTTCTGCAGCTGACCAGTTATGTAAACTGCGTAGCTTGCTGTGCCCGGCCGTCTCCATAACTCCCATCCACTACTATTGGAGTTACAGAAACCGCATGGCCAAGCCACACTCAGCATGTTCCATCCTCCCGGGCATCTCATGCAGAAAGATATTTCCATCGCGCCATGTCTGGCAAAGATGGAATACCCCTTCAATTTAACAATGGTGATAAGAAATACCCAATCATCATACATTTACTGGATTTGGTTAAAGGGAAGCCATCATGTCCCCACATCACCATAAACTGCTGTTAGGGGACGTGACAAGGAGCCGGGTGATGCATTTTTTAATACTTAGCCACTCCCACAATGCAGTGCTGTCACCTGGTGCAGTGCGCGCAGCACATGAAAATCGGACTTTTCCAGAGTCGTGTGCGCACTCTTCCCTACAAGCCTTTCTTTGTCCAGGACCTGGATGGTCACATCACCGGGCCCCCAATCACTTTACCCTAGCAGCACCATAACTTAGTAGTTTATGCAGCTGTGGGGACGCGACAAGTTCCTCTTAAAGTGACCCTCCAGGACAAACCAGGATGACCGAACCACTTCTCCGACTACCTGATAGACTAATGATGCATAGTGGGCATCATTAGTCTCAAGGCTGGGTTCACATCATGTAAAATTAAGCCAGTAGTCCAAAATGCTATTTCCATGTACCCACTGCATTGTCCCAACACCTACTGTAGAGCATGATGAGGATTCCATGGACAACATTTTTGCACCCAACATGCTGTTCGTTAACCCAGCTATTGGGTATACTTGCTTATAACTTGCTCCTTTTAGGTTCAATTTGTGAGACAATTCCATGAAAAATGGTAAAAAAAGGGGAGACATCTGCAGTTTCTGTACATCACTTTCCCCCAGAAGCCTGCAATTTCCATAAAGACTACATTTTAGAGACAGAATGTATCCGGAACTTAAAATGATCCATTGAAAGCGATGCCCGCTTCCCCTTGGATCAAGTTCTATTTCGACCTTACAAGTCTGATTTGAACAGACATCCCTCAGTCCATGATGCCCAGACTGAGCACATTACAGTAATTATAGAGCAATCAGCGATAATTGTGACAACCACCCCGAAAAGGAGAGCAAGAGTCAAGAACCTGTCAGTAACACAGTCATCACACACAGTAATTGTTTCCCCGCTCTGTGCAGGATACCAAGAAGCCAAAGCTTTAAATCCACGGTATGTAATAAGAAGGACAGAACGGCTGTCACATTCTATCAACGCAACTACGACCGCCATGCTGATGAATTACAAAATGCAACATAACATGGGGCTTGTGTTAAATGAGAACTACTGTACACTTAAAATATACAACGTTTGATATACAGTATATTGGGATGGTAAATACAGTTAAGGCCGCCTGCAGAATTTCCGCCCCTGGACGCCTGCATAGGATTGCATTACAATACGCAATCCCTTGCAGACGGCCGCGGTCTGTCTGCGCGAAATCACCTGCAGAAAACAAACCGCGGCCTGCTCTAATTCTGTCGGGGCTCGAAGACTCGCACAGAAACATCACTCACCAGCCGCCGGCTCCGCTCTGCGCCGGCACGTGAAAGTGCCGGAGCGGGTGAGTTCCGCGCTGCTCTCTGCAGGCGCTCGGGTCAGGTCCCGCTGCGAGAATTCTCGCAGCCGGATCCGACCCGGCCGTCTGCAGGCAGCCATACTCTGGTTTTCAGACTATAAGATGCACCCAGTTTAGACAATAGAAAACAAGAAAAACATTTCATACCAATTTAAACGTCCCTGAGGGTCTCAGCAGAGGGGCTATGAATGGCTGTGATTGGCTGAGCATCACAGCACTTAGCCAACCAGAGGCGGGGTTTTTCCAATTCCCGGCCAGAAGAGATGCTGATGGAGGGGGATGGGGGTAAAGGGGAGCCAACAGCGCTTCTTAGGTGGGTTTTTTTTTTCTGCAGCTAGGGCTTATTTTCAGGGTAGGACTTCTATCCCAAGCCCCCTCCCCCGAAAATCCTCGCAAGTGGTGCTACAAAGTCACGCAACCTTGTAGCGCGACTTTGTAATGCTACAAAACCGTGGTATTGGCGCGAGAAAACAAAGCAACGATTCTCCCGCAACGATGCAGTGTCATCCTTGTGAAGGGGGCCTTAGTGATCGAGTACAAGCAACGCTCACCAATCACACTTCTATTTCCATCAGCTCCATTGAAGATGAATGGAGCGGCACCACTCTAATCAATCTCCTCCTCACTGTGGGAGGTGCAGTGAGCTTGCAGAATGGTGAGAGGGGGGATATAGAACCCCTGTCCTCAGGATCAATAGGGATCTGAGCGGTGAGACCCCCACCGATCAGACTTCTCACTTGTCAATCTTGATGCAGCCCCTTTAAGAACTGAACTTGGAAGGTTTATCTAGTTTGCTCCGAAACTCTTGTGAACTCCTCTAGGGATTCATTCATCTACAATGGTTTACATCTAGAAGACTCACAGCAAAACCACAGAAGATCATATTTTTGTGATGCTGCTCAAGGGGACAACCCAGCCCGGTTTGGGAGGAATTTCATTACTTGTAGATTTTTGGATGTTTTTTTTCTTGGTTGTCATTTAACATAATATTAAGTCTACTAAACTTGATAAAGTGTTCGATCTACATGTAGAATGCTATATTGTTAATAAACCATCATGGCCGTTCAATGCACATCAGTATAATGGTCAATACCAGTCTCCTAAAGTAGCACCTATAAACCGGCTGTCAACTTTAATCAAGACCCTTGTATAAGGTCGAACCGTCGTTTACGATGTGGAGAAATTAAGATGCATCTTAACTGATGCCAGTGTTTGCACCACGTATGCTGCTCTTGGACTCTATCACTTCCCAGCTGTGGGTATGAAGTTTGTGCTGCTGACCAACTATTGCATATTGGAGCACCTGCGATGAGGTCACCGTCATGTAATCAGTTACATCTCTTAGCTCCGTCTCTGATAGCATTACGGTGACGTCATCACAGGTGCTGCTTCAGTTTATTACTAAACCTGCAGAGCGTGCATGTAGCAGAGCTGTGCACGTCCCGCGCGCATGTAGCAGAGCTGTGCGCGTCCCGGGCGCATGTAGCAGAGCTGTGCGCGTCCCGGGCGCATGTAGCAGAGCTGTGCGCGTCCCGGGCGCATGTAGCAGAGCTGTGCGCGTCCCGGGCGCATGTAGCAGAGCTGTGCGCGTCCCGGGCGCATGTAGCAGAGCTGTGCGCGTCCCGGGCGCATGTAGCAGAGCTGTGCGCGTCCCGGGCGCATGTAGCAGAGCTGTGCGCGTCCCGGGCGCATGTAGCAGAGCTGTGCGCGTCCCGGGCGCATGTAGCAGAGCTGTGCGCGTCCCGGGCGCATGTAGCAGAGCTGTGCGCGTCCCGGGCGCATGTAGCAGAGCTGTGCGCGTCCCGGGCGCATGTAGCAGAGCTGTGCGCGTCCCGGGCGCATGTAGCAGAGCTGTGCGCGTCCCGGGCGCATGTAGCAGAGCTGTGCGCGTCTCGGGCGCATGTAGCAGAGCTGTGCGCGTCTCGGCGATATGTAGCAGAGCTGTGTGTAGTGTGTGGCGTCACAAGAAACACTGATATGTACACTGAACCTCATGCAGCTTGTCCAGTCTCCCCACAGACTCCATGACACTCCAAGGTGTCCATTTTTCATCCATCTCAATTCTGTAGTCCCATTTTGAGGTACAATGGTTGAAGACTCGCGGTTACTTGTTGTCTATTGGAAAAAAGCTCTAAGAAGCTCGTCACAATACAATCGCCATCAATGGACATGTTCCACACAGGCAGGTAGTACTGTACGAAGACAGGTAGGAAATAAGACGCATACCTTTAGGGACTTTTCACAAGTGTTCCATAGGATACAGTAGAAATGGGTTAAAAAAACCAAACAGTTTAGTACTTACCCGAATCCCCGCTTTGCGGCGACTTCTTTCTTACCTTAGCAAGATGGCCGCCGGGATCTTCACCCACGATGCACCGCGGGTCTTCTCCCATGGTGCACCGTGGGCTCTGTGCGGTCCATTGCCGATTCCAGCCTCCTGATTGGCTGGAATCCGCACACGTGACGGGACGGAGCTACGAGGACCAGCTCTCCGGCACGAGCGGCCCCATTCACCAGGGAGAAGACCGCACAGCGCAAGCGCGTCTAAAAACGCCAGAAGACAGCGAATTTAGACGGCTCCATGGCGACGGGGACGCTAGCAACGGCGCAGGTAAGTGAATAACTCCTGTATGGTTCATAATTAATGCACGATGTATATTACAAAGTGCATTAATATGGCCATACAGAAGTGCTGAACCCCACTTGCTTTCGCGGGACAACCCCTTTAAAGCTGCTTCACAATCCTCCTGCCCCCCCGGCTGCTGCAGCCAACTAGGAAGGACAGGATGATTCTGAAGCAGTTTTAAGTCCTAGGAAAATCCCTTTAAGGTCCTGGCCAAAGCTCTGCCTCTCGAAGGTCGGGCTCACTGGAGCATGTGGTGACAGTACCAATCCACCATAGGCTCCCATGTAGCTGCTCACACATATTGCGCAAAATATGCTGGCAAGAAAAATCGCATCATGTTCTATCTTGGTGTGCCAAGATGGTGCATGGCGAATGGCGGCACGTGACATGCAGTGAATTACCATGTGAGCCCAGCCCAAGCAGCATACAGGCCTGTTACATTCTGCATAAAACATTACATTAAAAAAAAAATTAAAATTTAAAAAAGGGAACATTGTGGCCCGCATCATTGGTTGTAAAAGATTATTTCCACTTCCTCCAGTACACAATACATCGCTTCATGCGGGAATTTGCTTTTCAATCCGTGAAAATCTATAATACTTTGCTTAAATGAAACGCCACATTGCCGAATTATCACTCCTTTAGCGCAAATGCTAAACTAGGTCAGGAAGGGAACGGAAGCATCATATAATAGCTCACACTATTATATGAAGGCTAAGTGATGCTCTTCTCAGTCTCAAAACAACGGCATTCCCCTAAGTGCCGAGCGCTCCGTAAATTAACGCTCATTTACTGTACTTTTTATTTTAAAAAAATCTATAAAAACAACTTTTCAATATAATGGCTCTATATTCTGAAAGGTTTACAGGAATCGTGAAACCGGTGTGCGTTTATGAGTGAGGGTTTAACCCTTCGCAATCCAATTCTGGATTTTCTAGGGGTTTTCTCTTTCTGCCATTATAGAATGGCGCCATCTGCTGGCTAGAGCAAGTACTTCAGTATGGGACATGCTGGAGAGTCCAACAGAGCAGCCAGTAAATCTACAGTAAGAAAACCCTGCCGCACGTCTTTCGACATCGGAGCTGTACAGCCTTCAATCAGAATGTCTTTAGGCGGCAGACAGTGGTTTGGAAAGGGTTAAAAGTACGTATTAAAAAAGGGACTTCATGGTGCTCAAATATTCTTTAACCCCTTAACGACACAAAGTTACGTCCTGCAGGTTCGGGGTGTGTATGGATAGATTTCACGGGTTAATGCCGGTCTATACAATGCAGGTGCCGGCTGAGCTGTTAACCCATTAACCCCTTGAGTGGTGGGTTTCTTACCCCCCTGTCAGACCCACCAGGACAGGTTTTTTATATGGGCCAATCATTTAATTTCAACTAATTTTGCAATCACGTTCCAAGAGCCATACCCTTTTCATTTTTCCACTGACACGGCCATATGAGGGCTTGTTTTTTGAGGGACAAGTTGTACTTTTTGATGGCATCATTTTTGGGTATATATAATGTATTGCAGAACTTTAAAAAAAATATTTGTAGAGAGATTGGGGGAAAAGAAAGAAATTCTTCCATTTGTTTCTTGGATTTCATTTTTATGGCGTTCAGCGTGCAGAATAAATAAAGTGATAACATTATTCTCTGAGTCATATGATTTCGGCGATACCAAGTTTACACCGTTTTTTTTTTAATGTTTTGCTATTTTTGTACATTTAAAATATTTTTTTTTCTTTTGTGTTGCCACATTCCAAGAGCCGTATTCATTTTTTACCATTGCCAGAGCTCTAGAAGGCCTTGTTTTTTGCAGGATGAACTCTAGTCTTCATTTATCTAATTTTTTGGAACATGTAAAATTTTGATCACTTTTTATTGCATTTTTTTCTAGGGGCAAGATTAACAAAATCTGTAATTCTGGCATGTTTTTTTATTTTTTTTCACTGCATTCTCTGAGCAGTATAAATAATGTATTAAAGTAATTCTACAGGCCAGTACGATTATGCCCATACCAAATAGTAGTTTCTTCCTTTTAAGCTACTTTTTCACAGTTAAAAAAAAAAAAAAAAAAAGCAATAAAAGTTTTAAATCACCCTCCTTTTGTCGTATCTGTAATAAAAAATCTAAATCATAAAAGAAATACACATATTTGGTATGTCCAATCTATCAAAAAATGTAAAAAATTAAGAACGCCAGAAATGCTGGCTTATGACAAGCAGATGGTCTTCGTGACAACCTGTAAACAAAGCAGTGCAGGAGTTTAAAAAAAGAAGCAGGAGATTTCCAGCAGATCGGATCTATCTTCCTGCTTCTTTTTTTGAAGTCCTGAACTGTTCTATGAGGGTCTGTGCAGGCAGAGCACACTACCACAGCTTATGGCATTGTGCTCTGCAGCTCCCATAGTGAAACATAGCCGGGAAATCTTCCGAGCTATATCGCTATGGACAGTGGAGCTCGTCCCGGAAAATTTCCGGGCGTGCCACTCAAGGGGTTAAATGCCACTGTCAATTCTGACAACGGCATTTAAATACCTCGACCAATGTTCGGAGGTCCATTGGCTGATCATAACGTTATTACCTATCCACAGGACAGGGGATAACTTTAGATTTTGCCAGCAGTTTGTATGTCTGTTAAAGGTAATTCATTCAGCGTCCGTGCCCGTCGCTCATTTTGGCCCTCCTAGCAGGGAGGAAATAAAGGCTTGTAATAACTGAAATCTCCTACCCGCCGCATATTAAAGAACGAATAGAAAGTGCAACCTGCAAGTAAGGCAGTACACACTGAACACCGTGGGTGACCTTCAGCCATGGCTATAGCAATTTTCAAGGTCAAATGTTAGTTAATACAACAATACTTTCTATGCAGAGATTCGCTTACAGCGTGAATTTTGACTATATTTGAAAACGAAGGCCATTAGAGAAGTGTCAGCATCACCCATTTGCAGAAGTTAAACCGCAGGCGTTTTCTTGTTGATTAATAAGACACATCTGCCGTCCTTCGAAGACGTTTCATTTTGAAGATCTTGCATTTCTAGGATTGATGACTTTCTCCAAGTAGCTTTTCACAGCTGATTAAGACGTTTCATTATTTTCTATATGAAAGACTGACTAGCTGCTGGTGAAAAGTGGTTTGCAAGTTATATAGATCCTGTAAGGTCGGTGACCCTGCGTGCAGCAGGTACTTGTATTGCGGATGGCTTAGCGACGCTGCGGGTACACGCAGACCATACGTAATGTTCATTGCGTATGGGCTGCGGGTTGGATGCCTCTATTGACATCAATAGAGGCCATCTGCGTAATTTCTGCTGTAAAATAGATCATGCTGCGATTTTTCTTGAGATCATTGAATACGCAATGCATATCCGCGAATGTAAAGGACAAACCAAAAATGCATGCCTTTCAGTGCGCTGTGGTTTACCATGGAAAGTCCACACGGACGCCGATCACGGAATCCACAATACGAATACGAATCGTGTGAGACCGGCCTTAGAGTGGATGGGTCTTATGTGTAAAATGTAGAGTAGGCAAAAAGTGGTGCAGTTGCTATTAGCAACCAGGCAAAATCCAACAGGTTAAAAATTTTTTTTAAAAAGTATAAATGGTTGCTATGAACAATAACTCGACTTATGCAATATAAGTAGTCAGAAATCTGCCATCGGCGATGTTGGTGGTCATCCAAAAGATCAAGTCATTACATTTTCAGATCCTCACCAAGCTAACGTTCCCATAAGGTCATCAGCAAAGACGGCTCTACGATGCACATTCTTCGTTAAAAATAAATAAAAAAAATAAATAAATCAAGCACCTAGAGGAATTTGTTGCTTTGCTGCAAAACTCTGCATGCAGTTACATCTCAGGGAGATATGCAAATAATTAGATGAACGGTCTTGTCACCTGAGGCCCTAAAAGTGGTTCCCCCTTGGCCTATAAAAAGGCTATGAGAGGCTCCTTGTGTGTAGTGATCTCTTCTTCTGCTTGTATAGACCTTGTCGACCACTAGATCTGGCTCTACAATGCAATGGAAGAGAATCCGCCCAGTTAAAGTTTGAGAGGGGGCGCAATAATAAAATGTAAGAAGCTAGCTGGTTATATAAACAAAAATTGCTCACCACCTGTGAGCTTCTGACCAGACTGCTAGGGGGTGTTGGGACCAGTGGATGTGTGAGGGCACACAAGGTGACCGGGCACAGGACACCCTCAACAGACCACCAGTAGAGAGGATTGCCTGATCATTCAACAAGCACGATTAGCTCCAAATATTTCGTTGTCTGCCATCCAACGAAATGTGGCACCATCCTTACACCCCCCCCCCCCCCCCCGAACAAGGTACTAAAGCCTCCATGCCTGCCTATATCACCTCTCGCATCGAAAGCTAGAGGTGGTACAACAGGGGACTAGAGCCTCCCTTCAAGGGTTCAATTTTCCTTAGTCAACTATCCTTTTGCTCAGGTAGTGAAATCACTTACATCAATGTTAGAATCACACAAAGGAAGTTTCATTTGATTCGGACAATTCCTTGTAGGTGCTTGATTTGTTTTGACAATGAGTACTTATGTCAGACATTTGTATTCTCTGTAAAGTAAAGCGGTCTTGAAAACATCATTAAGAAAAATGTGCAAGTTGGCCTCTCAGAATTTGTGCAAACCCCTAAACATATTTCAAAAAGAGATACAAAATTTCAAGTCTCACCATTCCTCTTCCACCGATGACCCCGTATGGACATACTGGTCACAGCATTTCTAGATATCCTGGATGACGTTGGCGCAATTTCAACTTGGATACATTTAGTGCCTTCCTTAGTTCCCTTAATAGCTCCTTGTGGTAATGAAGCCTTTATTGCATTGGCAACCTGAGGTGGGGAGGAA
This sequence comes from Eleutherodactylus coqui, assembly GCF_035609145.1. NCBI lineage: Eukaryota > Metazoa > Chordata > Amphibia > Anura > Eleutherodactylidae > Eleutherodactylus > Eleutherodactylus coqui. Next base: position 65,191,063 of record NC_089848.1, on the reverse strand, counting down.
AATATGGGTCAAAATCGGCAGTTTTATATTTACGATCTGGTAAGCACACTATACACATGAATATATGCTGCATGTGGAAGCACTGAGGGAGATGGCTATGCCATGAAGGACTGAACTATTGATGACCTGTATGGAGCCAAAGTGTTGTGGGAAAGACACAGTTCCACCCATAGCGCAGTAACTTGGGAGGTTTACCCAGTTTCCAATCATAAGAATGCCTGTAATACCACCCTGGGCCACTACAGTGTGTACAATGCTATGCATTTCCAGCAACATATAAGCTCCATACACTAATGCAGCAGCTCGGCAATCAGCGGGGGTCCCAGGTGGCGAACCTCCGCCAGTCTACTTTCAACGGCCTATCTCAAGGAGGTGTCATCAGCAGTCCTAGAAAACGGCTTTAAACAGATGTTCCTACAACGATCATCACTTTTGTGCATAAAACCAGCTATACCGGGTTGCACTTTACAAAATGTATTTTGGTAAACTTTTTGAATAACTCCTATCTTGAAAAAGATGGTATAAGCTTTTCCCGCGATGCATGTAAATTCATGGTTTGGTGGGCAGACTTAACCGTCTCTTGGGAGATGTTGGTGGTGGGCAGAGGGGTGGGGTGGGTGAGATTAGCAGCGCATGTGCAGTTCAATCTAACAAATGTGCCCACAAAGGGGCGTGATGAACTGCGCATGTGCCGAGCCAGGATATCCCAATCCATGCGCAGTCTCCCAAGTCGTCCACAGCACAGTGCCAGAAAGGGGCAGTGGTAAGATACCCATAGTGGCCAGGAGATCTAGTCCTGACCGCCCACCGGGCCACTCATGGTGAAGTTACATGCAATGCGGGAAAGTTTTATACCATCTTTTGCAAGGTAGGAGTTTCTCAAAAGGTTTAGGGTGCATTCACACGGACGAGTGCGATATCGGTCTGAGAAAGGCTGTCCGACAGCGTTCTTGTAAAATTGCGATTCTGGATGAGCGCATGATGCGTTTTTGTTTTTTTTTAAGCAAAAGTGCATTGATGTTCTTGTTATTTTCACGCGCATTTTCCATTGGCTTGAAAGAAAAAAAAAAGTTAAAAAATTGCAAGAGGTTACAATAACGTTCAATGGTAAAAATTACATTGCAATCTTATGCAAATTGCATGGCGTGCGAGCGGGATGCAATTATATTTTTTTTTAAGATTTCACAGGAAATAATGGGTGGTAAAAATGCTATGAGAGGAAAAAAAAAGCTCATGCGAATAAACATATTGAAATACATTTGTGATTAGGACACGCTGGTTCAGTTGCTATCGCTACCAGATGGAACTGGCATGTGTGAATACACCCTTGCCGAAACAGGTTTTGTAAAGCACAGAACTTTACCGGTTTACTGGCTGTGTGCCCACAGAGGGAATGACCGGTTCCCTTTAATCCGTACACTTACCAATAGAGGCTCTGGGAATAATTCCAGTTGTGCCCGGTATAAAACATCATCCAGTGCCCTCCGTGCTGCATCCCATTCCCCGTTGTAACTAGAAAAAGACAAAAAAAACCAAAAACATTAAGAACAAGAAATCCTGTCATTTCCAATTAGGATTATAAAACTTGCGCCAAGTAAATTGACAAAAACGCATCCATGCCCTCCTTTTGCTTAGGTTTCAATGTAGCGGCAATATAACATGGACATGCCGAATGCACACGGCCTGGTCGGATTCAGAATAGGAGATCCCGCAGCGGAATCCGACCCAGTGCCTGGCCAGTGACCCCTGCGTACCTGTCCGGATCGGTCTTGCCAGCACATGCACAGTACAGGCGCTGACGCGGATTCCGAGGCCCGTCCGCAGTGACTTCTGCGGATCAGATGGCCTCTATTGACTTTAATGGAAGCCATCCGCGCCCATACACAACACGCTGTGATTTTCCCTCCGCAAGCAGAAAATCGCGGACGTGGAAAAGCGATTTTCTATAGCATGTCTATGGAAAATATTTGCTGAAGAATCCAGAGAACGCCACCGCTCCAGATTCTGCAATGCAAAGCCGGCCGTGTGCATTGGGCCATAGAAAGGGAATATTCAGGAGTTATGAAAAATGGAGCAGTTTTGTAAACTACATAATGAGTTAAATTCCCCAGAAGGTTTTCATTCACATCTCTGCAAATATACGAATTGCTGAATGTAATATGCTGAATATCAGAATATACAAAACATATATTTCATATGTAACATTGCTAATATGGATATTAAGAAAAACTCAAAAAAGGCATTAAACAGTTAACTCAGGTTTAACTTGATTATGTCTGCAACACAATTTACACTGATTATGACAAATTCTTCGCCCCCTTGCATATGGCCTTGGTTAGATTACTTATTTTTTTTAAACAGGTGGGTGTAGGACTGTAAATCATTCATTTACTAATGTAAAGTCTGCCGTCTATGGCAGCGGGTACCTGTGCCTACTGGTTACCATGGTTTCAATACTTTATTTCTGAGTGCTTTACTTTTCATACCTTACAGCAATTAGAAAACAATTCTGATATATCACCCGTTATTCTTGTACAGATTGCCATCTATATGCAGGAATTAGTCTGCGCCATTAAAAAGCAATCACATTTCTGAATACATTAGTAGTTGATACATGGCAGAGTATATAACACTGGTGTAGCCTACAACATAACTGGTGCTAATGTACAGATGACATGTAGCATTACAACCCGGAATTAAAATAGATTTATGTAATGACCCGACAATATAGTCCAAGCGGTTAGTAGAATTCAATAAGGCTGGTTTAAAAAAACAACAAAAAAACAAAAAGAAACCATAAAGTTTGAGTGCGTATGTATCCCCGCTGCCGAACAGATCTGTCCTATGACAGAATAAAACCGCCGAATGGACGCCATTGACTGTGATGGGGTTCGTCCACTCAACTTTCCAACATTTTACCGGATGAAAAATGCGTCGTTTTTCTGCTGGATCTGTGATGGAAACTCTGAATGGAGGTTCCAGTGCAGTTGTGAAAGCAGCCTTAGGCTGCCTTCACACGGGCATTAAAAAAAACACAAAAAAACACAAAAAAAAAAACACAAAAAAACTGAATATGAACCCTATTCTTTTGAATGGGTTAATTCACATTAGCGAGGTTTTCTTGCTCGGCGCCATGATGCTATGTGGGAAACATAGCATCCTATCTTTTTGCGGGACCGCCTACGGTCTTCAATGGGCCTGGCGCCAGCAGTGCCGGCCCCATTCAAAGCAATTACATACCTCTGCAATCCCCTGCCACAACTGACAGCCACAGCGGGGGATTCCCTTCGTCCACACACTGATGAGAGGCTGTTTTTACATGAAACGGCCTCCCATCCACAGGGCTTTCACATGGTGGCAAATGCGATATTGGGCCATGAATCACAGCCAGATATCACCCTCGCCAGTGTGAAAGACGCCCTTAAGCTAATAATCTTTATTTGTAACCTATTCTGCAGCGCTTTCAGAGCATTGGGGGAACACAAACAAGACAATTACACATGGTATACACTTATTTGGAGAAAGGCGGGTGGGGGAGGTTCAGGAGGTACGGGGAAACACAACACGGTGCGAAAATTACATACGGTATTTAATTATTAGGAAACAGAACGGTGGGATGGGGTTATAAGGAGGTACAGGGGCAGAAGATGTATACGATAGGCAAAGTGGAAGGTAGGGGGAGCCACAGAGACGGGCAGGGGGCATCTTGTGAGGGGGTGGGGATTAGATCAGGAGATTCGGTATGCCTCCCTGAAGAGGTGCGTTTAAGGCACGTCTGAAGTTCTGTGCGCTGGGGATTATCCGGTTGTTTTGGGGTAGAGCGTTCCAGAGGACTGGTGCTATTCTAGAGAAGTCCTGGAGGTAGGACTTGTAACAAAAAGATATTGACTTTCAGAGATAAATAATTATTAAAAAGCTCTCAGTTTTGCCTGTATTGTTTAAGTTACAGTAAAACATATATTGCACCTTCAAAGTGGTCGGCATGTTGTGCAAATCAACTAGTACAAAGTGAATTTTTACGGTTTCACTTAATTCCAGTAAAATATACACATAAGGGGCCAACTCCGATGGACATCTTGTCAGGCCGTGTGCTGTCCATGTATTCCAAGGACAGCAGACAGACCCATAGCAAACAACGGGCCTATTGATGTGGGAAATTTATCACACAATTCGATTGTCCATTTGGGGAAAAAAAGGAATAAAATAATAAAAAGGAATAGCTGCATGTTCTATGTTCTCCCATTTTCACAAACAGGAATAAAGCATTCCGTATGTGGGGCTCCATGTATATCAGAGAGCGCATGGGTATGCCTTCGCCACAGTATGCCACACCCCTGCCAAGTACCAATCCACAAATCTGCAAAATGAGAAAAGTTGCGCACAAGCTTGTACAGGGTGGGCCACGGAAAAATAGTCCAGTATCACCATCTAGCTGTGTAAGACATTGTCTGTTGTCCATAGCAACCAATTACAGTGCAGCTTTCTCTTATACTGCTGAGGTAAAATGAAAGTTGCACTGTGATTGGTTGCTATTGGCAAAAGAGATTTTCTTTCAGATCGCTTTCATCAGGGTGTGGTGCCGGCCTACTTTTCCATGGCCGACCCTGTATAGATAACCCGACACTCTACACAGTCATCACTTTCATACTTGTACCCTGATGATGGGCTTCCTATATGTTTAACACCGTAGGTAACAAAAGGATAACATGGCCTACAGTAAAATACTTGTCTTCCACAATATTTACATGCTTCCCTTTTACATTTTACCTCAGGCACTCCAAGTGTAGAGAACATGAAACCAGCCTCCCTATAGATGAAAATCCCCATCGCTGAATTACCGTGTCCTCTAATAACAGGAAAATCAAAACCCATTTAGCTGTCTTTATGGGATTCTCCTGTAGCTGCATTGTATTTTCCAATAAGGGGTGTAATAATATATTTATATAGCGCCAACATATTCCACAGATGTAATCTTACAAGGAGTAGTAAATGCCAGTCAGAAGCTGCACCATAAACTCCGAGGACGCCGGTATTCTGTTCTTGACACCGCTAAATTTTCTTGCATGTTGCCGGGGATATCCACATACACAGAGCCTGCAAAAACATCAGTAAGAAATGTATATTATATGATAAAAAGGTGAGCAAAATACACAGCCCTTCACCTTGTTCATCGGTCCCTGTGCCTATAGGTATAATCTAACACTCCTGGGCCCTAAAGTAAAAGTATAAAAATAAAAAACAGTCAGCGTCTTACCAGGTTCCAGTTATAATATCGGTACCTTCTTATGTGGTAGATGGTCCATTGGGCCCCCTCAGGCACTACTACCTCTGCACCCCTAGGCTCCTCTCAGTCAGTGAGCCCAAGATTAGACTAGGAGAGCCATATACATTGTTCGGTGACAACTGGCATGGGATCGAGCAAGCCGAACTGTAGACCCTGTGATCTTTTGGGTAGTGATCTGTTGCCCTGACCTCTTGAGCTATAGCACAGGCCATAGCACCCCACAACGCCAAGAGAAGAGTCCACCTTCTGCAATCATTCCTGGATAAGTGGGGAAGTTCTGGACCTCAACCTAGTAGTCTGCACTGTTGGATAGTCAAGCGCTAGAAGAGCCGCTACGTGGACCAAAGCCGAGTGTAACTTGTTGCCCTGTGATGGGTTCTGTTCAAGTGAATATCCTGTGAAGCAATAGAGACTGTAACCATTAAGTTGTGTGCCCCACCAAAAGACTGATTATTGCTACCTGGAACCACCAAGTGCCCACATTGAGAGACAGTACCTGCCATGGTCTGTACTTTTTCCCTAGTCCCGATGGTACAAACTTCGTGGTTCAAGTGCTAGGCTTCCCTCCAATTGAAACCAATGGGAGTGATACCTTCTATTACACTTCGGAGTCCTTATTGCAGTCAGAGCCGAAAACTAATAGAAGGCATCACTCCCATTTGATTATAACGAAAGTGAAGGTTTCTATTACACTTCCGGCCATGACCACTGAATCGGACGTGCGGCCCCACAGCACTGACAGCAGGCCGTAAGTGTAATAAAAGGCTTGTACCTTCTGTGGAGTTACATATTGTCAAGAGTATTCCAGGAGTTTATTATTGATGACCGATCCTCACGATAGGTCATCAATAGTTGATCAGCATGGGTTCGTCACTTGGTATCCTTGCCGATCAGCTGATCCTATAGCCTGCTGTCAGTACAGTGGAACCGGGATGTCTGCAGCAAGGTTCAGGGTCGGAAGTATAATAGAAATCTTCATTTCCATTAAAACCAAATGGGAGTGATGCCTTCTATTACATTTCCGGCTCTGACTGCAATGAAGAGCCCGAAGTGTAATAGAAGGCATTACTCCCATTGGTTTCAATTGGAGTGAAGCCTTCTATTACACTTCGGTAACTCTGACCACTGATGTAGATGTCCGGCCACGCTGCACTGATAATGGGCTGGAGGATCAGCAGGGATCAGAGAGGTCATCAATAGTAAATGTCTGGAATATGCCTTTAAGTCAGCCTCATTTACTATGCCATCCTTGGCCTGCAAGTAGGGTCAAAGGCCAAACACTCATTCCAATTGATACAGGATGTAGTCATTGATTAAATAAAATCCATTGTCCGGGCTCCTTCTGTCGAAAATAAGCTACAAAAACCTAAATGCTACACTATTCATTCAGTGCCTGAAAAAAATAGGAAAACAGCTTGATTAGAAAATTCTGAATTTTACTGACCTAGATTAACGTAATCGGAGATAATCACCACTTTATATGATTTTTCAAGTAGTCTGTCATGGCCATCATTAAAAATACAATTTACTTATTCAGCAAGCATGACGTTCTCTATACACGGAATGCAGGCAGCACCGTCCACATAGCTAGAGCTGGCTATGCTACGGGCAGAAAGGTCCTCCAAAACACCAAATCAGTCAAATATGTGCTACATTGTCCAAAAGGAAAGTGTATCTGCTGCTGTATCTGCCCGCATGCAACACCATTTACTAAATAAAGGCCTTTCTGTTGCTCAGTCACACAGAAAATTAGACTCCGCTGGGTATTTTTTCTTTTTCATGTACCGTTTTGTCCATTAGCTACTAGATTAATGCCTGGCGCTGCAGAGATGATGGAAATGTATTGGGATGTAGAGTCTAATATGGCTAAGACTATTGACCGACTCCGCACTTAGTTGATCAATACAACCCAGTCAGCGATCGGTCAACCGCAGCGCTCATTTCTACTTACACGGCATTTATAACGTAAACCAGTGCTTAAGGGCATAAAAGCTTAAAAAATAAAATGCATTTTGCTTATTTTGGGAATACTAGAAAATACTGTGCAAATTGACATTTATTGATTCTCAATGCGAAAAAATCCCCACAATGCGATATAGGTTATTAAAAAAAACAAAAAAAAAAAAACACAACACACTTCTGCATGTTTGGTTAAAGCCTACCTAAAACTTTCAGAATAGGCGGTGTGTTGTTTTTTTTTCGGTTTTTTTTTTTAAACAGAAGGTTTTCCCTTACAGACTTCATCACCGATTCTTAATTTACCTTGAGCCAGTTGGTGGAGACTAGCTGCCATGTCGTCTCTAATACACTACACACAAGTAGAAGAGATCCTGTTTTTATGTCGGTCTCTAATATACAGAAATATCAGCAGCATGGATGACATTATAGAAAAGGATTATAGCCAACGGAACCTCCTTTTCAGGCAACCATTATAACACGGCGTTTCTAACACCATGCTAAACTAACGCTGTATGTTCTATTTTAGTGCATTGCAGAGCTTTTTAATGGACCATCATCCATTGCAATGATTGGGTACGCTAAAACGCTGTAGAAACACCTGTGTGAGTGGCCTAAATGGTCACTAACTTTACAAACAACGAACGCTTTTATGATAGCCCGTGTGATAAAGTAAATGGCAGTTTTGCAAACCATTTACCTTTAATTACATTTTTATGCTGAAGAATCACTCAAGTGACCACTAGAGGGCCCCACTACTGTTAACTTGCTTTCCACTTTCTGCTATCAAACGAGATTGCCTCCACTGAAGATGGTACTATGACAAAACAGGAAGTGGAGGAGGTGGGATGAGTCATCCTGTTCTTTGAAGTCTATGAGAGCAGAGTGGAGGGGAGGAAAAGACACACATGGACATCCTGCAGGAGCTAATGGCAAGTTAATTGCTTTTTTTTCCCCAATTTGCCACTGCTCTGTACTGCTGTATACTGTCTTACATGATGAGTGTGCTACAGGCAGAGACCAGAATCTGCAGTTCTCTGTACATGGTCTATAAAAAAAAAAATGCAGCAGCCAGGCTCTGCCCACTAGTCCACAAAGAGAAAACGGAGGGAAAAAAAAACAAATAAACCAACCACAGGATACATATCATATAATGGACAGAAATGGCGTTATTACTCATGTACACACGGCAGCTTATTCAAAAAGTCATCCGAAACAATAGGCAAGCTTTAAATAAGGCAGATATAGGATACTGTATATCCGTACAAAGATTATTGCATCCTCAGAAAAACGATGCTCTGCATAATAAGTTGTTGAAACAAATAACGTATGCACATAGGGCAATATGGACGCTGACTGCGCTCGTTTACAAGAGCATAAAATAAGCAAAAATGACCCATCAAGAACACAGTTCGCTTGACCAAGAGACCAAATGAAATATACTGTACACACCACCGGGAGCCTATAACACAATATACTGTACACACCACCGGGAGCCTATAACACAATATACTGTACACACCAACGGGAGCCTATAACACAATATACTGTACACCTCAACGGGAGCCTATAACACAATATACTGTACACAACGGGAGCCTATAACACAATATACTGTACACAACGGGAGCCTATAACACAATATACTGTACACAACGGGAGCCTATAACACAATATACTGTACACCTCAACGGGAGCCTATAACACAATATACTGTACACAACGGGAGCCTATAACACAATATACTGTACACAACGGGAGCCTATAACACAATATACTGTACACAACGGGAGCCTATAACACAATATACTGTACACAACGGGAGCCTATAACACAATATACTGTACACCTCAACGGGAGCCTATAACACAATATACTGTACACCTCAACGGGAGCCTATAACACAATATACTGTACACAACGGGAGCCTATAACACAATATACTGTACACCACGGGAGCCTATAACACAATATACTGTACACCTCAACGGGAGCCTATAACACAATATACTGTACACCTCAACGGGAGCCTATAACACAATATACTGTACACACCAACGGGAACCTATAACACAATATACTGTACACACCAACGGGAGCCTATAACACAATATACTGTACACACCAACGGGAGCCTATAACACAATATACTGTACACACCAACGGGAGCCTATAACACAATATACTGTACACACCAACGGGAGCCTATAACACAATATACTGTACACACCAACGGGAGCCTATAACACAATATACTGTACACACCAACGGGAGCCTATAACACAATATACTGTACACACCAACGGGAGCCTATAACACAATATACTGTACACACCAACGGGAGCCTATAACACAATATACTGTACACACCAACGGGAGCCTATAACACAATATACTGTACACACCAACGGGAGCCTATAACACAATATACTGTACACACCAACGGGAGCCTATAACACAATATACTGTATTGCATATGGGTTGCACGAAAAAAAACAAACAAAAAAAAGCTGTCAAGGCTCATTGCCCGCACAGTTGGTGGCCGGCGTGTTTTACAGATAATAATTGTTATAATCATATATTCCTTGTGTGATGGTAAATGCTATGTAAAGTTCTGCAGTATATATTCCATGAAAGAGAAAAGGATCCCATTTAAAATGTCAAAAAAATGGTATTCTTACCTTGAGGACATGTGACACAGGGATCGGAGGGAAGGTGCTGGCATGAAGTTTAAGGCAGAATTATAGCATAATAGGAGGAATGACAGGACTTCAAATCTAGAGGAAAAATTGATATATGGCATTAGTACTACAGAAGCTCAACGAGCAGCCATGGAAAGCAGGCAGAATAAAAACATAGCTAGACATACTTGGATATAGCAGCTGGCGTTAGTAAACTACATGATGACTTGAAAAGGCAAAATCCCCATATCCGCCACACTGACTAGTCAAAGTCAACTAACCAAAGTGTGGGAAGAAAAACACGAAACCAGAGGAAAGAAAACACTTTACATGGACACATTATACCATGGTGTACAGCAGTATTTTGGAATTTCACCCCTCCCCACCCACACCGATGACATTCTATCGTGTTTCCCCCAAAATAAGACCCTTATATTAATTTTTGCCCCAAAAGAGGCGCTAGGTCTTATTATGGGGGGGAATCTAGCAGGCTCTGTCCAGGTCTTCTGCTCTCCGGATCTCAGACGTGCTGAGTCGCAACATTAATTGGCGAATTCATAAATCCCGACTCCACAACGCGATGGCTGTGATTGGTTCTTAGGCTGCTGCTCAGCCAATCAACGCAGAGCTCGATAAACTAATCACAGCAATCACATTCGTTCATCGATTGCTGCATTGAAAGGCTGAGCAGTGCTCGAGAACCAATCAGAGCCATCGCTTCCTGAAGATGAGCTTTATTAATCCCATAAGCAGGAAGTGGTCTTTCGTGGGCAGCCGACGACAGCAAGAACCCCGTCGGAGCTCCAGAGAGCAGCGGGAGGGACCTAGGCCGCTATGTAATGTATTCCTTTTTTATGAAAGGGCTTATTTTTGAGATAGGGCTAATATTTCAAGCCTCTTCTAAAATCCTAAAAAAAAAAATCATAGGGCTTATTTTTGGGGAAACAGGATATCATAAGGGTAGGTTATCAATAGGGTCCTGGAATAAACGAATTCTAAAATAAAAAAGGCCTCTTCCTCACTCAGTGACGTCTATAGCTCTGTACATTAGAGAGGTCACGCATTCCACCTTCATAGCGTTTGCGCCTCACTGATTGATCAAGCGCAAGCGGCTGCAACTCCTCGGCAGGTTGGACTAAGGTCATGCACCATCAGTGTATTGTAGCTGGTAAGCAGGAGGTCTCCAACGGGGGGGGGGGGGGGGGGAAACTGAAAAGTCACTGAGCAAGGAAAGGGACTTTCATAGAATAGGCAGGTAGAGCCTAGGCTGCTGGCAGAGGTGGACCGCAGATCGGACAGACCACCGCTAATTAGCATATGGTGCACAAGGAACTTCAGGAGCTATAATTTGAGATGGAAGTCAGATTGGAACATACGGGTGCTGCTGCATTCGCCATGACATCACACATGGAAAGGTAGATTTGATTACAAGGCCAACAATATGGTGACAAACTTCCTTTAACCAACCTGAAGAAACAAAACCAGGCAAAACGGCTACTGTGTTACGCTTTGTGCAGGCCATCATTGGTATTCGCTCTATGAATCCCCATCTCAGGTCTCGCCATGTATAATGTATAGCAGGGTTCAGTTTAACCAAACTCTTTAAAGTGACGTACAGGGGACATAACACGGCATTTTAACAGGGGTGTGTAGATGGATTGGTACCGCGGTTCCTGCATTAGGTTCTATGGACTTTAATAGCTTTCCTGCCACCAATGCAGACATGCGTTATTTTACCGCAAATTTACGCGAGCAGTTAAAAAAAACCTAAAAACTAAAAAACGTGGCATGTTCCATTTTCATCGGATTCATGCCGCTGGAGGTCTCCATCAATATAGCCTTGATGGAGACCACGTGAAAAACGTGTGATATTTCGCGAACAGCAGCGCCCGTGGTTTGTTTACAATCGCGGTACTCCTGCAGCGTAAAACCGCGTATCACGTTCCATCCGTGGACATGAGCCCCTCGGGTGGATAAATAAAATAAATCTAAAATAAATGTGGTTGCGTAAGTGTGAACACCCTCTTATATTTGGGGAGGTGGTTGTGTTTAGAATCAGCCAAGCCCCTTTAAAAACGCATGAATAAATAGTAGTCAGTACTCCGCTGTCATCATTTAAAGAGATTCCAATTTCCCCCATATAAAGCTCAGCTCCTATAGGAGGATTTTGCTGAAAATTTTCTTAGTTGCATTTTTCAGCAAACGCCATAAAGATCTTACAGCACATCAAAGGGATCTGACTGTTGAAAGGGATCAGTCAGGAGAAGGGGAGGCGTTACATATACCATGGGACACCGTGAAGACATCATCAGGAATTGGATTACATTTGGAACAGTGACATCAAAAACTGGATGTCCCTCAAAAATTGATGAAAAGGCCAGAAGAAAATTGGTCCAGGTGGCTGCCAGGAGCCCAACAGCAATAGTAAAGGAGCTGCAGGAATTCCTGGCAAGTACTTGTTGCGTAGTACATGTGACAACCACCTCCTGCGCATTCTTCATATGTTTGGGCTGTGGGATAGGGTGGGAAGACTGAAGCCTTTTCTAACAAAGAAACATCCAAGCCCGGCTAGGTTTAGCCAAAGCCTACATCAAGTTTTCAAAAGCATGTGTGAGAATGTGTTATGGTCTGATGAGACCCAATTTGAACTATTTGGCCATACTTCCAAAAGGCACATTTGGCGCAAAGTCAACATTAAGCATCACCAAAAGAATACCATACCCACAGTGAAGTGGAGGCAGCAGTATGCTTTGGGGCTGCTTTTCTGCTGCTGGACCTGGGGCTTTAGTCAAGGTGGGGGGGGGGGGGGGAATTCTGAACAGTTCCAAATAATCAGTCTATTTTGGCACAGAACCTTCAGGCCTCTGCTAAAAAACTGAAGAGGGACTTTCACCTTTTAGCACAACAACGACCCAAATGAACAAAAGAATGGCTTTGCCAGAAGATCTGTTTTGGAATGCCCTTGACATGAGTCCCATTATACATCTTTGGGTTGACCTGTAGAGGGCGGTACACACGAGATGCCCTTGCAATGACAGATTCGGAGCACTTTTGTAAGGAAGAGTGGGCAAAGATTGCCAAGTCAAGATGTGCCATGCTGATAGACACCTAAAAACACTGAATGCTGCCATGAATTCAAAGGATACATCAGCAAAGTATTAGGGTGTGCATATTTATGCAAACACGCCATTTTTGTTTTGTCCGTTTCCAACCCTAAAAGATTTCAGTTGGTTTTCCAATCCAATTGTAGAAATAACAGGTCACATTGAAGGTGGAAATAACTAAAAGGATTCATTTTTGTTGGATTTTTTTATTTATTTTTAGCATTACAAAAAACCTGGCGTTTAACAGGGGTGTGTAGACTTTTTGTATCTACTGTACTGTCGGTATGCCATAAGTGCCTCTGATAGGAATAATCCTTTAAAGGGGTTGTCCCGAGGCAGCAAGTGGGTCTATACACTTCTGTATGGCCATAATAATGCACTTTGTAATATACATTGTGCATTAATTATGAGCCATACAGAAGTTATAAAAAGTTTTATACTTACCTGCTCCGTTGCTAGCGTCCTCGTCTCCATGGTGCCGACTAATTTTTGGCCTCCGATGGCCAAATTAGCCGCGCTTGCGCAGTCCGGGTCTTCAGCAGTCTTCTATGGAGCCGCTCGTGCCAGAGAGCGGCTCCGTGTAGCTCCGCCCCGTCACGTGCCGATTCCAGCCAATCAGGAGGCTGGAATCGGCAGTGGACCGCACAGAAGAGCTGCGGTCCACGAAGACAGAGGATCCCGGCGGCCATCTTCAGCGGTAAGTATTGAAGTCACCGGAGCGCGGGGATTAAGGTAAGCGCTCCGGTAAACTTTCTTTACTTCCCTGCATCGGGGTTGTCTCGCGCCGAACGGGGAGGGGGGGGGGGGGGGGGGGTTGAAAAAAAAAAAAAAAAACCCGTTTCGGCGCGGGACAACCCCTTTAAGCTTTAGTGCAGCCCTTAGGAATGGTACAATCTGCTAAAAGTTTGTGCACCCCTGAAATACAGTATATCCTGCATGGAAGCGCAGTATATATTTTGTTTAGGTTTCGCCAACAGGTTTGTGCTGTATATACAATTTTTCAGAATATACTGGCTTAACAAAGAAATTAATAAAATATCGTTTAGGTTAAAATCCATATAAAACAATCAAGACCCAACAATTCTTGCAAGAAATACAAGTTTCCCTGTTGCAGCTTTGCCTTAAACTAGTGTTGATTACTGTTTACGATGGAAGCATTGTAACGCTACATTTCCTTATTCCTACAGGCGGTACACAAAGGGGTTTCGGCATACGATGCTACCTGGGAGATGAATGGCTTCTGTTGTCTGAAGTGTTCTGTTTCCATAATCAGCGCATATAAATGCAGATTACAATTGCCTTTGATAACTGCTCTGCTGCGATGTGCTGACACAGAGTAGTGCTCCGCCGAGATGAGAACGCAGCCCTACCCAATCTAAACGCACGGCTCGCATTTCCATACCGCCAAACCATGAGCCCTTACTGATCGTAAATCCTTCACTGCACAGTGTCATTATAAAAGGAGTACTAGCATTAACCGTTTAGATACATAACCACATTGAGACATATATTTTTGCATTTCAAGTAAGTTCATTTCATAGTGATTGTTATATTGACTCTATCTCATTTCTTTTCTTAAAGGGCATCTGTCAACTACTTTGAGCCCTACAAGCTAAAACTTAGCTAACCCACTGGATCCGAGATGTAAGCTTTATACTTATCTTTCCCGCCGTTGTTGGAGCTCAAATCCGAGGCTGAATACACCGAGCGGACTACATTAGCATGTGCCAAGTAGGCCTTCCATTCTATGCATAGAATGGGAGGACTACTTAACGTGCACCTATGAAGTCTGTTCCATTCTTCCAGCTTATTGGGTTTTTTTTGCCTTCCTCTGGATCAACACTGTTGGGTAATAGGCTGAAATGGATTGACACGTCCTTTTTCAGCCTTAGATACTGTTAATGCATTAATTATTAGTCCCGAGCCTCTACTTCGATTATTCTGCACCCCAGTTCCAATGACTTCATACATAGTTGAGTCACTTGGCCTCATTTCTAGCAAGGACTAAAGGCCCCCAGGATTAATTTGCTGAGATACTTTATACTGTATTGAAGACACACACAAGTGGATCAAGGAATTTGGGCAATCCGATGTTGTTCCACAAAGGAGAAGTATAGGTACAGAAAGAGAGATTGCCATAGTGCATAAAAGCACAGGCCCAGATCTGCTTAGCCTGGAGGAGGATGTAGTCAACCGCAAGGAAAGTACACGCGGTTTTTTTTTAGCAAGAAATGTATATCCATGGTCAGAGATAAAGGGAGGTAAGCCATCAGTCACTAAAGCCTGCATGTGGTGGTGTTCCAATCCACCTCAATGTATACTGCGTGAGAGTTGTGCTACAATGTAATGCAGCCAAGTGACAAGAACTGCCATCTCATCTGAGGGGTTCGGTGTGGTTCACCAGGATAACTTAACCTGGCTTGATTGCCAAACAAAGAATGACAACTGAAGTGTTAATTTTCTGGAAAACAGATTTTGGGAGATAAATGGAAGACAGTCTAACACTGGCTTTGTTGCCCAAGATTCCATTTTAGTGAGATTGACTCTTCCTACCACTGACCGTGCCAGTCTCGCCCCAGGCGAGAATATTCACCAAGCTGGTCTAGGAAGTGAAAAGTCTTTTGAAAGGAGAGACCAGGATCTGCTAGATACAAAAGCAGGTCATCTGCGTTCATACCCACCCGTTCTTTAAAACTATGTTTGCACAGGCCTTCTATAAAAGGGACGCAACAGACTTTCAGGCAGAGGTTCCACTGATAACGCATACAGAATGGCAGATAGCGGGCAGCCTTGGCATGTGTCACGGCTACAACTTCTGATTTGCATGGAAGCATAACGTGCCTTTCATCTGCTGCATCAAGTATGCTTTTCCGACCATCGAGCCTACAGTCCTCAAGTTCCTTTGAAGTAGCACAAAGCAACGGCCAGGAGCAGACAGCACATCTTGAAGACCCAGTCTGCTTTGAAATCCTTGGAGAGAACTTACTGATGAGGTATACCTTGTGACTTGTTGCTGTGCGCAGTCTTGCCATGGTGTATGACCTGTGACATGAAACTGCTACAAAGGTGAGGTTGTGGAAGACAGTTTGGCTGTAAAAGTTCATTCACACGTGTTTATTTAGCATCGATCTAAATGCACGTAGTTTTCAAGGACGGAAACTCTGCGTATTTTGACCTTCTTAAGTTTTATTTTTGCGCTCGTGATCATAGCGTATTTAGAAGTGCAAATAAAAGTGCAAGAAGCTCCAATAGATTACGCCTTCCTCCCTGCATAGATACGCAGCGACTAAGCATGCATCATGCGTATTCACTGCGAATTTACACAATTCCATTGACTTTAATAAACTATTTCGGTCCCCAACACAGATTAATATAGGATATGCAGCTGCATTATCCCAAAGAGGTTTATAGGCATGTGAAGACGCAGGTCTGAATATCCTAGTGGAAATCAATGGGGTTTCAGCACTGCATAAATACCCCTATGTGAAGGAGCCCTTTTTTAAGCCTCCTACACCGCGGTTTCTGTTTCAGTTAATGATTGTTTCAACCTACATATGAAAATGATTATGACCACCGGTTCCATATAATTGGTTAGCCATACCACTGGCTATAATCCAAAAAAATCCCGCTGATCTGCAGATATTGCATCCCTCATTCCCTTGCCTTGGCAGGTTATCCTGCATTCTGTACATCACAGTACTCATTGTGAGCCACGTGTATTATGTTCGAGAAATCAAGACCGATTAACAAAAAATGGCTGATTGATTGTAAGTCCCAGTAAAAGAAGAAAGGAAAGTTCATTAACCCCTTCAGTGGCAGGTTTATTATTACCATGTCAGCGCAGAAAGCCCCGGAGATTTTCCTGAGGTCGTTCGAAGTGGCGAATGTGTACAGTGGCACAATAACGGTGTCCTGGCCAGCATTTCAGCACTAAAGCTGTCCACGGAAATCTTCTGGGGTTTAACTGCATGGTCAGTGCAGCAAACCCTGGAGATTTTCCGGGCGTGCCACTAAAGGGTATAATGGAGTTGTGATCAGCCCTATTCAAATGGAGATTTTGTTTGCATGGATTTTGCGCCAAAATCTACGTTATTTTAGTATCCCATGGGAATCCATGTAGCAGAAAATAAAGAATCAACATGTTCAATTCTTGATGCGGAATTAGTGTTGAGAAGTCTGCATGTAGATCCATGCCATCTTTAAATGCAAATCCTTGGGAGAATTCAAAGCTTCCGTCTCAGATTACTGCCAGGGATTATAAACAGAGTCCGTGACAGATATTTCATTATAGGAGCGTGCCCTGATAAAAGGTGTGCACACTGCAACCTGGCAGATTAGTATGGCACGGGTTTAGAAACTAGTACTCTGATGTAACTGGCAAACTTTAGTAACCACTACTATGTGGCAGGCACGATAGAATGGGCAATCAATTAGTAATGTACTAATAAGCTGGCATAAACTTATATATGAGTAATGGTGAACTGCAAGGTTGAATCACTGTGTCCTGCACAGACTTAGTCTGAGGGCTGCTGGGACTATTCCATTGGCAGCCATTCAAGGCTGTCGTCAGCATCATGAAATGCACAGACCTCTCTTCCCAGCATGTCACATGAAAGGTATGCAATCCACATATACTTGGCAAGCTGCGGTATGATGCCAAGAGGATATCATCATAGACCCAAATACACTTAAACCTGCACTTTACCTGTTCTGAGCAGTTAACGTTTCCCTTTGTGGATGAGGCCCACTGTAGACAACTCTGGAAAGACCATGCTGGGATAATGCGCCTTCAGTGAGTGCCATGGATCCTATACTGGAGGGCTGGAGACAAAATACACTTATCAGTCATTTACTACCAAACTACTTTACATCACGGTGAATGGCTGCTTTTTATTAACATCACAATGTGAGATCCAAAAAGGAGTGCCAATTTGTTTCTGAACATATCTTTAGAACTTTTTGGATCCATTCTAAATGCAAGACATCACATGCTGCCACTAGAGGGAGCAAAGGAGCACACTGCATACTCTTATCAATGTATAACATTGCTCCTTAGCCCTCACTAGGGCTGGGCAGTTAATCAAGTTTAATTTGATAAATCGCAATTGTGCTGAGGAACGAGTCTAACTTCTGCCAGAATGGTGAAATTGAGATTAATCCTGACAGTGGTGGAAGTGGAGTGTGTAGGATCCGGGGGAACAAGGGTGTAAAGAGGGGTGGAGAGGACAGGTTATGGAAGGGAGTGCATGGTACATGGGGGGCCGGGATGACCGTGGTATGTGGAACTCCATCCTTCATGTGTATGTAACTAAGGCCGATTCACAAGGCCGTATATGCGTGCGTAATACGCAGTTAATAGAACCTATTGATTTCAATGAGTTGGTTCACAATTTTGCATATGCAATCCTGTCACGCAAAAAAATATGCAGCATGTCCAAAGTATTGCATATGGACAGCGTTGCATACGCTGCCCATGGAAGAGATTAGCGCTCACGCTGTGTGGTACACAGAGAAAAAAAAAAAAAAAAGAAAAAAAAAAAAGAGCATGCTGCCATCTTTGTCTCGCTCGCATCTAATAGATAGTGTATTTAACCCCTTCGTGACGGAGCTTTTTTGCTTTTTTCCATTTTTGTTTTTTCCTACTCCCTTTTAAAAAATCGTAGCTCTTTTATTTATCCATCGACGTCGCTGTATGTGGGATTGTTTTTTTGAGGGATGAGTTGTATTTTTCAATGGCACTATTTATTGTACCATATAATTTACTGAAAAACTTTAAAAATTCTTAGCGGAGAGAAATGGAAAAAAACACGACATTCCACCATCTTTCGATGCTTCCTGTTTCTACAGCACACAAATTGCAACAAAAACGACCTGATATTTTTATTCTATGGGTCAGTACAATTGCTACGATACTAAACTTGTATAGTATTTTTTTGCTGTAGTACTTTTTTTTTAAAGATATTTAATTTTTTTCAATTATTTTCTGCAGTCATTTTGTGCGCGCAATACCTTTTTTATTTTTCTGTCAACGTAGTTGAGCAAGGGCTCATTTTTTGCGGGATGTCCTGAAGTTTCCGATAGTATCAATTTGGAATACATACGACTTTTTAATCGCTTTTTATTGCGTTTTTTCTGGGAGACAGGGTGACTAAAAAAGTGTATTTCTGGCGTTCTTTATTTTTATTTTTTTTCAGACGACGTTCACCGTGCGGGAAAAATAATGCACTACTTTGATAGATCGGACTTTTACGGACGTGGCGATACCAAATACATATTTTTATTTTAGGATTTTGATTTTTTAATAATGGATATGGCAAAAGGGGGGTGATTTAAACTTTTATAACTTTTTTTTTTAACAATTAAAAAAACTTTGATTATTTTTTTTACATTACTTTGAAGTCCCCCTGGGGGACTTTAACATGTGATGCTTTGATCGCTCCAGCAGTATGACATATTGCTATAGCATTACGTCATACTGCTTTTTTACAGGCAGTCTATCAAGCCACCCTGTGTGGATGGCTTGATAGGCAGTCTGCTAAGGCAGCCCTGGGGCCATTCATTAGGCCCCCCGGCTGCCATGACACCTGCACGGATCCCCCGATGTCACCACGAGGGGGCCGTGCAGGACCCCCGAACAGCATTCGGGGGATTTAAATGCCGCTGTCAGAATTGACAGCGGCATTTAAAGGGTTATTAGCCACGTTCGGCCGAACGGCCGAGCGCAGCTATTGCCCGCGGGTGTCAGCTGTAATAAACAGCTGATGCCCGCGCTGTATGGAGGGAGATAGCGCCGCTACCTCCCTCCATACACGTCCTGCAACA
The DNA here is from genome assembly GCF_035609145.1 of Eleutherodactylus coqui. Lineage (NCBI taxonomy): Eukaryota > Metazoa > Chordata > Amphibia > Anura > Eleutherodactylidae > Eleutherodactylus > Eleutherodactylus coqui. The sequence goes on along the minus strand of NC_089848.1, from coordinate 65,171,216 downwards.
GCAGGACATAGTTTTACGATAGGGCTGTCACTAAGGGGTTAAGCTAATGTGAATGGATCAATGAAAATCCATTTACTTTCACTGACTTCATTCATCGCGTAACACACAGTTGTACATTGTGTGCGAAATACACGCTTAAAATACGGTCGTGTGAATGAGCCCTAAGGAAAAAAATAAAAATTTAGGCCTTATTCACATTAGCATTTCATGTGGCTGATTTAGCCACGATGAAAAAAAAAAAATGGCGACCATTTGAAGTATTGGATTTCAATGCATTCATTCAGAGGACTGATTTTAGCTGCATAAAACCTGTATTTAGTCATTAGAAGTAATTCTGAGGATTAATGCTGACCGAGAGCATTCTGGGCAGCGGGGTATATACATTGCACCCTGCCGTGTGAATGGACGAGAAAACGCCAATTTTAGCCGCGACTCAATCAAGTCTTTTCCCCGTGCATGCGATTTTTGGCCGTGATGCGGCCAGTGTAAAAATACATCACCCGTGTGAAAGGGGCCTTAGGCGGAGAATTGAGAAGATTGAAAATTGAAGGAAAAAATTTTTTTGAACTTTTCGGCTAATGCCCCCAGCTTTAGCTCTCACTAATGGTGGATGCAGGCAGCAGTGTGTCTGCTTTTACATTTATGACTATGCAGGAAATTTACAGCTCTGTAGCAGAGAAGAAAAAAAAAAAAAAAGAAATGCACCAGCTTTAGCACGGCGGCTCACGTTGGATGATAACTGCCACTTGGCCAACTTCATCATAACTATAATGGACTTTTCCCACAGGACGGAGTAGGCTGTCTGATGCACCGCAAGCCGCAGTCAATTCTACACCATAACGGCTTAAAAAACCTGCCTGCAGTTCCACCTCAAGATTTTGGTGTGGAATTCCAAAGTTGCGAATTTGGCTGCGTCCTGCGAAGTAATTCTGAGTAGTACAAAATCTCCCCCCCCCCCCGTATGTCCTTATTTTAGTATGAATTAGGTGCACAGCTGAAGACCTGAAGTCCATTGGTGTCAACGATCTGCATGTCCTCGCTGCCCCTATGCTCGCTTCCTTCTATGTATAATGAAGTCTAGTGACTGCGACCCAATTCACTGATATCTGCAGCAATCTACACTAATATGCTGCATTGTTTGCTGCTCTGACCACATAAGCCGCTTATCACAGCCACGTCTTACTGGAAAGAACAAAAAATAAGGTTTAAAAATGACAAAGAAAAAACCTTAAGATGCATAAATCCTGATGAGCACGATGTAATTACCCACTGCGTATCACAGATCACATGACCTCTCCTAATTATCAGATACACAGCGCAAGTATCAACAAGAGCAAGCAAACCCTCAGCATTGCTGATGAGATACCGGTTTACCCGGTGTGTCTGGCATCAGTGTGGTACTTACAGAGGAGCCACCATGGAAATGTAAATACGGAGATGGCTCCACCTGTGGATTGTCTGCGGATTTCACCCCTCTACATTGAAAAGGGTGAAATACAAAGTGAAAATTTGCATCAGAAAACAACAAAGGCCCTTTTACACACAAAGATTATCACTCAAAAACCATCTTTTGAGCAATAATTTTTGCGTGTAAATGTGCCCATCTTTCACTTTCCTGCCTCATCGTTCGGCATAAAATCCATTGTTTGGCAGAAGAGCTGATAGAGACTTCACACTGTGTTCTCCACGGGGAGCGCTGATAACATTGTCTCATAATAGCATGCAGCACACTGTCTATCCACCTTTAACCAAAAGGGAGCACTCATGGGCAATGATGTAAGCTCCACAGATGAGGACCCATCATCCAATATCCATATAGTATATAGCGTTAATGAAGCAGCATCAAGTCAGGCTTGAGTAAGACTGACTGCGTTCAGTCGAAACGTTGCTCTGTATGCAAGGTCGTGGCAATAGAGAAAAAAAACTTGGTGAGAAGATTAAACTGCTTTTGGAGATTTTCTGTACCCTTGATGCTGCTTCATTAATGCTACAATAACATGTCTCAGCTGTCAGCCCCAGGGCAGAACAAAGGGAATGTATTCAGAGAACAGACCACCCGCTGTTCTCTGAATATAGCTCCCAGCTGCTCACCCGCATTAATAAGCTACTAATTAGCATCAGTACCAATTAGTAGTTTACGCAAAATGATCGCTCAGAAGCCATCTTTTGAGCAATCAATCATCTTTGTGTGTAAAAGGGCCTTCATGTTGCATCCACAGGACTTTCTTTTAGACCTCGTTGACACGCCTGGCACTGTAAATCGGCTGTGGATTTTCCATGCGCAAAGATGCACAGAAAGCCCACAGCATTCCGCTGCGTGCGATATCCTCACGTGGGGTCTTTAATGGATTTACAATTAGGCCAACAACATACCAGTAATTAGCTTTTGTTTACAATTTATTTTTGTGCTTCTCCATCAGGCTTAATAATCGTGTTGAGTAACCCAAAACCAGTAGAACCCCATTTTGGGCCAAACTTTGATACAAGTTTGGTTCGGCAAAAACCTGAACCGAGCTTTCAGCGGAGTTCTACTAGTTTGGTTGGCTGAACACTGGTGTATAACACGGTCTAAGAGCCATAGAAGCAATATATAACACTCAGAGTTATACAAGGCTTTTATGGCTCTTCACGTTACAGATCAGTTTTCAGGAGTTTTGGTGAGTCCGGTTCCGGTTGGACTAACCTTCTTGCAAAAATTCAGCGAACCAGCCACCCTGAACTTTTCTCACCCTGAAGTTTGCGCATCACTGTTGATGCCATTCACAAAAAAAAACCACAACAAACAAAAAAAACCACAACTACTTTGTTATAAGCAGAGCAATGTAGTTATTTCTATAGCATGCAGTTGCATATCTCTGCCACTGGTATAATGCCGAGGTATGAAAGGTTTGTTGATTTTTTTGCAGCACTAAACATAGCAATCTTAAAGGGGTTGTCTCGTGGCAGCAAGTGGGGTTATACACTTCTGTATGGCCATATTAATGCACTTTGTAATATACATCGTGCATTAAATATGAGCCATACAGAAGTTATTCACTTACCTGCTCCGTTGCTAGCATCCCCGTCTCCATGGTGCGGTCTAATTTCAGTGTCTTCTTGCTTTTTTTTAGACGCGCTTGCGCAGATGGGTCTTCTCCGTTCGGCTCGGCAGCAGCGGCGATTTGGCTCCGCCCCTTGTACGCGTCATCGCGTAGCTCCGCCCCCGTCACATGTGCCGATTCCAGCCTCCTGATTGGCTGGAATCGGCACATGTGACGGGGGCGGAGCTACGCGATGACGCGTACAAGGGGCGGAGCCAAATCGCCGCTGCTTCCGAGCCGAGCCGAAGGGAGAAGACCCATCTGCGCAAGCGCGTCTAAAAAAGCAAGAAGACACCGAAATTAGACGGAGCCATGGAGACGGGGATGCTAGCAACAGAGCAGGTAAGTGAATAACTTCTGTATGGCTCATATTTAATGCACGATGTATATTACAAAGTGCATTAATATGGCCATACAGAAGTACTTAAAGGGGTTGTCCCGCGAAACAAAGTGGGGTTATACACTTCTGTATGGCCATATTAATGCACTTTGTAATGTACATTGTGCATTAATTATGAGCCATACAGAAGTTATTCACTTACCTGTTCCATTGCTAGCGTCCCCGTCTCCATGGTGCCGTCTAATCTTCAGCGTCTAATTGCCCGATTAGACGCGCTTGCGCAGTCCGGTCTTCTCCCTTCTGAATGGGGCCGCTCGTGCCAGAGAGCGGCTCCTCGTAGCTCCGCCCCGTCACGTGTGCCGATTCTAGCCAATCAGGAGGCTGGAATTGGCAATGGACCGCACAGAAGACCTGCGGTCCACCGAAGGTGAAGATCCCGGCGGCCATCTTCACAAGGTAAGTAAGAAGTCGCCGGAGCGCGGGGATTCGGGTAAGTACTACCCGGTTTGTTTTTTTTATCCCTGCATCGGGTTTGTCTCGCGCCGAATGGGGGGGCTATTGAAAAAAAAAAACCCGTTTCGGCGCGGGACAACCCATTTAACCCCACTTGCTTTCACGAGACAACCCATTTAAGCTCTACTCACATCTTCCATAGGCTGCCTGCAGACGGCCGGGTCAGATCCCGCTGCGAGAATGCGAGATGAGGACTCGTGCCCCTGCACAGCCCTGCGGCTCACCTGCTCCCGGCGTCTCCTCTGTGATGCGCCGGCTGCCGCCTAGCCGGCACATGCACAGAGTGGAGCCAGTGCCTCACCAGTGACATTTCTGTGCAGGCCTCTGAGACCTGCACAAAAATAGAACATGCTGCGATTTGTTTCACAGATGACAGCTGCGGTAGCGGATCAAGCTGCTGGCACCCAGTAATTGTTTTTCAGGGAAGGGCTTTAAGTATAAGCCCTTCACTGAAAAATAAGAAAAAAATAGTGTAAAAAATAAACACCACATACTCACCTTCTTTTAGCTGCCGGGGCTCAGCCGCGTCCTCTCAGCGCCCTCCTTGGCCCGGCAATGTAGTTCTTTCAGCAGGTGGGGATTTTATACAATACACCAAAATGTTTGTTTTTCAGGGAAGAGCTTATATGTAAAGCTTTTCCCTGAGAAAGGATTATGGGGTGTCGGCAGATCATTGTCTTCAATGGAACTGTCGGCAGCAGCTGCGGCTCCATTGAAGACAATGCATGGTTTCTCAATTGTGCACGCATGTCCTATCTTTATAGGCACCTGTAAAACACGGACATATGAACACACCATAGGGAATGCAGTGGTTGTAATAGACCCGCTCATGTGAAGGCACCTTTAGAGTCATCCCAATCTATGCCCTTGTATAAACATTGCCTTAAAAGAAGGCCCTTCAGAATAAATATATATAAGGCCATGGTATGTGCGAATATATGGAAAACGGGTTCTCTCATTTGGGCCATTTAGATGCGCATCTACAGGAGGAAATGTGAGAACGGAGGTTCTGTCAATTTCCGCTTTTCCCATTGAATTCAACAAATAAAGTGGCCTCTACCTGGAGTCGTCTAGTCCTAAAGTTGTGGATACTGGTAGGTTTTGACATTTCCTGTTTCAATCTCAAGTTCAGTGTTGTAATAAAGCTTCCCTAAAAGTTTCAATCAAAAACAGTCCAAAAGGAAAAAGGGAAGCTGCTGACAAAATAATCAGGTTAACGCTTTCATTTCCAAAGCGCTTCACAAAATTATGGTAAGTTCAGTTAATGTAAATCGCAACTTCGTTCCACACAAGGACTCAGTTTTCGCTTTTCTGATAAGTTCAAAGTGCTCCGAGATAGACAAATTTTCCCATATTCATAATAAATCATTGATCCATCTAACTATTTTTCAGCCAGCAATAAACCCTTCCCAATCCACTGTCTGACGTCTGAAGACATTCTGATTGAAGGCTGTACAGCTCCAATGTCGGAAGACGTCCGGCAGGGTATTCTTACTGTATATTACTGGCCCGCTCTGTTGTCAGGAGCCTCTTCAGCATGTCACACACCATAGTACTGGCTCTAGCCAGCAGATGGCGCCATTGTATAATGGCAGAAAGAAAGCCCCCTAGGAAACAGTGTATATGCATGCACAGCCTGTAGAGAGGAGTCCACTGCACTTCCACGGGTGACAGCGGACTCGAGACATACCCCATAAGTTAGTTTGTGGTGCTCATTGTGGGTGACAGGTTCCCTTTAAGGGATACCTATGGCAGCCTTAGTGGATATCAAATGCCAACTAGGAAGAAGACTTTTCCAATGAACCTTCCTCAGACAAACGGATATTGGTCAAAAGCACAGAACGATGCCGCAGCCCCGACATAAATGACAGATAAAACACTAATTTCCTACCTCATGGTATACAGAGGGCTTCGACAAGGACGGGATTGTGAAAGATAAGACCTTGCTGTGCCCTTGTTCATCCATAATTTCCTGTGAAAAATAAGAAAGATTTTTCAAGTTAAAAACATTAAATCTCAGTGAAAAACATCCCCCATCTGAAATCAATTAAGCCTTTCCCTGTACAGAGCATCAGACCCTAATCTTACCCATCCTAATGCTAGTCTAACCTCCGGATGTGGAGCGCATTTATACATACACATTCCATACATCAGACGGTGGGCTTTAACATCAGAGGACGTACAGTATGGAGAAGGGATTAGGAGCCGATCCTGCTTCCTACAGCGCAAGTGATGGCTGTTTTTTTGTGGATTGATTTCTTTATTGCCGGCACCAGCCACGATCAGCATGAATGCCAATCACAGTTGTTAACCCTTTAAACGGCACTGTCATTTTTGAGAGCCCCAGCGCCCAATCAGCTGGGGTCCTGAGCAGCTGATTGGAGGCTGGAATCGGCACACGTGACGGGGCGGAGCTACGCGATGACGCGTAGAAGGGGGCAGGGCCAGAACGCCGCTGCTGCCGGACCGAGCCGAAGGGAAAAAAGACCCTTCTGCGCAACCGCGTCTAATCGGGAGATTAGACGCTGGAATTAGACGGAGCCATGAAGACGGGGACGCCAGCGCAGGGAAGGTAAGTGAATAACTTCTGTATGGCTCATATTTAATGCACGATGTATATTACAAAGTGCATTAATATGGCTATACAGAAGTGCATAACCCCACTTGCTTTCGCGAGACAACCCCTTTAATCAGTCAATCGAGCTCAGGAATGTGACAGTTTTATGATGTGCCTTGCAGCACCACCTATTGGATGCCAACATTACTACAAGTCAAGTTCTGAATTTTTATGAAGTTTAAAAAAAAAAAAAAAAAAAAAAGTTGGGACGAGGACATCGCTCTTGAACTCCTTTAACCTTTCATATTTTCCACTTCCTGGGTTGAGGTTCATTCCATTCTTGAGGGTATCAAACATGGCCATAAATTTGTACTCCCAAATTCGTCTGACGCTGCGACTTGAAATTGCCCTTTAGTATGATAACTCTCACCTGCTCTATGCTGTGTCCCTGACCACAAAAAATGTTTTGCCACAGGTGTAACCTTAGAACATGCATCTGCCAGAAGTCTATTCCTTGGTATAGGTTTCTTTTGGTATATGACTATTGAAGCACAGTTGTAGGTTTGCAGAATCCCAACATATACTGTATTATGCCAAGAGCAAGCTATTTGGTATAGGAGGTGTTAGCACATCAGTATATAAATGTTAGATTTCCTGGTGTATACTGTACACATGGGACCATAAAAGGTACATCTCACCCAGACGCTTGTCTTCTGCATCCTCCGCTCGGAGTGCTTAGCTGTATAACAGCCGGCCGCTCTGAGCAAGGAACAGCTGGATACAGAAGGCAAGCGGGGCCACCCTGCTTGTCTTCTGCATCCTCCGCTTGGAGCGCTCGGCTATATAACAGACGGGCGCTCCGAGTGGAGAACATCTGGATGCAGAAAACAAACGGCCCGCTTGTCTTCTGCATCCTCTGCTTAGAGAGCGAGGTGATCGCTCAATGTTTAAGCGATCACCTTGCGCTGTAAAGGGACAACAATTATCGCTCAAAAGAATTGTTGTCTACATGGGCCTTAACACACATTGCCACAATACACAGATTATATCTTCTGCACATGCATTTCAAGGTCATTGAAGAAAAAAAAAAAAAATGCATGACTTCGTCCAGTTGACAAAAATATGCGAAGACAAAAAGCTAGCACAGAATCCACTAAGGGCTCCTTTAGACTTGCGAGCGCGATATTACCGCGAGAAAAATCGCGTCAGTATCGCATGTTTGCTCATGCAATGTTTGAGCGTCAGCGCTGCTTTTTCCTGGAAAACAATCACGTATCGCTGTTGCCTTGCCAGTAGTTTTGCCAATCGTGCTGTTCAAAAAAAACATACATTAAAGTTAATGATGTCCATCAGAAATAGCCGGTATCGAACGAAGATATAGTGTCTCCATTATAAGACAGAAGATATGACTAACGAGTACTGACCCTTAAGGTCCTTTTACATGGCCACTAGCCATTGGTTATCGTTCACTTTTTACATTGACTAGTTTTGATGTGCATCGGCCATTACCGCGCCTCTAGTCAACCCTTCTGCAACTGCTTTCTAAAGCAGCAAATCTTTAAGACGCTAGTTTATACCAAAAGATTTGCATCAGACGAATGATGATTTTTAGGTCTGCAAGAAAGATCCAAATCAGCCACAATTAACAATTTTTCACCAATTGTACGGTCGTTGCACAACTTTACACCAAACAATTATTGTGGAAACTAACGTAACAACTTTTTGCACAATTGTACTAGATAAAAACAAACAGCCTGTAGTAGATCTCCCCCTCCAGCACAGGCTAGATTTTTGCTGAGGACAAACAAAGCACTTGTTCCCATTTATTCTTTCATTGCCATCAGTTGTTAGACATCAACTCCAGCGCCGCAGGGATCCCCATTCATTCACCGAAACGTATACTTACTAACCCACTAATCCAACAGCCCCCCCCCCCCCACCCCACAAGTAACTCCTTCTAGTGCATAATCCAACACCGGCGGCCGTAATTACCTTCATTACAACGTCAAACTGCATCTCAACAAGGTTTCATTTAGCAGGTTTTTCCTTCCCATTAATGGAATTGAAACAAAAGCAACGTACGGGGTCTTACTTTAAAATGCGTCAAAATATAACCTTTCCTATAAAAAGGCATAGCAGAGGCTTGGGAAAACTAGGTGAGTTTTAGAAAAACTCCAACACTATACCAAATTTTTATATATTCAAAAAAAAAAAAAAAAAATTATAATATATATATATATTTTTTTTTTTTAATTTATTTTTCTTACTAACCGTAACCTCTGTCTGCACAGTCTCCAGCAGAAGTGCCTCAATAAAAAAACATCATAAAGTGTATGACCCTCATCACACGGGCACAGCTGTTATGCCTAGGTGATTACTTGCAGCTGTGATTGATGGATGCTCTGGTAGTGGCTGGAATAAGAAAAAAATCTCAGCCAAATATTGATTGCGACATCTCCGGGTCACAAACAAAAAGGTGACCATTATCTAGAGAGCTCGAGGACTAAGAAAACTCCCCAGGTATCCTGTGAGAATGTCCAAGGGGTATAGTTTCTGCTTAGGGAGAGCACCTGGTAAGTACGAGGAGAGTTCTAAGAACATGCATGCTCCTCTGGGAATTTATCCAAAATGGAAGATGGAATAGCACCTCTACAGCACCACCTATTAGGGTCCTTTTAGACAATTCTCATTTAAGAGAGCAAGTGACATCACCACTAGCTTGTTTGCTTTGCTGTACTCTGTTTAGACAGATACATTGTCGGCTCGTTCAAAGGAGAATCGTTCTCAATTACTTATGCAGTGAATGTGAGAGACTGAATTATTGCTGTTTAAACCAAACCATAAATGAACGGGCCAACAATGATTTATTACGCCCACATAAAACGAACGAAAAGTGAAAATGAAAATTCGTTAGTTATTCAGTTGTTTGCTCAGGTTTAGACTGAATCATTAACATTCACTTTCCCTCGTTTGAACAAATTTTCGTTTCATATATTATATTATATATATATAAAAAACACACTGTAAGGTGTGAAGATATGGTCAAACATGGAATTAAAAAAAAGTAATGATAAAAGTTGAAATAGAAAAATAAATAATCCGAAAAGATTTAAAAATGAAACCTTTCCATATCACCATGGCAACCTGTACAATAAAAAGTGTTATTTATAGCGTATGGAGAACACTTTTTTTTTTTAATTCTAAAGCACACAGAGAAACTTCCACAAGAAAAATATAAGTGAACCCTTTCATGACTAGAAAAATGTCACTTTTGCCACCTGGTTGTACCTGTCCTCATGCTCAGGAGTCTTTATCCCCAAGCATGTACACCCCTTTCTTTGCGCACTTTTTTGTCCCCTATATTGACCTTCGTCTACAAAGACTGGACTCCGTGGTGTTACTGTTCTTACATGCAGAGATCCTTGTCAGAAAAGTACATTACAAATTATTTAAAAATTGGAGCTCAAATAGAAGAGAGAAACTAGTGGCAAACAGTCATTTTGTACATTTGAGTCAGGAGGGGTGTAGTTTCCCCTTAGGGAGAGCACCCGATATGTATGAGGAGAGTTCTTAGAACATGCATGCTCCTCTGGGAAATTTATGCAAATTGGAAGATGGAATAACGACTCTACAGCGCCACCTATGAGAAGGCAACATTCCTGCAAGTTAATGTCTGACCTTTAACAGACCTTGTAACACGACTGTGAATAAAGCCTGTATTATTGCTCCTGTGTGTCATCCAGGTTGTCTAATACTGGTATGTGTGGATTTGGAGTGGTGTATTGTTAGGGTTTGTTGGGTTCAAAAAAACCGATGCATGGACCCTAAAAACGACCAACACTGTTCACTCACACCCCTCAACACGTTGCCTTATTTTTGCCAAGCACACCAAAAACGGAGATCGATCTCGTCACAGGAGTATTCTCACAGATGCTATATTATGGGAAGAAAAACAAAAAACAAAAAAACCCACATATTTGGCGTCGCCATACTTATAATGCCCATACTATAAAAGCTAAAGTACTTTTATTGTGCAAAATTGGAAATATAAATACAATTTTCTATAAATATGGTAGCGCCATAATCGTACTGACCTGCAAAAATAAAAGAGGTAGAGTAAGACATTTAAAAATTTCCTCTCCGAGAGTGAGCTAAAGGTTTTTTTTTTATAACCTTAGTTGGGACAAGTCTATTTTGGTACAACCCATCAAGAGAATTGGAGTCACTGCTGAGACCCCCATACGGTCCCAGAAAGGGGTTCCCCAGTGTCCCTCTCTCCTCCTCACAGAGAGGACGAGACTTAATGCAGCAGTGGTAGCGCATGCGGTATGCCGCTCCATTAATCCTTCAATGGGACTGCCAGAGATAGCGGAGAGTTTGTACTCCGCCATTTCCATTAGCACAACTGAAAGAAAAGGAGCGGCACCACGCATGTGTGACCACTACTCTATGCAATCCACATGTCCCTGCGGGTAGGTGCAGTGACGAGAAGGGGGGACATGGGACCCCTGGTCTTGGGATTGGTGGGGGTGCCAGCGGTGAGACCAGACCCATCATATTACCCATCCATAGGACAGGAAGTAAGGCAGTCTATTTTGGTACAACCCCTTTAACTACTGAGGATGTGTCCGGAGGATGGTTATCAATTGTTAACTGTGAGGGTCTGCCATTGGGGACCCCTGGCCATTAGCAGTTATCAGGCCTGCTGTTATTCAACGGGAAGTCATTGGGAGCTGTGACAGCATCAAGACCCCAGGCTGCTCCAATATAGACAGAGCTGTCAGCTTCTGGCTCTGTCCATACTGACAGCAGGCCTGATAACGGCCAAATGGTTATCGATAGTCAAGTCAATAACTTATATGTACCACAAAATAGTGCCATTGCAAACTACGACTCATTTCCCCCACCGAGAAGCTACTTCGGCCGTTCAGAGCCATTAGACAACGGCTAAATTGCTTGCATTACACGCCTCATACAAGACAACCGTTGGTTTTTACTGCGGAAGTGCTGCACCTGCCAGCGGTACGCCGGTGAACGCAACGTAGAGGAAGATTAAACTTGACTCCCGCTCAGCTGGGATTCTATATGTCTACAGCTGCTAACAGAATGCCTTGTATATTAAGTCACAAATCATGCTTCCCAGCTCCGAAGTGTGATTATTAGCATTTCTAATGTAAGCAGAGCGCCGTCAGGGGACGCAGTGGTCAGATGTGCCAATGGATTCCTGGAAGGACAGAGGCACAAAACCGATGAAGATATAAGCCGCTTCCCGACACTGAGCCACTAATGCAAAACCAGGGAGGGATGAAAAACGTCTTATTGTTCCACCTTATTAACACAGCATGGGCAAGACAAGATGCAGGGACTTCTCTTCATCTTCTATGGAGGGGAGATCTGGAAATCCTCTATACAACTGCTGTTCTGTAGTTCATATACATGACAATGGGCAGCGACAGGCCAACATATACGCTGAACTACCTTATTAGAGGTAGCTGACCCTCCACAGTTGGAACGTCTCTGTATGGAAATTAGATGGGTGACCCCATGGTGCAGCATAAAATAAAGTGAGCACAGATCAGCATCAGTGTGAACCTACCAATGAGTCTTGGTCATCGGTGCTAGACTAGCCGGGGCCAGGATTTCAAACTACCAAACTTTTCTTGGGCTTTCTTTTGCAGTGGTGTCAAAAGGTATACAGAGAATGGTGTGATCAAGGAAAAACACCCAACAAAAGGGATCAGAGGAGGAGGTCAAGAATCTGTCTGATGAAGAGGTGGTGCCCAGTCAAGCAAATTGCACCAAAATACAATGCTGATACTCGAAGTCTGAACGTACAACTCAACTTTTTCTCTTAGGACAAATGGCTATAACAGCCAAATTTGAGTGCTATTGCTGTCTAAATGAATCATAAAGGAGAGACTGCAATGAACAAGAGCATAAAAATTCAATCTGAGCAGTGGGAAAACACCGGCTGGTCAGATAATCCAGAATACTGTTGCACCTTTCTGATGAGAGGGTCAGAATTTCGCGTGAGCAGCATGAATCAATGAACCCTTCCTGTCAAGTGACAGTCCAGGCCGGTGGAGGTGTAGCAATGGGTGGGGAATTGTTTTTGGCACATGCTGGGTGCTCAGATGTCTGTAGAAGGCAGACACTGGACTCATGTGGTATTGAAGGCTATAGGAGGTACAACACTACTAGATTTGTGGTAATTGCCCTATGGATTTACAGATTTGGCGGCCGCAGAATTGACATTTCGACATTAACATGTTAGGATTTCATCTGTGCTAAAATCAATCTGGGAAAAGGTTAGTACAGACATTATCAGAAGTTTTACACCAACTGCGTACCATTTTGCGGGTTTATTTTTTTCCTCCCCGCATATCAAGAGCTATAACCCTTTCATTTGTCCATCAACATAGATGTACGAGTGCCAGTTTCTTGGGGGATAAGTTGTGTTTTGATGGGAACATGTAATTACCATATAATGTATTGGAAAACTTTAAAAAATAGGTTTAAAGTAGGATGCAATGGATAAAAATGGAAACCACACAAGCGCGCCACTTTCAGGGGTTTGCTTTGGCAGTATTTATGGTGTTGTAAAAACGCCATGTTAAGTTAATTCTACGGCTCAGTACCATTACAACAACACTAGGTTTATGGAGGTGTTGCATCTTTTTCCCCTTAAGTTTTTGCCCATACCTCAGACATCCCATAGGATATTATAAACTGGACTGGGTTTTCTATAAACCAGTTTGACAGAGGTAAGCACCATCAGGCCATGATGCCCAACTTCTTCGACTAACAGCTGCTCTGTAATTAAGGTTCCATGTCGAAGAGGAGGAAGAGCGAAAGAACGTCTATAGAAGTTTGGCTCTCAGGACCAGCTACATTTTTACTTCTCTTCAAATATTTTACACAGAGCTAATGATTTCCCACATCAGAACACGTCACACAGTCCATTTACAATCTTTTTTTTTTATCCCAGAGCTAGTTCCTTGCCCACATCGGACCATAGGGTTTCTAAAAACTGCATTAAATAAGTTCTTGTGTATGCCGGAGTTCAGTAACGAACATTCGCTCTTTTCTATGGTTTTGGCAGAGGGTTAATAGAACGAGCGCATACGGATATATTTATTTAGTGTTTACCCGAAAATAAGACCCTGTCTTATGTTATTTTGCCCCAAAAGAGGCACAGGGTCTTATCCATTTATTTTTTGTGGTGGTGGTGGGGCGTCTTCTAGACGTCCCACCACCACCTGCTGGAGCGCCGCAGCCCATCCGCACCTAGCAGGTGCGGATGGGCTGCGGCGCTCCAGCAGGCTTCTGTGCAGCTTTCAGTGCCGACAGAGCATCTATTGCTGGTGAAGAGCTCGAATGCCCCGCCTCCAACAAGCGATTGCTCCGATTAGCTCATTGAGCGCCGGCTTTGACTGGCTGAGGCGGCACTCCTGAACCAATCAGAGCAAATCGCTTGCTGGAGGCAGGATATTGAAGCCCCGTCACCAAGAACATATGCTCCGTTGGCACTGGGGCCTGCATGGAAGCCTGCCGGAGCGCCGCAGCCCAACGGGAAGGACTCGAACAGCGCCTGCTAGGAGAGTATTGCTTTTTTTTAATGTAGTGTAGCTAGGGCTTATATTTCCACCCCACACACACCCCTCAAAAATAAGGGGAACATATATTTGTAGATGGAACTTTTTTTTTTTCCTATATAAAAGTTACTGAATAAGTTTTGGTTCATGTTTATATATATATATATATATATATATATTTTTTTTTAATTTATTTATTTTTTTTCTTAAAGTGATAAGCAGTCCTTAACAGCTCAGCTTTAAGGTTGATCGGCTGATAAAAATGAATCTTTACATATGTAAACTAGAACTTATTCAGTTAATTACTGTCTTACAGTTTTCTCCGCACAGAGCTCCACTATAAATTACTCCTCATAAGAGAAGGGAAAGTTCCATGCAGCTCATCAGTGAGCGAGTTGCCCAAACCGAGTAAATTAAGTCCGTAGGCACCTTCTCTGAGCGAGGCCTCCTACTACATCCAGCATGCTATGCATCTCTAAACTGCTCTCAGTGGTAGACATCACATCTCCAGTGAAACGTAGGAACATCACCCCTAGGCAGCCGAAACGGAATAAATGTCCTCTAAGGAAGGACACGAGTATTGTCACATCTACTTACATAAAAGACAGATCAAGTGAAGCACTTTACTGCCGGCTCTTCTCCATCGCTCATTTTAATGAAGCCGATTTAACCCTTCACTATAAAACAAACTATGACAACTACTATTCAGCAAAGAAAGCGTATGACTAAGTTTTTCCTATTGTTACCAAACTGACTCCAACAATAAAACATGCCATTGAAATGACCTCATTGTTCCCCGTGGCAATCTGCTTTTCTTCATAATGTTAGCAGAGCTCTGTCAATTACCTAGAACAGAATGCAGCTATACAAAGTCTGTCTCTGGAGGACCCGACCATTATTTACAACATGTAAAACATAATTATTCCAGTGGTGGAGCTGCATGGCAACTGTACACTCGCTGCCAGGTTTCCTTGCACATTGAAGGTATTGCTGACGCTCTTAGAAGCAGGACACCATGCGGTCAACTTATTTTTCAAGGGAACCTTTCTTACTAAAAAAAAAAAAAATATATGAAAATGTCCGGAATGGATAACTCTACTTGATGACTTTGTAGTGGGTGAGCAAGGGTATAGTTTCTCTGTAAAAGGAGAGCATCTATAAAACGTGGAGAGGCTTAGGCCCAATGCCAACGACTGTATTTGCACTGCGGGATCCGGAACGGGTGTTCACCTTCGGATCCTGCAGCAAATATTGCCCATAGGACATGCAAGGAAAACAATTTTCCCTGCCCACGAGCAGAAGTCAACTGCAATATTCCGCTCACGGAGGAAGAGGAGGCCAGCACATCCACAGAGCAGAGAGAACAGCTGACAGGTATGCCGGAGTCAATGCCGGGGCACAGGGTCTGACTCCGCTGCGAGATTTCACGGTCGGAATCCGACCCAGCCTTTGGCATTCGGCTTTATAAGGCCATACCTGCTCCTCTGGAAACACTGCAAATACAAAGATTGAACACATGTCTCTACAGCGCCACCTATTGGATGGCAGCATTCCTTCAAGTCTATGTCTGGCTTATACTCCCAGTCATTGTTAGAAGGCCTATGAAAATGTCTGCCTTCTCTAGAAGGAAAAGATATGATGGCTTCGTAAAAATGGCTGCAGGTGGAGTGCGAACCACTTAAAGGGAAATTCTGGCAAACTTTTGAGCTTTCCATTGTAATTATACACTATGCCATTTTTCGATATATTACAGTTTCCACATATGTTACACTTTGCTATGCTGCCCTTGAATGAGTTTGACCAAGCAAATTTGACCATATTGGATCTGTACAGGAGGGGAAAAAAAGGGCATTTGAGGCTGAGAGAAATTTTCACTAGCATTTCCACTTATTGCCATTATTCCAAACGTCCATCTAATTCAAACTAAACTCCAGTACCTGCTTTCCAGCCCATTTCCAATTTCGACATTTCAAATGGCCACCAGGAAGTGCAAAAACTACAATCTCCCACAATGCCCAGTTACTGACAAGTGAGCATTCACAACTGTACAAACTATCAGCATTACAGAATTTGAAGGCACTGCACAAGTCTCACCAAGTCGTAACCATTGGATAGCAATGGAGAACCAATTAGGAGGGAAGACCGCAGGTAAAGTAATATCTCTGCAGCTCTGTAATACAAGTTGTCACATTATTCAGCAATTTGCTATCATATTACTTTCACTCTGAATTACTGGAATTCCCCTTTAAGTAGAATTACAGCGATTTAATTCCAATAGTGTTAGCCCTCCAGCACTGTGCAGGGGATGATGATGGTAGGTTTCCTGCGCTGGAGAATTACAAAATTTTTCTTATATTTTTAAAACTGTACATGCAAGAGCTGGTGAGAGGGAACGTTTCTACTCAACCCCTCTCCCTTCATAATAAAACCCGTAAATTAACAGACACTAACCAGGTTGTAGATGCTCAGGAGAAGCGCCTCGATGCATCCGCTGCTTTGTAGGTCCCTGCTGGTAGACACGGACAGGTAACACCATATTAGTTCTGGAAGGAACTGAAGCGTAAATATCCTCAGGTTCTTCTCTTTGCTGCGATAGAATTCAAAGAGCTGATGGCAGACAGGTTCTAGTAACTGCAAACGGATACAAAAAGTGTAATCTCATGAAAAGGAGCCAGATATGTAAAACTGAAGAGCACAACATGAATAAAACATGGCAATATTGTTGTCAGTATTATTACAAGTATGGCTGAGTAGATAAAAAGGTAACACCAGCCAATAGAATGCACACAATAGCGGATCACCGTTGGGCCGGTATGTTGGCAGCATCAAGTCCCCTGTGGTTCCACCGAACTGAAGTTGTCAAATATTCTATGATAATCTAATCCTGCTTCAGTAGAAGTTGGGGAAAGGCGTGGGGGTTTGGGAAGGAGGGATAAGTTTATAAGATGTTCCTGACTGAGGTCCCCATAATATGGTCGTCAAACTGGCTTTATATACCAAATTTTATGGTCATGGTACTTTCCCCCAAGTTCCTGAATCAGACGTTAATGGGGGCTCACTTAACTAATGAGCTGAGCTGGACAGCCAGCCCCTTCATACACGTCACCAACGCAGAGAGAAGAAGCTTCCTGTCTTCTGGGAGTCTGGTCTTAAAATCAAAGCTTACAGCAGGAGCTCGAGTCTTCCAGGACGACTCGACAGGGACCAAAATTGTGCAATCCAAGCAATTTTGAAAATTAAAAAAAGGGGCTATCCAGCTACTGGTTAACATTGCTCCTTTAGTGCCCACTGTGTTAAAATAAGAAGAGGAGCACTACTTACCTGGTCCCTGCCGCTGCGATACAGCATTGACAGATATCACTAGAAGTCAGGTGACAGCTGCAGCGTCACCAGTTCTCACATTTTGAGCTCAATCATGCAAGGAGTTTGGGAACACGATACGGCAGCCTCTAACTGGAAGTCAGGTGAGCACTGCAGCCAAAGACATCACCTGTCACAACAAACACTGGGACCAGAGCGGGACTGGAGTGCTGATTGCTGCGCAGGAAACGGCCAAGTACCGCGCCTCCTCTTATTTTAGCGTAGGGGGCATTAAGGGGGCCCTGTTTTCCAGTAACCAGACAGGCCTCTTAAAAGTGCATTAGCAAGTTTTTTTTCTTCATTTAGAGAGAGAGAGATATATATATATTTATTTTTTTAAATGGCCATTAATGAATCCGATTATCTATTTCACACTAGAAGTGGATAAACCAGAGTAGTGTTCCTAAACTGGGCTCCCCGTACCCTGGTTAGGAGCAACCCAACACAGTAAGACCTGTCACTTTTACAGGAGGGATAGCAAATAGATTTCAACTCGTCAAACATCTTTGAGCAGAACACTGACGCTTCGGCACCAAACTTCATTGGAGGAAGGATTTGGAGTTTCCTGGGAATCTAAAAAGTTACTTAGGCACGTCGGCTGGGAATCTGAACTGCAGATTACAATTGCCTGCTGTGATGTTTCCCATGTGAAATTTTGACAAATATATAAAAGTTTGTCACATCAAAGCATTTTACGACTACTCCTAGCAATAAGTACCAAAAAGACAAGAGGCGTGATACAATATGTTCTGCATAGTGCATTGGAACAACATTATATGATGCCATTACTGCCATTCTGTTTGAAGACGTGCCAAAAAAAATTCACATATATAAACTAGAAAAGCCGGCCATTCAACATAAACAATTCTCAATAAGAGCTGGCTGGGTTGCCAAGCCGCAGCAGAGATAGAAAGAAGCTTCCACCTACACTCCGGGAAACAGACCAGCTCTGCTGATTCACAAAGTGCTTATCTTCTTCACTATATACACATCATCCTTCCAGATACTTTGGCTCCCTATTAAGAAGCTGCAGCATACAGTTGGCCCTATAGAAGTGGGGCATGAACTGGATCTGAATGTACGGGTCTAGTGCTGAATACAACAGAGCACGTTACCCAGCTAAATGCATAAGGACTGGCCCATTAACCTGTGAACTTACACTGCAGGGCTTATGGCCGTTACACACAAGAACTGCATGACTATTTGCCCGAGTGAATGAGCCGATGACGTCATCACCAGTTCGTTTAAACAGGCAGATCGTTGACAACTGCTCGGTTCTCGTATTCCTACATGAAGCACTGAGCGGGGAGTGTTTAAACGCATCGAGAAGTGAACGAGCCAACGAGGATTTTTAAGCCCCGCTGAACTGAATGAGCAGCACACAATTCTCGTAGTTTTTAAAAAAAAAAAAAAAACATGATTCTTGTTCACTTTCGTAAGTTTGAACGGTTCTTTAATGATAATTGTTCAATCTAAAGGCACCTTTACTTTTGAAGGGTTAAGACCATAGTGTGAATAATCTTTTTCCCTTACAGCGCATAATTTTTATACCACTTATCAAATTTGTCTAATGAAGGGAGTTAAAAATAAAAAAATTAATAAATAAACCACACTCATACGGGCATTGGTTTAAGATTAGACATAAGCAAATGTGTAAACACATGCAGAGGCCGGCTGGCAAATTTTAGCCTGCGGGCAAGCATACAACACTGGCCCAAGAGTAATCACCCCATCATTAGGGTATATTCACACGGGGCAGTTTGGATGCAGTAAAAACCGCATCAGTAATGCCGCAAGTGTTTTTGCCACAGTTGCAGTTTTCACTGGCACAGACCGCAAAGGCACACCGTTTGGTGATGCGGTTTTTTGGGGGGAAAAAAAGTCAAAGTTCTTCCCACTTGAGGTCTTCAAAAGACATAACAGGAAGGCATCAGTTTCTTACAGAGTGTCCTGCGTCACCTCCTGATTTACAATTTGCATTCTCCGCCGCTTTATCTGTGCCCCACACTACTAAATAAGCCACTTATGAAGCAGAGGGAAGCAGCAGAGAAAATGAAGAATGACAACTTTACTGCACATCCCATGAGGGCTAGAAAGAGCTCTGGGCCCTAAACATCTAGTGGGGGAACCAGCCTGGGGGCCGGCCCAGCCCTGAACACATGCTTCACCAGCATTTCACTCATCAGCGAGTCTACTATTAGGAAACCCCAATTTATTACAGTATAAAGGGGATTCAAAAGTTAGGACCACCCTGAAAACCTTCAGAACAAAAAGGGATACATGTAGAAAATGGTGTAGAATACTTAAGGCCCATTTACACGCAACAATTGTCCCTCAAATCCGCTGTGGTTAAGCCAGCAGTAGTCGCTGCTGCGGCGCAGATTTGCCGAACGCAACAGGTCTATTTTTTTTTTTCCACTGCGGCCGCGCTCTTCTCTATGGGAGTGCCGGCCACAGCGGAAGAGCGAGCGGCCGGGCCGCTTCAAAGCCGCGGTGGCAATTCTCCTGGCGGAAATGTTGCGGTTTTTGCTACGGCCAAACCACAACATTTCCGTCTGAATCCGCCCTGTGTGACCGGAAAACTTGGGGAAAACTTTCACACTATGGCCATCTTCTTGGCAGCAATTTTGGACTGAGTATTATGATGAACAGAACAGAACAGACCACATTGACTTTTATGCTGTCCATTCAGTTTGTGCTCAGCTGGCCGGGATTTTACATGCAGCAGAAGATCGCTGGTATGGCGATGAAGGATTGGAGGGTGGAAAGATGTGCTGCTGACAAGTAAGCATTTTCATGCATACATTAAAGTGTACTGTTCTAATACACACCAGGTTATTCACCTTATTTGCAATCTGTTTCACGTCTGGAAGTTCTGATTTTCAGGTGGCCTTCACAATTTTTGTGCTGTTAGCAACCCACTTTCATAAAGGGGCACGTAGCAATTATACCATTCTGCTAGTAACTCACTGTCCTGCACTTCCTTGCTCTGACTTCCCATGTTGCATTACACTGTCAGAGGTCCAATCAACAGGGAGGCAGTATTTAAATGCCCGCCCCAATGCTTTCCCAGAAGGTTTAAGACACTCGGAGATATTCTGGCCAAATGGTTAGTAAACCCACTAACAGTAGCATACACACACACACTCGCTGTAACAGCATAAGAGGCAGAGATTGTGGTGAGAATTATCAGAGTGTCTACAAATCTGTCAGCCTGCAGCCTCTGCGTGCACAGGAGCCACCTGTGAAAATAGCTCCTTCCTCTGTTGCTAAGAAACTTCCCTGTGTCCTGGTTACTACAGAAGCTCTATACCCAACAACAGAGAGTGGATTGCAGAGAAGCTGGAAGGGAGACCCCTAGTGGCAGCCACTTAAAACATGACTTACAGTGGTAAAGCAACAACATTTTTAATGCAAGTAAATTACAGAAATGATGAGGCCAACACAAGCTAGGAGATGAGCAGAAGTTGTCTGAGAAGTTAGTGCTTCTTTAAGAGAGCCAACTGGCTAGCAACAGGCATTTGCTGGCTGATCACAACATCTTCAAGCAGGCAAATTATCAGGTAGACGTTTGTACCGATCCGCTCAAGTAAAAGGGGCCCTAAAAACTGAAATAAAGGCTGCGAGTTAACCATGAAAAGGCTTAAAATGGTTCTCAGTCAGGAACGGGTCAACAGCTCTTCTCCTACGAAGCTCTATTCCAGCTACAAGCCACACTGTTCTAGCTGTATAATTATGAAGCTTAACTACCCAGTGGGGTGATAAATCGTTCTATAATGAGAGAAA
Source organism: Eleutherodactylus coqui (assembly GCF_035609145.1). Taxonomy (NCBI): domain Eukaryota; kingdom Metazoa; phylum Chordata; class Amphibia; order Anura; family Eleutherodactylidae; genus Eleutherodactylus; species Eleutherodactylus coqui. Next base: position 65,149,985 of record NC_089848.1, on the reverse strand, counting down.
TATTAAAACTTAATGACCGCACCCCATGAGGCCTTTGTCTAATAACTAGACAGATAAAAACATTTGTGCAGAGAGTCATTTCTGAAAGAGTCCAGAAATACATTTTCTCTATGAACTTTTGAAATCCCTCCGTTTACGTTAATCTGAAGTCTGATAATTCTAATTAATGTTTAGATGTGTAGGCAATTAAAGGCATATACCCATCACAAAACTATCCCCCATGCACAATATAGAGGATAGCTAGCTAATCAGTGGGGGTCCAACCACTGGGACCTCCACTAGTCCTGAAATGGCCTCATTTCTACATCGAAGGTAAGGTTTTTTTGGCCACAATTCTTCCATGAAGACCAAACTTTTCCGAACAGTAGATGTATACCTGGGTCCCACTGGTTTCTGCCAGTACTAAGCTGATAGCACTGTTGGATATCTTACGATTTCGAAAGGAAGCAAGCATGAGTCTTTCATCTGCTGTTAACTTTCCTTGGCTGACCACTAAGTCTATGGTCCTCAAAAGTTGTCTGTTTCTTTGTGCCCCTTCAAAAAGAGCTTGAACAGCGCATCTTGAAGTCCCAGTCTGCTTTGAAACCCTTGCCAGAGAGAGACCTTGCTGATACAGTATAAACTTGTGTCTTGTTGCTGTGCTCAGTCTTATCATGGTGTATGAACTTAACATGAAACGGTCTTCCACAACCTCATCTTTGTAGCAGAGTTTATGGTTCCTCAGCCAGTTTTAAGCCTCCTACATAGCTGTTTCAATTTATGACTGTTTCAACCTACATATGAAATTGCTGATCATTACCACCTGTTTGGTAGAAATGGTTACCGTATATACCGGCGTATAAGACGACTTTTGAAGCCCGAAAAATCTGCTCTGAAGTCGGGGGTCGTCTTATACGCCGGTAATACCAAAAAAAAAGTGTAAAAAAAAAAAAAAAAATCATTACTCACCTCCCCCGGCGTTCTGTCGCGCTCCGGCAGGATGTCGCTCGCTCCTCGTCCCCGGCGCAGCATTGCTTTCTGAATGCGGGGCTTGAAATCCCCGCCTCCAGAAAGCTAATACACACGCCGTCAGCCAGTTACAGCCATTCAATGACAGCATTGAATGGCTGTGATTGGCTGAAGGCGCACGTGGCTTCAGCCAATCACACCCATTCAATGATGTCATTGAATAGTGTGATTGGCTGAAGCCACGTGCGCCTTCAGCCAATCACAGCCATTCAATGCTGTCATTGAATGGCTGTAACTGGCTGACGGCGTGTGTATTAGCTTTCTGGAGGCGGGGATTTCAAGCCCCGCCTTCAGAAAGCAATGCTGCGCCGGGGACGAGGAGCGAGCGACATCCTGCCGGAGCGCGACAGAACGCCAGGGGAGGTGAGTAATGATTTTTTTTTCCTCCACTGTATTACCGGCGTATAAGGTGAAAGTTGGGGGGTCGTCTTATACGCCCTGTCGCCTTATACGCCGGTATATACGGTAATCATTTCTGACTACATAAGCAAAAAAGAAAAGAAAAAAAAAAAGCGGACTTTGTGCTAGTACACCTAGAAGAATTGATCGCTGCGGTTTTGAAGGCAAAAAAGGTGTTCACACCAAATCAATTTGATAGAGATTTTTCTCTTGTGCATTCACTTTTCATTTTGTTAATTGACAAAAGTTTACTACGAATACTTACATTTCTTACAGCATTCTTACTTTGCAGATTTTTTCAACACCTGCCCAAGACTTTTACACATTTTTCTCAATTACTACTACAGGGCATGGCTCATGAAAGCTTCAGTTCATCAATTTTCATAGCTATAATATGTCCTAATGCTATGTAAATGAAAGTAGAGGATTTAAATAATACTTCGAGATTTCTACTTTTTTTTTCTTAAACAGCGGGATACGGATGGACACACTTACATTCCTGTTTTACCCTCCCTCCCCCCGCCTCCCTCAGTCTTGTTGCCCCCTTATCTTTTCAGAAAAGAAAAAAAATTTATTATATATATATATATATATATATATATATATATATATATATATATATATATATATATATATATATATATATATATATATATATATATATATATATATATATATATATATATATAGGCTGTGACCAATCACAGGCAGCGTTCAGCGAATGACTGAGCGCTGCCTGTGATTGGCTGAGTACTCAGTCAATCGGTCGCAGCACTTTCAGGAGGCAGGGGAATTTAAATCCCTTCTGGCTGAAAAATCTTCAGTAAAGCGCCGGGGAGCCAACTGGGAGATCCCGCCGAGTACCGGCGGAGAGTGTGAGTGAATATAATATAATATTAGTATAATATATACCGTATGTTTTTTTTCCTTTTTTGCACACTTTTGGGATGATTTTCAGGGAAGGGCTTATATTTCCAGAAAATCAACGCCGTGGGGAGTCTCATCACTGAACACTGTGACAGCACTGTTACAGTGTTCAGTGATGAGGGAACTCCCTGCAGGCGTCAAGGAATCCTCTGCCACAGCTGTTACAGCAGCGGCTCACGATCATCGCCCATTGATTTCAATTGGGCCGGAGCCGCTCTTGCATGTCGCATGTTTCGGAGACCAATTTTAATTTTTTTCTCCCGAACGCATGCCTGACGAAGGAGTCAGGCAAGGGGTTAATGTACCCTACTTAATAAAATTAGAGCACTACATGAAATTCCAGCATTGATTTATAATATTCCGTGACAGATTCCTAATATTCATGGAGAGAACGTCAGCATTTTATAACAAACGTAGATTATCTCCATGCCCTTTGACTACTTACCTCACTCTGAGGTTCCTGAATGACTTCATAGAGTGCAGAAACCAAAGTGGTCTTCTCCTTCAGATTTACGGCATAACTTGTAAGAGACGCCTCCGGCAAACTCTAAAGACAAAACGTCTCCTGTAAGTCGACATTACCGCTCTACTAACTCATGCAAAACAGGCTTTTAGGCGCTCGAGATCACCACAGGCGACATAGAAAAGGCCTTTTATATTCTTCAAGCAAATTGCAAGGCAAATTTAATGTGGCTTTGCATGTACCTGTAACCATCATAAAGGCTCTGGATGAGAATTTCATTACAGCAAGCATAGATACCGGCATTAATAGATCACTTACAGATAAAAGAACAGGATAATTTGGATTATAGAGCTGAACCATAGAATGGAGCTGGGGTAGTGTTGAGTGAACCAAACTAGTAGAGCCCCATTTTGGGCAGACCTTGCTAAAAATTCAGTTCAGCGAGTACCTAAACCTCAGGCCACTCATTTCTGCCGAACAAAAAGGGTCATAAAAACTCCTAAAAATGTGTTTGGAGGGAGGAGTTCTTCAAAGGATGTGGCTCAGTTGTTAGCACTGTTGCCTTGCAGCGCTGGGGTCCTAAGGTTCAAATCTGACCAAGGTAATCATCTGTATGGGTTATGTTCTCTCCGAGTTTGTGGGTTTTTTTTCTTCTCCTCTGGAGTACAATAAAGGAAGGAGAAAGAATCAGCCTAGCGGTTCAGTGGTTAAATGGGTTTGGTCATTAAAAAAAAAAAATATATATATATATATATAATAATTATCTAAACGTACCTATTGCTTCCCTGTCTGTCTCCTTATCACATCATCTCCTGGTTGAGCCTCTCTAGTGCCCCAGGTCAGCTCACTGCAGGCTGGGCCCAGCTTGTTATGAGGGCTGCATATATCAAATTCCTTCCAGCTGGGTCAGTGAAGGTCACATCCCTGTGCTGTAGCTTCACTGCCTAGGAAGGAATTGTAATCAGAGATAGCTCTCTTGAACAATCTCTGAAGATAGGCAGTTCCCATGCTGACCTGTGAGCTGTGACGTAACGTTCATTGGTTGGCAGGCAGAAGACTGCCAACCTAATGTACGTAACCTCACAGGAAGGAGAAGAATCAGGCAGCTGGAGGTGAAGTGACCCCCTGGACTGCAGGAGACAGGAGAAGATAAGGGAGGTGAAGATCTGGTAAGTAGATTGATGGGGGAGGAATAGAGAAGTATAGAATTTTTCTTTTTTAGTGACAGAACCCCTTTAAGAATATTGCATGCAGTGCTGGAGTCCTAGGTTCAAATCTGACCAAGCACAATATCTGTATACAGTCCTTATGTTCTCCCTGTGTGCTTTTTCCCCCCCTCTCCTCCGGAGGAGGGAAGAGGAAGAAGGAAGTATGGTGGTTTATTGGTTAACATTGTTGCCTTGCAATGCTAGAGTCCCAGGTTCGAATGTGACTAAAGGCAACATCTGCATTGAGTTTCACATAGAGACCTGAACCCAGTACCCCAGCGCTGCAAGGAATCAGTACTAAACACTGAGCCACATCCATTGAAGAACTACCAAACTCTTAAGTGTTCAAAAACTAGTCGTTGGGGCTTTTATGAACTTCCAATTGGGTTCAAACCAATCTGGCCAAACAACTTTCTGATGAAATTTGTCGAAGTGGCCAAACCAAACTATTGTAAAATTTGCTCATCTCTAAACACAGGTATTAAAGGAGTTGACTTTTTTGGCATTTTCTGGGTTTACCAGCAGCTTATCATCCACTATCTATTGAAGTAGACATGCATGCCTGGTTGATCTGTGCATGGATGTTTATAGGGGAGTCATGGGACAACTCATGTATATGGTCCACCTCAGCTAGTGCGGGTGCAGGGGAAGCCATAAGTACTCCAAACAATGGGAAGTGCTTGCGATTACATGCAGACACTTCCTCTCACAATATAAAGTCTCTGTACCATATAACCCATTGCACCTTTCTTCTGAAAAGGAGATGAAGATGACAAATTACATCAACAGAGTTCCCAAATGTACCTAGACATCTTCCCCTGCCAAAATGCGCTTGGACCGTTACAACCAAGTGTGGTGCCATCAGATAGACCATTCTACCACCACTAAACTGTTGCCCTCTTCCTCAGAGGGAAATAAAATCTCAGGAAACACTGTTATAAAAATATAGGTTTGTAATATTGGCGATCTATATAGTCGCATGACTGACCAGACCGCTAGATAGGAACATAGAAAACGTAGCCTTAATGATTTTTCATTGTAAAACAGCAGAATGAAGATCATGAATCTAAAACCGTTAAGGCGCACACACACACACACACACACACACACACACACACACACACAGGTTGATCCCTCAAAAGATGGCTTTTAAGCAATCATTTTGCATAAACTACTACTTGGTTCTAATGCCTATTAGTACCAATTAGTAGCATGTGAGCTGTATTCAGGAAACAGACCACCTGCTGTTCCCCGATTATTCCCATTGTTCTGCAGCAGGGCTGACAGCTGAGAACAGCTTAGAGAATGCAATCAGCTGTAATCAGCTCTCCCCTGCCAGAACACAGCGTGCGGTCCTGCTTATCAGCTGTTCTGGCAAACGATGGATTTCATGCCGAACTGAAGATCGTTCTGCAGTAAAGTGAGAGATGGGCACATTTACACCCAACGATTATTGCTCAAAAGATGGCTTTTGAGTGATAATCGTTGTGTTTAAATGAACCTTTAGCCTGTGAGCTTATGGAAGACAAAAGGAGGTTTCACATCTGCGTCCAGGTTCTGCTTTCCTACTCCATTTGGGAGCAGGAAGGGAATCCCCGTGGCTGAAAGGCTCCGTCTCAGAGCGGAACAGAACAGCGCTTAACGGACCCCATTGACTAAAATGTCCAGCTTTTAGATTGAAGTAAAAGCGTTGCATGCAGTGCTTTCTCTTTCGGTATCTTGAGCAGGATCAGTGACAGAACCTCCACCGCAGATGTGAGACCACCCAAATCCTGTCTGAACACACAAAATTTACCTAAAATATTTTAATATGTATGAAAGGAACGTAAATAATTACAGCGAAACAAGATGCAGTCGATCGTCACCATCATCTACAATGTAAGTTCAAGAAGACTTAGATTTTAAACATAACTACCTTAAACTCTGACAACCATTCCTCCACAGCTCCTCGCTCTGTAGTCAGCATCTTCCCGCAGCGTACAGCTAGTTGCCTAATGAGAGATAATAAAAGGAAATTAAAAAAGTCTACCCAAGCATTTACAACAATAAAATGCATCGATTTTTTGATCCAAGTCCAGCCCACGGTCAAGAGGAAGCAAGAACGCTAGCGGTCACCCTCTCAATGAAGTCAGAAGATAGGCAAAATATTGTAGAGTCATTTGTACTTTAAAGGGGTAGTACAACCTTTAAGGGGAAAAAAAAAACCCAGACACACTTTGAAATCCCTTGACTCAAACCCATCAGGCTGCAGCTTTTTTGCAGGTTTCTAGGAAAAAACGGTAAGGCAAGAATGTACATCATTATAAGTCGGTTTTGCCGCACTTTAGAGAGCACACTATGCCCCATTCCTCACAATTTTGCCATTAGTCTTTCTTATGTCTGTCTTTTCATATCAATGCACATCAAAAATGTGTACAAGAGCCCAAATAAAACAACCCTTCAGGCTCCGCAGATACAATGAAGGAATGTCTTCAAATGAACAACATCTGCAGCTCGGTAGCTGGCAGCAGAAAGCCTTGGCACGCTCTTCTGGGTTTAAGACATTAAATATAACAGAAGACACAGAACCAAGCTAAGAAAGCAAACAGCAAACGTAACGTATGGAAAAACAGATCAGTGATCGTAATAAATCGGCAGGTTTAGACAGAGCCATGTGTCCAGGCCATACACGTCAGATGGGAATGCCCATTTAAAGCATCACTCTAGTCCTCGGACCAAAGGGGTTGGTGGGGGAGGATTACTACTTGCTGCTCTTTTTAACATTCTACCTGTTGCCGGATTCCTCTTAGGTCTTCCAACATGGCCTTACCGCTTCCTCCCAGACTACCCAATGCACATGGGCACTGGTGGTACATCGGTAATCCAAGACCCTATAGGCTGATATGATTGGAGCTTTTTACATGAGCAATGCTGGCCAATCGTTGAGTAGCATGAAGTGGCTCAGACTACAACTGCACAGTGTAAATTGTGAAGTGACGGAGTGATAGCCATCTTTTAAAAAAAGAAGAAAGGAGGCGTGGCTAGCAGATGGCGGGATAGGTCGCTTCTCAGGCGAGCTCCCGCGTCCCTCACCTTAATCAGCGCTCAGAGGCACCATTGAGCCGAAAAAGGTGACCTCCCGACATCCCATGGGCAAGAAGAAGCTCCCGCACTCGCAGTCCTGCACCCCGATGAGCCGTGGAGGCACCCTGGAGCGCTTTCTCAGCGGCAGAGGAGAGACCGCCGGCGGAGGCAAGATGGCGCCGGCTCCCGCGAGACACGAGTCACAGGAGCCCCAGGACGGCGCTGAGCCGGCACAGCACACCGGAGGACCGGAGGAGAGGAAGAGCAGCCGGAATAAGCCAGGCACAAGCTCACCAACGGGGGAAGGAAGCTCCCAGCCATACAGAGGAAGAAAACTAATCCAGAAGGAGGGAGACCGAACACCGGAGGGCGCAGTGAGTACTCCCAGCAGCAGCCCCTGCAAACAGGACAGCTCTCCACTGCACACAGCCCAGACACCCATAGTTGATGGGGGTTGTAGTCCCCACTGGTCTCCCTCACAAACATCAAGCCCAACAAGTAGCCCACCACATAAGGAAGGAAGGGGCTCCCCACACAATATAAATGAGGAGGCCTGGAAGAGCCGCATAATGGACATCCCCACAAAAACTGACCTCAACCAATTTTTTCAGAGACTAGAAGCATCTAATAAGAAAGCCTTAGAAAGCATCCACCAGGACATGCAACATCTGGGTCATCGCATACTACAAGTGGAGGAAGTACAGGAAGACACAGCAGCCATCTTAGAAACACACAGGCAAGCAATCCAGGCGCAGGCAGACTAAATATCTGGCATCGTAATGCATTTAGATGACCTAGAAAATAGAAATAGGCGGAATAACTTACGAATCCGAGGCCTACCGGAGGAAGTGGAGGGGCAACACCTCGAAACGTGGGCTCAGTCCTTCTTCCAACAGTTACTAAACCGTAAATCGGACGAACGCATTGAAATTGATCACATCCACAGGGCCCTCGGCCCTAGAGCAACGGACCCAAATAGACCAAGGGACATTATTTGCAGAATACATTTTTTCAGAGATAAAGATGCAATCTTACGAAAGGCCAGAGAGAAGGGAGACCTACAACACGAGGGAAAGCCTATCATCCTCCTACAAGACCTTGCTCGCCATACATTACGAATGAGAGGAGCCCTCAGACCCCTGCTGACTACCCTGAAAGCCAAGGGGATCCCATACAGATGGGGATTCCCTTTCTCACTAACTGCCAACAAAGATGGGAAAACAGCAGTGTTCCGGTCAGCAGGTGACCTCCCCAACTTCTTAGGTACTCTCCAACTGCCTATGGTGGCAATACCCGACTGGCCCACAGTACCCACTGTCCTAGCCCCCACAGCCCAAGAACAATGGCAGACAGTGCGGCCCAGAACAGGACGAGAGAAGCCCTCACCCAAAAATTCCTGAACCTACCTCAGTACATCGCGGAAAGACAATTGTCTCCTTAAGGCCAAATACATGCTTCCCTGACGAAACACTTGGAACCTCAGAGTAACTACCCCGCCATGAAACATAACCCCCAGCGAGAGTCGACATAAGAGACTGACCAACAGTGGATCTCCGCTGGCCCCCTGAAACATGCGGGAATTCACCCTGTGTAACTCAAAGCGGACATTCTGCCTTACACACGGGCGGGGAATGACCTAAACTCACCTACGTTTGAAAACAGATTTTAGTTATTAGCTCTGTTCTTGTTATACTGATTGGTGCCTCTGGTGCTTTAATCCAAGGCCCCAGACAGGGGCCGGTAGCAACCTGAAAGGGGTCGTGTTGTGTGTGTGTGTGTGTGTGGGGGGGGAGGGGGGGGGGGGGGGCCCAAGCCTGTCCTGACCGGTGCCTCCGCGTTCCTCACACAGGGCAACCATTCGCATTTTATGTGAACACTGGTTCTTACTGACCAGTAGTTCCCCCTGACTACACACGCAGCAGCTGTACTCTGCGCAAGGCCCTGCCTTTTGGGCCTTTACTTACTAAGTCTTTCTCTTTCTCACTAGGGCATAGCCACCCATGCCTAAACTCTTTACACCTTCTCCCCCTCCCTATACTGACCGGTCCACCCTTGACCTTCCGGCCTCAAATAGTCATCATCTTATATCAAGTGGTAGGTGGATAACATTACCTTTTGTACTTTCAACGCCAGGGGTTTGAATGGGCCCACCAAAAAAAGAGGACAGATCGTGGACCACCTGCACCGCAAAGGGACCCTGATCGTCTTCTTCCAGGAGACGCATTTCCAGGAATCAAAACTACCCAACTGTAAATATAGACACTACATGACATGGTATCATAGTCCACATCCAGATAAAAAGGCGGGCGGCACATCCATAGCGATTCACAAACGTTTACCCCATAAACTATTAGAAATGGAGATAGACAAAAAGGGGAGATCCATATTTCTTAAAATCCAAGTAGACAATGAAATTCTAACGTTGGCGAAGGTTTATTTTCCAAATCAGGAGCAGAAACGTTTTGGAGTCCGAGTACTGGGAGCCTTGGTGAACTTTGCGGGTGGATCTCCTATCATTCTCGGTGGAGACTTTAATCTGGCAATGGATCCAACCAGAGACACCTCCGGGGGTAAGTCGGGGATCTCCCCATCAGCACTACACAAAATCAGATCAGAAGTAGCCAACCTTAAATTGATAGATCTATGGAGGGTCCTGCACCCAGGAGAGAAGGACTTCAGTTTCCACTCTCTAGCCCACAATAGCTACCATAGGTTAGACTACCTATTTATATCCCATAAATTGCTAGATAGAACACCGACCTCAACCATGGGTTCCTTTATTTGGTCTGACCATGCTCCGGTCTGGGGATCACTACGTAGGAGGCAGGTGGGTGACTTGAGTCCATCCTGGCGACTTAATGATAACCTGCTAGAGGACGGGGCCTGCCTGCAGGACATACAGCAGGCTATCGACACATTCGTGGACGTTCACAAAACTGACACCACATCTGCCCCACTGAAATGGGAAGCCCTCAAATGTGTCATCAGAGGAATCTGCATTTCCCATGGGGCACGTCTTAAAAAATTGAGGACGGCCAAGTTGGAGGGGCTCCTTGCCCAACTAAATAGTCTGGAGACAAACAACAAAACAACACCATCAGACGACACCGCAGCAGAAATATCAACTAGAATTAACATACTGCGCATTCTAGATCAGGCCTCACTATGCCAAAGAAACAAAACAAAAGGTTGGCATTATGAGTACGGGGACAAAAGTGGTAAAGGCCTAGCTAGGGCGCTAAATCCCAGAACCCTCCAAACATATGTCTTCGAGGTACATAAACTGGGAAAGGGAATAGTCCATAGCAATACGGAGATCCTCGAGAGTTTCCAGGGGTACTACCAGGAATTATACAACCTCAGGAAACAGCCCGAGGAATCCGTAGGAGAACTAGAAAGGGATAGGGACACATATGTGGCCGAACATACCCACACGCACATACCGAGAGAGGATGCACAAGCACTAGAACAGGACTTCACCCTTGAGGAGCTGAAAGAAGCAATAACTTCACTAAAAATAGGGAAGAGTCCAGGCCCAGATGGCTTTTCGCCACGTTTCTATAAGATCTGCATGGATCGTTTGGCCCCTCTGATGCTGGAAACGTTCAATTCAGTCTCGAGAACCTGTCCCTTCCCGGCACAAGCGTTGCAAGCAATCATTACGGTCATCCCCAAACCGGGCAAAGACATAACATGTTGCGGAAGCTATAGACCGATCTCCTTATTAAACATCGACACCAAACTATTCTCTAAATTAATAGCAGGACGCCTTCAAAATCATATCCCAACCCTGATCCATGGAGATCAGGTGGGCTTTGTGCCGGGAAGGGAAGCAGGAGACAACACCATAAGATCTATAGCCCTGGTCTCAAGGGCCATTAAGTCTAAAGACCCCTTGTGCCTGTTGTCAGTCGACGCTGAAAAAGCGTTCGACAGAGTGGAATGGAGTTTTCTGGAAACGGTGTTGAAGCAGATCGGACTAGGCCCAAGATTGTTAGGGTGGATTATGGCACTATATAACAATCCATCGGCGAGAATTCGGGTTAATGGTAAACTCTCACAACAGGTACAAATAGGAAATGGAACGAGACAGGGCTGCCCACTGTCCCCTTTTCTATATATCCCAGTGATGGAGACATTGGCAAATGCCCTCGGAGCAAATCCCAGCATCAGAGGGGTACAGATAGCTAAAAACGAGCAGAAGATTGCACTATACGCCGGCGACCTCCTAATATATCTATCAAACCCAAGGGTGGCCCTCCCCAACGTACTTGATGAATTCCGGAAATTTGGTCGACTCTCCAACTTTAAAGTTAATGTAAATAAGTCAGAAATCCTAAATGTCAGCATACCTGAACAAGAGGAGAGAGCCTTGCGGGCGGCTTTCCCGTTTAAATGGAAGAAGGAAGGAATCAAATGCCTAGGTATAAATATCACACCAAAGCCAGAAGATCTCTTCCTAAAAAACCACCAACCACTACTGGCAAAAATTGAAAAAGACTTAGACAGGTGGCGAACGGCACCTCTAACTTGGTTCGGCAGGATAAGTTCTGTAAAAATGAATGTCCTCCCTAGACTGCTATATGTCATGCAGACGTTACCAATTTTTCTCCCGGCGACATTCCTAAACAGAGTCAGGAAACTGATAATGAGATTCATCTGGACTGATAATGAGATTCATCTGGGGTTCAGGGAGACCCAGACGGAACTGGAGAGCCCTCACGGGACACAAGGAAAAAAGGGGGCATGGGGATCCCAAACATGGCCTTATATTACAGGGCGAGGCTGACCAGACGCATATTAGAGCTAACACAAGATAGATCACACAAACGATGGGTGACTATAGAGCGGGAAGCAGCTCACCACTGTGTGACCGGTCTAATATGGATCCCGGGAAAGAGGAAATACAAAGACGCTGGCCTATCCCCATTCACAGAAGGGATATTTTCAGCTTGGATAGGATGGGCCACGAAGACGGGACTGATCAGGAGACCGGGCCCATTAACGCCGCTAGTGGGTAACAAGGACATCCCAACATTCTTCAAGGGCTCTCCACTAGTCAATATGCTGAAAGAGGGACAATCAGTAGACATCCCCAGGGTGAGAGATATCACTAAGGAGGGTAGCATGAAAACATTAGAAGAGATCTTGGAGGGGAGAGGGTCCCCGACCGGAGCATGGTACCAGTATATGCAGCTAGGCCATTACATAACATCGCTGGGAGGAATTCAGCTATTAGGGGCCAACCCAACGCCCTTTGAAAGTTTATATATCCTTAACTCAACCACAAAGGGAAGCACGTCCAACTTATACCAATTCATGGTGGGAAAGGATACACAGGAGAGCGGGATTAGAAAAGGAATGGGCAAAGGATTTGGGCTACTCACCCCAGGAGGCGGCATGGAGGAAAACGTTCATCCTTACACACAAATTGAGTATATCCAGTAGAGCACAAGAACTGAATTACAAGATCCTGATCAGATGGTACAGAACACCCGAGAGACTTGCCAGAATTTACCCCCAGTACTCGGACTCATGCTGGAGATGCCAATCGGAAAGAGGTACCTTTGTACATATGTGGTGGTCATGTCTATTGATCTGTCCTCTTTGGCGGGAGGTGGGAGCACTCTATACATGGGTCGTGGGGAGACCCTTTCAGATGACGCCGGAAGTGGCTTTACTTTCTATGTTTCAGGGTTCCATATCAAGCGTTAAAAAATCATTGCTAAAGTTCTTTATACTTGCAACACGTCAGGTTATCGCGAAAAAATGGAAGGCGACATTTATACCCTCTAGACCAGACCTGGGCAAAGCACGGCCCGCGGGCCACATCCGGCCCGCTGAATAGCTCGGACCGGCCCGCAAAGAGTGTCCTGGTGACTCACCAATGAGTCCGGTGTCAGCAACGGGAAGCAGCGAAACTATGCACTCCGAAGCCTTGTCCATTTTGTTCACTTCTGTGCTGTGCTAATAGTTATTCAGGCCTTACTTATTCAAGCACCTCTACCAATGACGTAGGCTTGAATAACTTTATTAAACAGCACATAAGTTAACAAAATGGACAAGGCTTCGGAGTTTGTAGTTTCACTGCTTCCCCATGCTGAGTAAGTGATGCCACTGTAACTTCTGAGTGCCAGGATGCTCGTTGCGGACCTTGGGGAGTGCCAGGACAATCGTTCCACGCTCGTCATTGGTAAGTGTCAGGACTTTTCCCTTTGCATTGTAATTAGAATAATAATACTAATAATATTCACTTTTTAATCTCTCTTCTTGGGGCAGCTCTCTGTGCCCTCTCCTAGGAGCATACTACTGTGTATTAAAAAAATCTATTTTCCGAGGTTAGCTGTTAACCCTTAAATATGGCGGCTAACATTAAAAAAAGAAAAATTGATGCAGAATGCCGAGTTTTTAACAAAGAATGGACTTCTAAATATCTATTTACTGAAACCAAAGGTAAAGCTGTGTGTTTAGTTTGTGGAGAGCAGATAGCTGTATTTAAAGATTACAATTTGCATCGCCATTATGAGACTAAACACGGAGAGAAATACAAGAACTTGACGGAGGCAGAGCGGGCACGGGTATCTGAAGATTTGCTAGATATTACAGCGCCATTCATTTTCAATGGCGGCCGTATTCTGGCCGCAAATCGGGCGGCTGGAATACTGCCCCATTAAGGCAATGTGCATGGAGCCTTCGTATGTTGGTCTGGCCCTCTAAAACCATTCCAATTTCTCATGTGGCCCCATGGGAAAATTAATTGCCCACCCCTGCTCTAGACTAATGTGGCTGGAAACGATGGATCATATAAGTTACATGGAAGAATTAGCTGCTACAGATGAACTGCGGCACAACAAATATATAGCGACATGGAGTGCCTGGATCTCCCTGAGAGAGGGGGCAGAGTTACTCAACTGGACCCAAACAGGGTCGACCCCCCCCAGACGGGGTCGTCCCACCTAACTATAAAAGGAACCAGTGGATGCGAGCTGGAATAGTGGGAAAAGGCAGGAAGGTCTTAACCCCCCCCCCCCCCCCTAACCTTTCCTCAAACTCAAAATTCATTAACTTTCTATCTTTCTAACTCTCTTTGGTCTTGGACCAACACACCTCGTGCCTCTTCTTGAGGTGCATTGGACCACTTAACTGAGTTAACAGTTTTAGTAGTTTTTCTTGAAAAATGGTTCGGAAGAATGTAACTAACTGAAGAAAAAAAAAAAAAAAAAAAGAACAGAACACAAGAACCAATTATTGAAAAGACTTTATTTAATGTATCTACTTATAAGCTCAAGATTGATGCAATGATGTAAGTTGGCCTGGAATGTAGGCCTTGTTGTTAATGGCATTCCAACAATATGCAAAATAAATAAATACATTTTGAACATAAAAAAAGAAGAAAAAAAAAAGTGAACACCAGCCAATATCACTCCCTCTCCAGTCTCAGGGCAAAAAGGTTTTCCCCAGGAACGAAGGAGGCTCCCTTTATAGAAGTTATTCCCCATCCCCAAGATAGAGAGAAATTTTGATTGGTGGAGGGTCTCAACACTGACCCACCCATTTCAGGAACAGAGGTCCTATGCTGCTCCCCCTCACTGCGGGATTACTGCACCCCCTAACTCCACAGTGAGGAGCAGATTAAATGCAGTGAAGGCTCCGCCCATGAGCAGTGCCGATCCATTCACTTTTAAAAAAAATCAGATCGCTCGAAATAGCTAAAGGTACAAAAGCTCGGTGATTTCCGTCAGCCCCATTAAAATGAAAGAATGGGGAAGCGGCCACACACACTCGGCCATCACTCCATTCAATCTTAAATCCCTGCTGGTGGGAGACGCCTCACCGCAGTGATGAGTTGAGGACGCAGGACCCTGGTTCACAGGCTTGATGGGGGTCTCAAAGGAGAGAATCCCACCGTTCATAACGTTATTCCCTATCCACAGAACAGGGGATAACTCCTATAAGTATGGTTTACCCACTACAAACGTATTGTAACCCCAGAGACTGGTCTTTGGAGGACTAGGGAAGGATATAAAACACCTTTCAGATAACAGTTAATGGACGATAAAAGCGGTAAAAAAGGGGAAGTTAGACTTTACTAGTTAACTTTTAGAGACCGCAGACAGATTAGAGGAACAGAGCACAACGCAGCTACATCAACAACTCCCTTTACACGAGAAGAATGATGAACACGTGCCATTAATTACACGCCGCTTCCCTCCTGCGTAATTTACTTCAGACATCTATCCAAGCAAAAACAAGCCTACGGTATTAAGTGATTCGCTATCATGGTAGGGGAGGCTGCGAGTCTACGGCATTCTGACATCTGTTTAACAATTTCTGGGAACAAATCAACAGTCGTACTCTTAAAGCTGAAGAAAAACCATCAAAATGAGGGTTAATTAAGGATACCAACATGCAAGAATGACGGTCACAGCTGTAGAACTTGTTTTCCAATTTTGTAGTAAGCCTGAAATGTCATGTACCGTGACTGACATGGCAGAACAATGTAGCCCACTACACACCCACTCAGCGTATTCATCCCCTCTAAGTGCTGCCGTGCTGTAATCGCAGGAAAAAGGATATTCTTTTCATAAGTTAACTTCAGAATGAACATATGTAGGATAACCGCTCGCCAACAGGAACTACTATATATGTAGACTTAAAACACCCCACGGGTGGTTTGACGTTAAAGGGGGTCATTTTTGTCAGAAAGAGCACCACTTGTTCTTAGACTGTCTGATACTTTTAAGAAGTAGTGCTACTCCTTCCTATGGACTGTGTTTGGTGTTGCAGCTCAGCCCTACGGAAGTGGGGGGAAATATTTGAGTACGGTTCAGCAGCAATCCCAAGAGCAGCCCATAGAAAATACAAAAAAGTGGTGCTCCTTCCTTAAAAAGCTAAGAAAGACAACCCTTCTACCCAATTTCAGATGCAAGCTTTAGAGAAGCTATATAGGCATCTTATAGGTTAGTACATGGGTCTAATGGCTGGCAATGTACACTGAATGGCAACTCTAGTAGACACATCCATTTGAGGCCATGTTTAAATGGAGGTTCTGAACGTAAATGTGGAGGATCCATCACAGATCCAGTACAAAATGACAGAAGAAAAAAAGTCCTGAACAAAGTCCTTCATGCAGTAATTTGTAATTTTACAAGAGACTAGATGAAATGGATACCGTTATAGTCAATGGGGTCCATTTGGCACCATTCGGCCAGATGATTCCCCTTTCTAAATACCATGTCTCCCCAAATTAATCAACAAGGTACTACTTACAAAGCAGCATGGGCGAGGAGTTAGTTAAAATGTAACTTTTATTCCAACCTCCAACATGGTTGGCTCTGTACTTCAGTAACACATACTTGACCCCCACACCAACACATAGCCAAAGGTGCATGCGGGCTTAGCATTACAAACCATCATGGATGTTCAGCCAAGTAGACTGTTGAAATGTCATTAGCTACACTTACAATCAGGATTACAACATCTTGCCGCTATACAGTACATCCTAATGTTCAGATTGTGCCGTACTATTTTAGTCCCTGCTGAGCAGCCTCTCCACTGGACAAGCAGAACCTGTGGATATGAAACCCTCCTATTGGGATACTTTAGGGATATTTGCAGGGTAATCTCTTTCAGGGCGGCAGCCCTACCTATCCTGTAGTATACTTTGCTGTTACAGTTTATAGAAACTATCAGGGTGAGCATTTAGTCCACTTTCCCCTGTTTTTGATGCCAGCGGCAACTCCTCAAGGTTACCATGTTTGTGGTGTATTAAACGAATAAAATATATCTGAACAACATCTATCATTAGTAATATCGCTCCGATTTATTATTTATCATCAGCATTTTTTGGCTGAGTGTCCATGATTGTTTGTAATGCTCAACTCAAATGCAGATTTGGGTCAAGGTTTGCATGTATGCACATAGTTACTGAAGTACAGCAATACTTGTATTGCACTTTGTAATTAAAAAAAGTGACATTTAACGGTATAACTCACTCATTCTGTTATGTAATTTTAGGCACCCATCACCGGTAGCAGCACATAAATGGATCTCCGTTGGCCTTCAGAACTTGAGAATATTTGTTGTGGCATAGATTTTACTAGGTGTTTAAATTGCTACTCTGCAGGAATATTGGCCCATGAGGACAGGATAGCTCCCCCAAATAAAATGGGGGTACAGATATTTTCGGAACAGTTGACGGGAAGGGTTCACTGATTCCTACAGTTGGTACCAAATTCTAATTTTAGCATCCTGAAATAGAAACCCAGATTCATCTGAGCAGGTGTGATTTTTCTACTGCTTGTTAAGCCAATCCAATTTTTAGCTCTTTTGTTCATTGGAGTCTCGCTTTTCAGTTTCTCTTAGGGCTTATTCACACGACTGTATATCGGCCGCCATTTTTACAGTTGGCAGATATACGCTACCATCTGATGCATTGGATTCCAATGCATCAGATCACACAGGCTATTCCTGCGGCGTAAAAGCACCCAGCCAATATAGCCCTAGGCGCTTTAATGCCGGGCAGCAAAGATAGTCCTGGAACTAACAAGGGGCGGGAGCTTAGGTCCACCCCACCCCCTCCCATTGCAAACAGCCGGAGGGGAGGAGAGAGGTGGTGAGCCGGCGAGGGAGAGGGAAGCTGTCCCTCCCCGCCCAACGACATTGCCGCCTCAGCGCATATGCGCCAGGCCCTTGCCATCTGAGCGGGCGCACCAACGTTAGATTTGTGCATGCGATTTTACGGCGCCGGCAGGCGCACGTAAAATGCCTACAGCGGTGTGAAACGGCCCTTAGACAGCAATTGTACTCAAACTGGTTGTTTTCTGCATTCTAGGATGTCCATACTGGGGAGCTCCAATCCTGAAAGGGCAAGTGTCTCTAATAGACTGTACAATTTATATCATTCCTGCATAATCTAGTGGGCATATGCCAAAATGTTAAATCAGGACAAGTTAGAGTGGCACTAAACGTCTTGGGGCAAACGTTTTTTGCAGTTTTAAATTAAAGGGGTTGTCCCGCGCCGAAACGGGTTTTGTTTTTTTTCAATAGTTCCCCCGTTCGGCGCGAGACAAACCCGATGCAGGGGTTAAAAAAGAAAACCGGATAGTGCTTACCTGAATCCCCGCGCTCCGGTGACTTCTTACTTACCTGGTGAAGATGGCCGCCGGGATCTTCACCCTCGGTGGACCACAGGTCTTCTGTGCGGTCCATTGCCGATTCCAGCCTCCTGATTGGCTGGAATCGGCACGTGACGGGGCGGAGCTACGAGGAGCCGCTCTCCGGCACGAGCGGCCCCATTCAGAAAAGAAGAAGACCGGACTGCGCAAGCGCGTCTAATCCGGCGATTAGACGCTGAAAATTAGACGGCACCATGGAGACGAGGACGCTAGCAACGGAACAGGTAAGTGAATAACTTCTGTATGGCTCATATTTAATGCACAATGTACATTACAAAGTGCATTAATATGGCCATACAGAAGTGTATACCCCCACTTGCTTTCGCGGGATAACCCCTTTAAGACCAGACCAGACAGACAATGTACATAATTTATCACAGCGGCTCATGCCATCTGACACATCTTTCTAGAAGTTAGGTACTTTTCTTCTCACCATCTTTTGGTTGACTCCTTTTGACCCACAATTTAAACTTCTTTCAAGGGATATTCTGGTGAATCCAAGTGAAAGTTATGTGCTTCATTAGACGATAACCTGCAATTTTGCAGTATAAACATTATAGCTTGTTTTACAGAGCTGCAGAGATATTGCATTTCCTGTGCCCCCCCCCCCCCCATTAGTTCTCCATTGGTATCCAATACTTATGACCTGTACGCCCCGCTTTTCTACCGGTCAGGCAAGTGCAGTGCCTCCACTTCTGCAATGACGACACCATTTGTACATTTGTGAATGCGTACTTTTCAGGAACTGGCAGTGTGGGAGACGCAGTTTCTGCACTCCGCGGTGGCTGCTTTAAATAATGTGAAAATCTGAAGCTGGCTGGAAAGCAACATTGGCGCTGGCCAGCAAAAAAATAAAATATGGTACTGGAGTTCAGTTTGACAATTTTGATGGGCATTTGGAAAAGGATTGATTGCTTAAAGCGGTTTTTAAGAAACTGGGCGAAGTTTTCAAAAAGTTTCCCAACTTTTTCCACTGATTGCCATTATTCCAGACACTTTTCAAAAAGTCTAGGGAGGCACAAAAAAGCATCTTTAAAAGAAAAAACAAAAACAAATGTGTTGCAAGGCATGGACTCCATAGTATGGTGCAAACAATGTCCAGAGATAAATACAGTTAAAAGCTGGCATTTCTTAGACTGTCTCTCTCTTTGTGGACAGGGCTTAAAACTGTGCGCCCATGCATTTAATCCGTAAATTGCACGCAACCTTTTCTACAAAAGGGACAGGTGTCAGCTGTGCAGAGACGGGGCTCCGCTGTGCCGTAAAAAGATTTTTTTTTCCTTCTAGAAGGATGAAATATTGCACATTGCAACTGGCTGTCAACCTGCGATAGAACATGTCATGTATTGTGAACCCATAAGTAGTTTGTTCTGGAAGGTCTGCCTGAACAAAATGTTCCCACATACCTGTCAATCTTGTTGGGCCATTTATTTGATAGAACATTGCGCAAAAAGTCAGCAGTGACGTGCAAGCTGCGTCCGATACTGCAATAAATCATGGCGATATAGAATATCCAACACCAATGTAATTGAATAAAAGTCTTAGGCACAGATTGTGCAACACGGAAATATTCCATCTCTAATGATAGAATGATGCCGATGGCCCGGCCAGCTTTCAGTGCGGTGGGGCCTGATGTCATCATAGGGGATGGGAGTGGAAGTGCCGTAGCTGGTTTCACTCCCATTGAAATCAACAAGACCTGAAGCCAACAGTATAATTCTGACACTTCCGCTATCTGGGATGGACACATTCATTTCAATGGGAGGGACGTCAGCTACGGTACTTCCGCTCCAGTCCCCTAGGATGACCTCTGGCCCCACTGCAGTGACAGCGGGCCGGGTAATAAGCTGATCGCTGGGGATAGAGTGGTAGGTGATTAACTACTGATGTAATCTATCCTGAGGATAGGTCGTTGTTAGTTTTTGCTTAGAAAGCCAATGATGTGTGTAATATGGCGGTGTTCAATTTTTCTTCTGGACTTATTACGCTAGCTTTCTAATTTAGCTGCCAGCACTGACTGAATAAGAAATAGTTCACTTCTTGTTCAGTTTTTTCCGACACATTGTTCCATGTAAGCAGGCAGCCCTTCGCTTATGAGCGACTGCCTCATTACAGTGATTGGAAGAGGGTGGGCACGATCCCCAGCCCACGAGGCTTGTTCTGTGTAAGCACAGGAACGATTACCATTGGCACGACCTGTTGGGCATCTGTTGACCAACAGATTGTCCTGTGTAAAAGCACCTTATGTGTGTCCCAAGTTGACACCTCTGTATGAGAAAGCTTTAAATGTGCAAGTATTTGCTTAATAGATTAACACTGAAGCAGAAGGAAGGACTGAAAGAGTAAACCAGCTTGTACATAAGGTTTATTATTTAATGTCACACATCAGGCCAAACTCTAGTTTGAACAAGAGGGTGGAGACAAGCTGCTACAGTGTCTCCCTCACACAGAGATAAGAACCTACTCCCCTATGTTTCGTGTATGTAGAAGCAGCATGGAGGACATTATAGAAGTGAAATACGCAGAGCTACTGTGAATCCAGCACTGGGGTGAGACCATGGACAGCTGTGCTACATGGTACTTCCAGTATATTCCCCACACAGCACACACAGCTTTACTACATGTATCCTGATTCACATACATGATGCACAGCTGTGGTACATCCATGCTGATTTCCAGACATCACCAGCTCAGCAGACTCCTGGATACAGTGATTAGGCCCTGGTCGTGTGATCACATGATGGTGATGTCAACACAGGAAATCCTTACAAAATATGTTGAATCAGCACTTCAGGGGTTAATTATGAATAAAACAGCACTTTATTCCTCAATGGTAAAAACATAGCTGCAACGTTTCGATCCTACACACACAGGATCTTTGTCATGCTTGTTAGAATAAAAGTAGCAATAGCTACCCATACTCTAACTACAGTCCTTCTAGTCTTTGGTTAGGAACAGCTAGCACCCACCACTGCCGTTCTGATTGCATCATGGCTCCCAACATCTGAGTGATGATGCCAGAAGAATGGCTGCAGCAGTCAGCTGGTAGCCATTCCTAGACAAAGGCCGAGACAACCGCATGGCTGCATTGCTGAGGGAGAGGATGGGTAATTACGGCTACTTTTGTTTTAACAGATTTGGAGCAATTTCTGAAAATCATATCTCACCCAAACCATCCCTTAGGGTGGCTTAAGACGAACGTGTTTTTGTGCGTGCATACACACACACACACACACACACACACACAAAAACACACGTCTATTACAAGCAATGCATTCCCTATAGTGCGTTCACATGCCGTCACCCCGTAATTGTTTTTCAGGGAAGTGCTTTAAATATAAGCCCTTCCCTAAAAACAATATTAATGTGACAAAAAATACTTACCTGTCCGCCACTGCGTCCCCGCGGGGATGAAGAACACATCTGCCGCAGATGTTTCCTTCATCTCCGCATGGAAAAAGAATTCCCTGCTGCACCTGCCACAGATGACAGCTGCGGTAGCTGATCAAGCTGCTAACACCCAGTAAATGTTTTTCAGGGAAGGGCTTTAAATATAAGCCCTTCCCTGAAAAACAAGAAAATAAAATGGCGCTAAAAATAAAAATCACTCACCTTTCTTCAGCTGCCGGGGCTCAGCGGCGTCCAGCCGGCTCTTCTCCTGCACTGCTGTGAGGAGTATTCAGCAGGCAGGTATTTAAAATCCACGCCTACTGAATGGGCTGCCTGATTGGTCACAGTGCTCAGCCAATCAGACAGCTCTCAGATATTGAATGACAGCTGCTCTGATTTGGCTGAGCGCTGGGACGAATCGCTTACCCCTTCATGAAGTCATCTGTGACAGCTGTGATAGGGAATTCTTTATTCCTCACAGGGATTTGTCTGTGTCACAGATGTGGAAGGTAATTCTTTTTCCACGCGGGGACAAAGGGAGCATCTGCAGCATGCGGCAGATGTGTTCTTCATCCCCGCGGGGACCCGGCAGCAGTGGACAGGTACGGTTTTTTTTAGCACTAAATTTATTTTTTTTTATGTGTAAAGCCCTTGCCTGAAAAACAATTCAGGGGTACCGGCAGACCATTGTCTTCAATGGAGCCCTTAGCAGCAGCCACGGCTCCATTGAAGGCAATGCATGGACCTGCATTCACGCATGTACATGGGTGTGCACTTATGTACGCACAAAACACACTCGTGTGAAGCCACTTTTAAAGCGCAAAGATGAATAAGAAGCAGAGCAAAAGTTGTACACAAAACAAGCAATGTAATTTACCCTTACACATTGGAAGTCCAGTGCCTAGGGCAGCTCCTTCTAGGTGACAGATCCAGGGCAGCTACTTCAAAAAAAGTTTCTCTCAACCCCCTAGGCACCAGACTTCCCAAAATAAATAAATAAAGTAAAACTCTACTGGCAGAACGGGGGAGGGGTGCTGTGTGCTCAAGGCCACACTGACAGCACAAAGCGTGGCTTATAGTTGTAATTGCCGCTTCTGTTATTCGCACGGGCACGAGCTGCAGCAGGGACGCACAGACAAATAGTCGGATCACAGTAGGTCTTATTCTGGTTCATATTTTGGACAAAACTAGTACATGTCAATGGGCAACAGACAGACAGGATGTTAGAGCGCTGCTCAATCCGAAAACATTGGCACAACAAGCATCCATGTGCCCCAAACTAAGATCTTTTTCCATTAAAAAAAGGAAACCTCAAATCAATCATTGGGCAGAATGTATATATACTACATTTACATTTAAAAAGTAATCATTTAAAATTAGTTTTGTGTTTAATAGTAAAAACCCATAATAAAAATTACAAAAAAAAACCCTGACAACTAAGGCCTTCCTGGCAAACTGCTTTAAAAAGGAGGAATAAATTTACGCGTGAAACACAAATCATTCAAATAAATGTAAATGTTGACACACGATGACACTTCATTTGTGAAAATGCAAAGGTCCGATACAACCGCGGCGTATTTGTCAGCATTTCTCTAAACGCGGGTCCTGTGGGATGTGTCACCATGCAGCAGAGGCAACATGATGGATGTTGAAAGCATTTACTCAAAAGTGGCTTATTTGGTTCCTTTTGTTAAACTACTGGATAGCAATGAAGCCGGGAAGTACCGTATTTTTCGCTTTATAAGACACTTTTTCTCCCAAAGTGGGGAGAGGTAAGGGGGGGGGGGGGGGGGGGGGGTCAGATAAGTCACTGCATCTTATAAAGTGAAAGTGCCAAAATTCGGTCCCGGGCGGCAGCTGTGTGAAGAGGATTGCACGTCCTTATCTTATCACCAACCTGCCAGCCAAGACCACATCCATAGCAGGGGGAGGAGAGCCGACCATACTAACAGACGATTGGTGGGGCAGGAGAGCAGCAGCAGTTCCCTCCAACACTCACTAAGCTTTTTGTACAGGCGGCTCTCCTCCCCTGCTATGGAACCGGCAGCTGTGTGATTGCACATCCGCCGGTTGCATAGCAGGGGAGGAGAGCTGCCTGTGCGAACAGCCGATTAGTGGAGGCAGGGGAACAGCAGCAGTTCTTGCTGGCATTCACCAATCAGCTGTACCTACAGGCGGCTCCCCTGCTATGGAGCAAACGTGTGATCCTTATGTCTGACTCCATAGCAGGGAAGGAGAGCCACCTGTATGTACATCCAATTGGTGCCTAGCTGTGCTGAAATGTATACCCCATATCTCACCATTATGAGACAAGCCATGCAGGGTTCCTGAAAAGTTGGGCGACAACTAATGGAATTATTACATTGTCACTCAGCTCTTCCAGGGTCCTAAATACCAACGGCAGAGCATTTATACCACACACATTATATATCACTATAACTAGTCGAACATAGCATTCAGGGCTTCTGAAAAGCTGACAAGTAATAAGACCTCGTAATACATTTACACTTAGCTGTCCCTGGATCTTGAATGGCAAGTTGACCCAGTGGTATACTATTCATTCTGAGGCGGTACTACTGCTCTTTATTCCTCCCTCATTGCCTGGTCTGGGTGAGTCCAAAATATTTTTTCCCATTTTCCTCCTCTAAAACCTAGGTGCATCTTAGAAGGCGAACAATATGGTAGTTACAAGTGCTACATTATACCATTATCTCAGCATGTTCCAAGATTCAGCTACAGCCTGTAAGGCCCTTTTACATGAGCTGATAATTGGGCACGAACTCTCATTTACCCAATTAGCCTTTGTGAATATGCTTGCTCATGGCAGCACATCCCTCCATGTAAAAGGGGGGTGTGCTGCCAACTAATGCAATCTGTATGGGGACAAACAATCTAACACTCAGTCCCTATACTTACAATCAACCACAACACTTGTGTGACAAATGCCATAAAGGTCTCAAGTGCTCTGGTATTCTATTTACAATACCCTCCCTGAGGGATGCCCAGGAGTGTAGGTCCATGGGTAGAGATATACTAGTCAAACCCCAGCTCCGGTCTACTGGGACCAAGGAGCTTCGGATGACAGTTTGACTTGATTAGCATCAAACCAGCATTTTGGGGGTTTTCTATGGATGCAAGTCCATCTCCCTATAGAAGAACAGTTATTCAGTGAACATATCCGCAGACAGAGAGCATGTTCAAATTTTTTTTTGCATGACCTAAATGTGTGCAAAATACGGAAAGCAGACTGAACCCATTGAAATCAAATGGGTCCTATTCTCTGCGTATTGCGTGCACAAGTTTTGCACGTGCAAATACGCCCGTGTGAAGCCGGCCTTTGTAGGTTATTGACAAGTAGACCATATTTTATTAGTAATCAATGCAGAAATCCAGATAAGTCCAAAGGGTACAGGTAGCTATTATTGCAAACTGCCTGATCCAAGTCAAACCTAGTGTAGTATACACAGAAGACGTCTAACAAAGCCAAAGCAGCTCTAGAGAAGGCTGTGTAGTCACAACATACGTCTATGTTCCAGCTGCATCCTGTTTATAATCATTAGCAATGGATTGTGAAACTCAAGAGATCGGCAGTATTCCCCATCTCATACACCTGGATGTGAAGCTGGAGCGCCGAGCCTCCCCAGCGTGACAGTGTTGCCATATGTATTCTCCCCCCTCACTCGGCTATTACAGGAACATCTAGATATATATTGTATATCTACGTGATTTACATATTCACCGCATCACATTGAAATAAGCCACGGAATGACACATTTGCTTTTGGTATATAAAAAGTAATTTCCAACATGTTGGATAACTTATTCTTCCTTTCTGAACACTCTTCAGTAACGATCTTATTAAGGAGGCTAATGAAGAACACAAGGCAGAGGCTTCCCTGCAGTGTTGTGTAGTCATTATCATCAGTCACTGACGGCCACGTCATTACATTGCAGTACGAAGTGGCGGGGGACATCGGTGACCAGCAGGAAAGGCATGGGGCAAAATTAAATCTTTTTCCTCTCTGAACATTAGGTCAATTTCACGCGAGTGTAGTTATAAACAGGAACCTGCAATACGGATATATTGTGTCAGTATTACATCATACCGCTGGGCAGTTCTCACAGGAGAAGAACAAATAAATTTAGTTTACATAAATTATAGCTCCTTTGAAAAACAGTCCCATCTGTATTTTAAACATGCTCCATAAATCTTAATGGGCGCTCTTTCCATCCACAAAACTTAAGTAAAAAAATACTACTTTTTAAAATGTGCTCCTATGACAAGCCCCATAGATTAACCCTTTGCAATCCAATTTTGGTTTCAGGGTTTCCTAGGGGGTTTTCTCTTTCTGCCATTATACAAAGGCGCCATCTGCTGGCTAGAGCCAGTACTGCGGTATGGGACATGCTGGAGAGGCCCCAAGAACAGAGCGGCCAGTAATATACAGTAAGAATACCCTGCCGGGCGTCTTCCAACATTGAAGCTGTACAACTTTCAATCAGAATGTCTGAAGAAGTCAGACAGTGGATTGGAAAGGGTAATCGTAGTACTAGATTACAGATGTAATAATTAAAAATAGACATATGTAAAAGCAGACTCACTTACAAGTTTAGAAGTTAGAAACTTTTTACCGCACCCCTATGTTAATACAGCCTTATAAAATATACCTCCAGTTCATCAATGTTGACTCCTATATCAAATTATTAGCTTCTTAAAGCAATCCTGCAATCCATGGGCAAAAACTGGCCAGCACTGGGGGAGGGGGGTTCTATTAGCGGATGGCATCCCTTCTACTAGTTCAGCCGCCAATCTGCTTGTTCCTGGGGTCTTCTTACTTTTAAAATAGTTAGGTTGATTTACAGACTACCCAATGCACACTGAGCACTGGTGCTACATAGGTGGGAAGTACACACTGCCGATTGGCCAGCTTTGCTCACGTGAGCAGCGCTGGCCAATCAGAACGCAGCATCCTATGTCCGACTACTTTTTACACAGTGTGCATCAAGCAGTGACAGAAGCCATGCTGGAAGAATCAAGGGCCGCCTCAGATTGGTGGTAGCACAAGAAGAAAAGAGGCAGCGGTAATTTAACTCCCACTTTCCGGTCCCTGGACAAATGTTGCCCTTGGGAGTGGAGGGTCACTTTAACTTCAACTAAAAGGCCCATTTAGACACAACAATTACCTCTCAAAATTCGCTCAAACGCCAACTTTTGAGCGATAATCATTGTGTCTAACTGTACTGACATTGTGCAGTTTTCGTTAAGTAGTCGCTGATCGTTTTCTTTCAGCGTGCTGAAAGAGAATGATCGGCCTGATCAGGAATTCACAGCAGGATACAGCTGATACTATTGTTTCAGCTGTATCCCGCTGCCTCAACACAGCCGAGGTATGAAGAATGCAGCAGACACTCCGCTCGGAGCGCTCGGCTGTAAGACAGCGAGGCGCTCCGAGCGGGGGGGGGGGGGGGGGGGGGGGGGGGGGGGAAACAAGCCGCCACACTTGTCTTCTGCATCAACCGATCAGAGCGCAAGGTGATCGCTCAACGTTTGAGCGATCACCTAGCGCTGTAAAGGCTCAAAAGGACATCTTTTGAGCGATAATCGGTGTGTCTAAATGGGCCTTTAAATCAGCACACTCTGCGTACGAGCAGCTCACAGGCATACAACACCGGTAGGGTCCTACTAGAACACAAGGGGCAAAAAAAAAAAGAAACCCACATGGTACTCATTTTTGTCACTTTTTTTTTTTGCAGCGGTCAACTGTATAGGAAAGTTTTTTTTTCCTTCTATAAAAATGAAAAAAAAAATAAAAAAATAATCCAACCCATACCACCCTGAAGAAAAACAAAGGGATGTAGCTTTGGCCTCCATCGGTGAAGAGAGCCCTATAAATACATTCCCATAGCATACATGTTGAACATCGGCTCTCATGCAATGTAGAGCCTTATTCTGTCACATGAAGCCTCGGTTCTACAACTTCCAGTAATTAAAGGAGATGTCTCGAGGAAGCAGTTAAATTTTTTTTTTGCCCAGTCCCCCCCATTAAGTACACATTACTAAGCCCCCCTGTAAATGACATTTCTAGCTGGTTCGTACTTACCGTTCCAGCGTTTCAGCAAGTTATAAAAGTTTCCTCAAGATGGCCGCCGGCTCTTTCCCAGTCGCTCGCTGCAGCCCGACGTGCGCGCTCCCGAGACGCCGCCAGCTGTGTCTCCATGGCAACCGGACGCATCGCAGCCGCCGACCAGACGCCCCGCAGCCGCCGACCAGACAGCAGGTAACCGGCGCTAGCCCCCGGCTCCCCAGCGCTAGCTCCCCCGGCGCAGCGACAGCCCCCCCCCATCGCAGCGACAGCCCCCCCGGCCTAGCGCTAGCTCCCCCGGCCTAGCGCTAGCTCCCCCGGCCTAGCGACAGCCCCCCCGGCCTAGCGACAGCCCCCCCGGCCTAGCGACAGCCCCCCCGGCCTAGCGACAGCCCCCCCCATCGCAGCGACAGCCCCCCCCGGCCTAGCGCTAGCTCCCCCGGCGCAGCGGCAGCCCCCCCCGCGCAGCGGCAGCCCCCCCCCCGGCGCAGCCCGGCGCAGCGGCGGCCCCCCCCGACCCATCACTTACCTGGGAGGCTTCTCGGGGCTGCTGGGCTGGGCTGGGCTGGTCTTCTCCGCTGGGCAGCTCCAGTTTCTGCACCTTCCTCTAACAGAGGATGGTGCAGAATGGCCGCTTCAGCGCGCTCCCGAGCAGTGACAGCTCGTCTGCGCATGCGCAGAAGAGCTGTAGCGGGGAGCACACTGAAGCGGCTCGTGCTGAATGGAGAAGACCGGACTGCGCAATCGCGTCTAAAAAAGCAAGCTGCCAGCGAATTTAGACGGAACCATGGAGACGAGGACGCTAGCAACGGAGCAGGTAAGTGGAATAACTTCTGTATGGCTCATATTTAATGCACAATGTACATTACAAAGTGCATTAATATGGCCATACGGAAGTGTATAACCCCACTTGGTTTCGCGAGACCACCCCTTTAATATACAGATATGAACCTTGTCCTGTGTGTACTAAAGCCAAGACGCTTACTTGCTGACTTAGACATGGTTAAAGGTCGACAGCGGGTCTGCTTCCGTTACTTCCTATGCCCAGCTGGTGATCATTTATGTTAACCATTTTAATGGCTACTCACACCATAAATTGGCCATCTGGAACATAAGCATTGATCGTTCATTATAGGTTTACAGCCTATTCTCAGAAGTGAGCAACTAAAGCAGAAATGCCAATTACATCAAGAGACAACATAGATGTACAATACTGCCAAGTCACTAGATTTAAATGTACGCTTTATGGAATCACATACAATACATATCAGAGGATTTTTTATTAAAGGGCCAATTACATGACTGATGAACGGGGTGGGGTGGGGGGGGGGGAACCAAAAACCATACACACATGCGCGGTCTTTTGTTGCCCATAACAACCAATCACAGCACAGCTTTCATTTCTTATGGTAATCTCGAAAAATAAAATCTGCACAAAAATCGATTATGAGTAAAAAGTGCTTTTAGATTGTTTTAGGTCGACTGTCCACGGGCGATAGCTCATAGCGTGATCCGTGGCGATAAAAAAAAAAAAAAAAAAAACGCATGCTGATCACGCTTTCCATAAAATAGCTATGGAAAGCACATCGCGATTTTCCCACTGGCATCTTAAAGTCACGGCATGCCACAATTTTCCACGATGAACCTTTTGTTAAGATAGGTTCATCACGGTGACTTTAGTGTTCTCCCGCGGTGTTAGAGTGCAACGCCCATGGACAGGCCGCCTCATTAGTCTGCCCCATGTACTATACTGCTGTTTATACTCACACTACAAAAAGCTTGTTTAAAAAACTTGTCAAGTACAGCATTTATGAAAGCCCAAGGGGGAGGAAAAAAGATAAAATTTGTATTCTTGCCTAGAAGAGTTTGTGACTCAGCCAGCAACCTCTCGTCTCTATAAACAATCCTACAAGCACGCAGAACAAGAGATCACATTATACTCCGTTTCCATGTAAGAACCGACGAGAAGCATAGTTTTTATAAAAAAATTTAAAAAAAACATTCCAACACAACCTGCCTAGTGCTTGCATATTAAAAGGGGGTGAACTTTAAAAGGGGTATTCCTATTTCAGGAACCCTAATTCAATGTGTTTACCCATAAGAGGTTCGTTTCCTAAATGCTCTGTTCTCCAGATATTGATTCCTCTGGTTGTTTGGTTTCCTTGCAATGAGCAGTAATCACCTCTTCTATGAAAGGAAGTAGAGGAAGCCGCTCTTCTGCACTTCTTTCATCTTAATCTGATGGCCAGGGTGTCCGGAGCATTAGTCTTCGGCCCAGCGGGCAGCTACCACACTGCTCTACTATTCTATCCATAGAAGAGGCGCTCTGTTTCCCTGTCAACAAATAGAGGAATCAATACTTGCAATATCTGGAGAACGGAGCATTATGAAAATTATATTCTGTGTGTCTCCATTTAAAACCACCCCTTTTTCCCCAGTTATTCATTGAAATCTGTGAGCGAAATAAGGGTTTTTCGAGATTTTAAAAGTCCCTCCACTCCATCACCTCTCTGATTCCATGAGCGCCTGTGCTGATCCTAGGACACATGACCACCGCTGACGATTTGCCGCGATTCTCCGCAATGAGCCTATCTATTAGATAGGCTCATAGCGGAGACCTGTCAGTGCTCCCCCTGCGGCGGAATATTGCTAGCGATATTCTGTCATGGCCATGGACAGGCAGCCTAATTGTGCAACAAGTACAGTAAAAATATTTTTAAAAATGCTGTTCTGCATGCAAATAGGCAATGCCTGATGCACAAAAAATGTGGCGCAAATGTGCAAGTGCCCTTTTGTGCAGTTCTTAATCCCCTGGCTAAATTCAAAAACCACTTGGGGGGGGGGGGGGGGGGGGGGGGGGGGGGGAGACCACACACACACACACACACACACACACACACACACACACACACACACAATGTGAGAACACTTTACAAACAGCACCGTAGATCTCAACTTCTCATACGTCAATACGTATTATTTTAGTAGGTAGATTAATGATTCTTCATGTACTAATAAACTTTATAACTGGTTTTAGACAAACTTTGAGACCCACTTATGAGCAAATTCCATGGAAGAAGCAGGTATCCGGTAATTAGGAAATCTAACGTTCTTCTACACCAGCTTCGCCCATTTCCTCTGAAATACTTTGAGTCGATGACCATCCAGGAGCAGACGATATCTGCTGACTGAATAAAATTCCCCTTTAGTAAAATCCCCATACACACCACACATCAAAACCCATCTCCAGTATATTAGTAATATCTACCAGCGACACAACAGAAAGACCACGAGTGGTAAAGTTCAGAGAGGTTCAAGGCTACACAGAACAGCCGCTATAAATGAGAATAGATCGGCTTTAAATAACCCTCGTCAGCAAAGCAAAAACTTTCCCAAGTTAGTTCTACCTCATTAACCATTAGCCTTGGCTTCAATGAAAAAGTATTAGAAAAAGGAAAAAAACCTAAACATTAAACACAAACATGGTATTCCGATTCTATTTGTGAAGCCATTCCACATCACGGCTATATTACACCCAACACAAATGTTGGCAGTAACAATCATGGCTCATCGTGTTACAAGATGCAGTAGACTAATATCCAGGCACTCCAAGAACAAGGCTCTGGATGATCGGCTCTTGCAGATACCATGTCAGCCCTAGAGCTTCGTTGGGCCCGAGGCACAGAAAGCTAACCCAATAATAAGGGCTATTAAACATGAAATGAGGTTCACACAGAAGCAAACTGCTACTAATGGCAAGAGATCCTACGTACTAACACCAAAAAAAGTTCTCGCGTCAATCCAGAACTCTGCAGAACTCGAGAAGCAGACGGGAACATGTATAAATAGATGAGAGGTCTGAATCAAGTTCCAGGATTCTAATCTCGAGGACTACAGCTGCAGCCACTTCTATGTCCACAGATGGAGAAAAAGTGTGGAGTGATGGAAACATATAGGGCGGGCACTATCACAACGGGTGCAAGCCCCGTCGCCATGGGAAAACAGGAGGAGGGCTGCTTTTCTGACACTTCGAATTTGGAAAGTTGGACATCTTTAGTAAAAGGGTTGCCTCGTTTTAAGGCCGGGCTCACGCGGATGTAGTTTGCTGCGGGCCGCCCACGAGACATGCACTGTGGGCTTAGCAAGTAATGACAGTGCGTAACGGCAATTGCCATGCACCATCTTGGTATGTGCACATAATATGCGACGAGATAAAACACGCAGCCCTTTTTTTTTAGCGCATATTTTGCGCAGTGTGTCTGAGCAGTACAATGCAGGGCATGGCCGATTGGTACTGGGTATTATGCATTTAAAATACGCACGGGGGGGGGGGGGGGGGAAACCCCCCCCCCCCCAAAAAAAAAACACAATCAGCATGCGGTCACGTGAGCCCGGCCTTAATCTGTAATCCAGCACACTTT
This sequence comes from Eleutherodactylus coqui, assembly GCF_035609145.1. NCBI lineage: Eukaryota > Metazoa > Chordata > Amphibia > Anura > Eleutherodactylidae > Eleutherodactylus > Eleutherodactylus coqui. The sequence goes on along the minus strand of NC_089848.1, from coordinate 65,117,847 downwards.
TACTGACACATTTGCAGGATTATAGCATTTGGCCACGTGCCACAGAAGTTATAGGCCGCAAATAAAACTGTGCGCAGTCCAACGCTGCAGTCATTTGTTACCATCTGCCCCCTTTTCTCACCAAAGCAGGTTAGCAATAAGAGGATGAAAAGTAAGACATGACCTCATCAGACTACATGCATGGTTTGTTTGTAGTCTGTAGCCATGGAGACACATAGGCTTGCAATAGAACTGTCAACACAAAAGTAGGATATTTTTTAATCAAGACTCATGTTAGATGCAGTGGAAGAATAAAAATTTGTAAAACTGCACAGAGCCTTTAAAAATCTCTAATCATGGACAACTCCTTTTAGTGTTCCAATTTTCACATATCAGAAGTACAAGATCACGTTCACACCAGTGTACACAGTCGGTAAAAAGAGGATTTTTTTTTTCTTTTAACGTCTGTATGCCAACCCTTTTTTTACAAAGCGCAGAAGGAGAAAACACACACACACACACACACACACGAAGGTACCAAATCATTTTTAGTGGGTCTGTGTGCTGTCTGTATTCAGCACATGAACAGAAAAGACATCTATGTGAATGAGCCCTAAAAAGAAGCAAAATTTGGGTGTCATTTGTGCCAAATCCATTTCTACCGCTACATACAAAAGCAGACAGAGCTTCCTTTACTTACGCCCAGCTGACAGCTCCAACCTCTCCCGGCCCCTCTGGGGAACAATTTGCTGCTGAAGAACGCAGATTCAGCTTCCCAAGGGACTTGGCCACTTAATTACTGCATTAAATGTTACAATAGGAGGAACACAAGCAGCCCTCGCTAATGATCCACGGTCCAACAGTGAAGAAGCAGCACATTGTCAGACGATCCAGCGCCAAGCCAAACTCAATAATTCAGCCCCGGAGCTGATAACGATCTGCACCGCAGCCACATCCATCCGATAATGCAGCACTCACACCATTTAATACCCGCGCTCCACAGCGAGGACACGGGGTTAAATACCATTTACTTTCTGACAAGCATCCAACCAATAACATAAGCAAAAGAGAAAGAGAAATACCACGGCGGCGTATTCTATGCATCTGTTGTGATGGAAACTGTCAGCATTTTCCTAGCACAGCTCCACCCGCTATTACAGCGCACAAAGCCCGTATAAATAAGGGTTACACAAAGCCGCTATTAAGACACAAGTGTTACATTTCAAGGAAAGACTGTGCGGCTGTCGCTGCGAGGAGCTGATCAAGATGTCTCACCGCAGAACGCGCTGCGAAGCTTCGCTGGCCACGAATAGCAGAAAAACACAGGGCGCTTTTAATTAATTATTCTATTACTAATTTTTGATTATGAGTCACTGAAGCATACGGGGCCTTTATTAATTTAGGTTGAGAACATCTCTAAGGCTGCACTAATTATTACTTTCTTACTGGCTCTATTAACACTTTGTTAGAAAATGCTGCGGCTCATTAGGAGTGAGCGGATAAGAATACATTTACACAATTTAGAGTTTTAATATAGAGTTTCACATAGAAGCAAAGTTATTTAGATCTGCAGATCTACTTAAACTACTTTATATACACAAGTTTCTTAAACAGGGGTATTCCAGGCATTAAAGGGGTTGTCCCGCGCCGAAACGGGTTTTTGTTTTTTTAATTCAATAGGCCCCCCGTTCGGTGCGAGACAAACCCAATGCATGTGTTAAAAAAAAAAAAAAAAAAACGTTTAGTACTTACCCGAATCCCCACGCTGCGGCGACTTCTTCCTTACCTTAGCAAGATGGCCGTCGGGATCTTCACCCACGATGCACCGCGGGTCTTCTCCCATGGTGCACCGTGGGCTCTGTGCGGTCCATTGCCGATTCCAGCCTCCTGATTGGCTGGAATCGGCACACTGACGGGGCGGAGCTACGAGGACCAGCTCTCCGGCACGAGCGGCCCCATTCACGAGGAAGACGACCGGACTGCGCAAGCGCGTCCAATCGGGCGATTAGACGCTGAAATTAGACGGCACCATGGAGACGAGGACGCTAGCAACGGAGCAGGTAAGTGAATAACTTCTGTATGGCTCATATTTAATGCACGATGTACATTACAAAGTGCATTAATATGGCCATACAGAAGTGCATAACCCCACTTGCTTTCGCGGGACAACCCCTTTAACTATTGATGACCTATCCACAGGATAGCTCATCAATTATTGACCGGCAGGTACCCACCCCCCCTGGATCCCCACCGATCAGATGATCCTCTGACCCGCTGTCAGTGCAGAGTGGGTGGACATCCACATAGCTGGTCAGAAGGGTTGGGCTGTACAAAACAAAACAGACGCAAACGCTGTTGCAGAATGTTCCATCCCGTGTGAAAGGTCCCTTGGAGAAATTTTGAAAATGTTTTCTAATCTCTGGAATGCCCCTTTCCCAATTGATGACCTTTCCCAATGGAAGATTGCCTGCATTATCAACCCTGGCTGCTACAAAATCTACAAACCTGTCGGCTTCTTGTTCCAACATCCTGGAGAACAGCTGATTGGAGGAGCTCCCAGGAGGAGGAGGACCTCCACCCATCAACTACTGATGACAAATCCTCAGGATAGGTTAAGAGATGGTGGAGTCCTTAAGTTTTTACAAAAAAACCCCCAAAAATCTTGACCCAGTTATTCGGGAGGATCACCAAATACTAGGCCCATCACCTCATATTTCAGCCTCTCTAGGCTGCACATCCACACATCTACCCTTCACTCTGCAGAAGGTCAACCGGGCTGAAATATCACGGTAACCGAACTAAACAGCGCCAAATGGACCCCATTGAGTATAATGGGGGGTCTGTTAAGTTTCTGCTCAGCTACCTACCATTTTACGGGAAGAAAAATGCACTGCATGTAACGCCATTTCTTTCAATATTTTGTGATGAAAGGAGGTTCCAGTGCAGGTGTGAACCAGGCTTACTGTAGTAGAGTGGTAACCTCACGCTTTTATAGATCAAAATTTAATTTCAAGCTGGAGTTGATAGTTTTTTGGTAAAAACTGACTCCACTAGAGGGGGGAAAAAAAAACAAAAACAAAACAAACATTTTTATTGCAGAGCGATAAAATCTCAATACAAAAACAGCATGGTCTTACGTGTTTCGAGCAGACATACAGCCTTTGGTTATAGATACAAACCTGCACCGCTTAAAAGCATTCCTCCACCCAATAGACACACAAAGATTAGGAACTTGTACAACGTGTTTGTTTTTGTCTTTTTAAATAAAGAGTATGCCAATATTGTTAAATTAAGTCAGATCTGCAATTTATACCAAGTAGCATGCAACACTACAAAATAGAACAAAGTGACTGCACAGCACACAACGCCTAAGGTCACCAGCAGAGAGAGGGAGACTGCAGAAGGTCTAAGAGTCAGGGTGCGCGCCGTCATCACCTTCTCCAGCTGCATCTGGGTAAACATTTGCACAGGTCTCCACCGTGCCAGCACCCACAGTCCTGAACACTAGATGCCGCAAGGCAACTCACGGAACAGATCACCCAAGTGCTCAGTGCGTGTTTAGAGAAAAGATTACAAGATCTGCAGTCTTCAGTACTTTCATAACCCCTTTAAGACAAAAGCCATTGTATTACACAAATTGTAGCACTGTACAGGCTTTCTGCCCAGTAGCTCACACAATACATGTGGACCACAAGACGGGGTGGGGGTGGGGGGGAATGTAGAAGACGTGGCACTGCCAACTAAAACTTCATTTTCTATTTTTATGTATATGGAAGTGTTATTAAGGGAGGAAATAAAATTTTAAAGAGCCATACACTCTCCCAGCCTCAGGAAAGAAGGAGGGGGGAGGGAGGTAAGCACATTCCAGAGCATGATATCGGGCAGAAAAATATAGTTTTCAGTCTTTGCCTACAGTTAACAGAGAAAAAGAAAAAGCATAAAATGAACTTGAAGGAGTCTCTGGATGCTGTGGGTGATGTTCTGTGAGATAACAACGCTTCACCTCATGTCGGTGGCAGTGGAGCTCTTCTACTTGATTAATGTGCTCAAACACAGAGAACGGCAATGTGTGATATTTCACAGAGGGCCAAGACTGCTTGACAAATACGCCTTGTGGTAGAAATGATAAGTGGCCAAAAAAGCAGAAAATGACCATCCTCTACTGAGTTCTGCTTCTCACATGATTTTTATCACACTGCTAGGCCACAACATATTTTTATAGCATGCGAGTATATCACAAAAGGGACGGAGGAGAGGGAGGGGGAAAAAAAAAAGAAAAAAAGTGTATTTTGGCAGCGTGTTCGCATGTAGAACAAAATGTTACTGCTCTAGTCAGAAGAGAATGTTGCAGATGATACCTATTAATGACTAACGCAAAAAAAAAAAATGATATTACAGAACCAGCTTTCAAGGCTATTGAAGATCTCATGCCCGATTACAGATGCGTTTCACAACATTGACACCCAATGTAACGATGGGGTGCGTTAGAAAAAGCACCAAAACGCACTAAGAGCAGACAGCGTTTTCGAACACAGGTCTGAGAAGCCCCATTAAAATCAACGGAGGCGCTTTACAATGCTATGAAAACGGTGTGTGTCTGGCCTTATGGTCCATTAAAAAGAGGGAACACACACACACAAAAAAAAAAAAAATCCACACGCACGTCCCACATGTCCCATTTTGGTGCAATTGGACATGAATGGTCCACTCTTTTGCACATGGACAGGTTGCCCCATGTACTCTCTGATGCAAGTTGAACAAAGACTCTTGGGAGCAACTCACACTTGGCCATTGGAATGCAACCCGATACAAGTAACCAAAGAATTGGCCAAACTGAAAAAGACGAAGGCTGATGAGAAATTGGCTGCTGTACCCTAACTTTTTGGTCTGTTTTCTAGTCTGTGGAGATTCTACCCCCTATAATAGTATAACTGACAGCTATAAGGATACAGTAATGTTATCACCCCTGCAATAAGGGCAGCTGAAGAGCTCATACTTGTGATTCGCCAATGTGTTCCGACCACAACTCCTGGGGCGAGTCATCATGGAACATTTAGTTTCTGGACATACTGTCTGCAGGCAGTGATCTCTACAAGCTGGATTATGCTCTTATATCAAAAGGGATTTTAAAGAAGATAATATAGGATATTGTTCACAGCAAGTGAACACCAAGTTTTCCAAGTGGAGGTGCTGGAAGCAGGAAAAATGGATAAGAATATATTCAACTTTTCCAGAAGCCAAACTGTGATAGCTAGAAGACTGGAAGAGCTTGGGCTTATGGGGTGCTCCCAAAAAAGGAAAGTGGTTTGTACCTACTAAAAGTGGTCTAAGGACGGACAACTGATAAACTGGCAATAGGTTGAGAGCTGCCCAAAGCTCACTGATGCACATAGGGAACAAAGGCTAGCCAGTTTGATCCAATCCCAGAGAAGAGCTACCGTAACTGCTGACAAAGTTCATGTTGGCTATGACGGAAAGTACCAAAACACATAGGGCACTGCAGCTTGCCATGTAGACATCGACCAGTCACAATGACCATGCTAACCCCAGCCCACCACTGAAAGTGCCTAAAACAGGCATGTGAGCATCAAAACTGGACCACAGAGCAATGGAAGGTGGTATTCTTGTCTGGTGGTATTCTTGTCTTGTTCTTTTCCGCAACGTGAACAGCCATGTGTCGGATACCTAGGGGAAGAGTTGGCACCAGGATGAACTATGGGGGGGGGGGGGGGGGAAGCAAGCAATTGGGATGCTCTAGGCAACGTTCTGGTGGGAAACCTTGTGTTCTGGGATTCGTGTGAACATTACTTTGACAACTACCTAAACATTATTACAGACCAACTACACCACTTCATGGCAAAGGTATTCCCCAACGGTAGTGATGTCTATCAGCCGCATACATTGCTGAGGAACATTGAGAGAAAGTTCAAGGTGATGATTTAGCCTCCAAATTTCCCAGAACCAAATCTAACCGAGCATCTGTGCAATGTGCTGGGGAAGACAAGTCCAACCCATAGAGGCACCACCTTGCAATGTACAGGACTTGGAGGCTCTACTGCCAACATCTTGGTGCCAGATCCCACGGGACACATGCAGAGGTCTTCTGGAGACCATGTATTTACAGGGCAGGGTTATTTAGGCAGCACAGGGAGGGGACCTACACAACGCTTGGCTAGAATATGGAATAGCATAGTGAAGCCATCAGCTATGGTTAATTGGTGTAGGTCTGTACACGTATAGAAGAAGTGTACATAAGTATAGACACAGACATAGTGCAGAAGAATAAACTACGAGCATCTGTCAGACAGAAATGAAGGATTAAATATTATGTGGAGGCACAGTAACATACCGAGTGACAGGATACATATAAATCCATAATATGCACTAATACCACAATCCTCACTTTAATTTATGTATTTGACCTACTTGCACACAAGATGCAGATCTGTATCAAGAGAGAACAAAGTGTAGCAACTAACTTCCATCAGCCACAAGGTATAACATACAGCTGTAAACGGCCCAAGATCAGTTTATTTTTTTTGAAAACTCAAGGATCTTATGTCAAATAAAATATTTTAATTGGAAAATAAACTTTAATGGTGGAAAATCCACCAAGGCTGTAGCGTCAGTTGTGGCATCAAAAAGTTGCAATTATGGCACAAGTGATGTCTTCTTGCACAAAGATGATCACTGATTTTTAGGACAGCTTCGCCGCTTTTTCAAGAGGTGGGTGGGGTTTGGTATCCTTATAATTATGACTTTTATACCTGGTTCTAACTGGATCTTCTCTCCTAGCTGCTAGTCCCTACAAGCACTGGCCACTAGAATAGAGTTCCTGTAAGCAGTGCCAGCTGGCTCTCATCCGAGACTATGCCGATTTCCTCACCACTACTGACAGGGATTGGGAAATTTAAGAGAAAAGAAAAAAAAAATAAATAAAAAAAGAAGTGTAAAAGTTAAAGCAAAACTTTATTCCTTTTTCACATGCGACATACCGACCTCATAGGTCTTTGTAGAAAAGGCTTTTTAGCTGTTAAGAATCTGAATTCCAGATCCCGGTAACTGTATGTGGCGAGTCCATCATTTGGGCAATCGGATGTGCTGTTAACCAACTGCAATTTATTTGTAGGGATTGGGAAGCTGAAAGGGGGAGAGAAGAGGGACTACTAGGCAGCAAATCAGTGGAGACAGTAGTGGGGGGGGGGGGGGGGGGAACACTCAGAGTGGTGCTTTAAGTGTGAAACCAAAGCATTTTAAGGCTTCATTCACACAGGTGCGGCTCAAAACGCGTGAACGAGAGGCAGCCGTGACCAAGCCAGCAAGGGGCGGAGAGTGGGAGAAAAGGGAGAGGGAGTTTAGCAGTCATACTGTTAAACTCACTCCCACCTCCCTTCTCCGGCCACTATCATTGGCTCCCATAGGAGTCTATGCAGCCACTGCCGTATTCCGGCCCAAAAGATAGTTACAGTACTATCTTTTCTGGCCGGCGGAAAAGCTATGCTATTGCATAAGCTATGACTACACAAACAGGCAGATGTCGTTGCCGCACGCATGCGATTATTAAGCTAGCAGGGACATTAACATTGATTGATATATAAAAAAATATAATGAAATCTGTGTTGCCCATAGCAACCAATCACAGTGCAGCTTTCATTTTACCTCAGCAGTACAACAAATGAAAGCTAGACTGCAATTATCTCTAAAAATAGCATTTGTGATGACAATCAATAAGGCTCAAGGGCAAACACTTAAGGCAGCAGGTGTACATTTAGGGAGAAAAAAATGCATTTCTCAAAACCTTTATATCCTAGCAAAAGATAGCAAGACCGGAAACGTAATGTACAGAACTGTGCTGACATAGCAGATTATAGATACATTCCTTTCACCATTTCAACTCACAGCAAAACACAGATTGGATTTTAGAAAAAATTATATACAAATTCCACGCGGACGAAGTAGTTGGTAACAAGCAAATATCCATCTATTTCTGAATGTCCAGATCTCAGTAGAGATGGGGGGACAGGAAAAAGTACAGGGTGTCCATATGCTGTTTGATGTAAGTTGCACCCAAGAATCTCGGGTGCAACTCACTCTCAGCAGGAAGGAGTAAGGGGGCATAAGTCTTATGTTGTCAATGTACCCGGCGGCAGCATTGTACTACATGCTAGGTGCATGTGATGAGAGGTCTCACACTGAAAACAATGGGAGAAACTCCGTTGTGGCTGTCAAGTTCCCTTCATCCCCAAAGTGATGTGAAGCTGTTATGTCATGAAAACTCCTTGCAACCTCAGAGAATTCACGTGTTGGGGAGTGCGATATGGGTGGCGGGATTCATGGCCCCATATCATGCCCGCCCATTTGAAGTCAGCCTTAGAGACCTTTCACACAGGCGTAGCAAGTTTCGGTTGGCTGTATCACAGCTACAGCGCGGGGAGAAGAAAACAAAAAAAAAAAACAAAAAAAAACACAAAAAAACCAGATGACCAGGCGCACAGATCTGCCATTTGTACCCCCGTTCAGACAGCCTGGGTCCGGCGCATATATGCCAAACCTGGATTGCTGTTGGGGCGGGGAGACAGCTTAGCTCTGTTAAACTGCCTCCCCCTTTCCGGCTCTTGATAGTTCCTGGAACATCTTCTATCTTTCCCGGCCAACATAAGAGCGCCATGTCAGCCGGCCAGGCACTTTTATGCAATGGGAATACGCCCATCTGAACTGCTGCATTGTATACCAATGCAGATGGTCAGTGTATATCGGTCAGGCGTGAAAGTGCGGCCGATATACGCTCATGTGAATAAAGCCTTAGATGCCAACATTTTCTTCCTGTTGAAGTTCATATTCTTGGCCAATACCATTATAGTTACTTCCTGTGTAGTAGGCCACAATATACAGAGAGCAGCTGTTAATTCCCTTCCTTCACTTCTGACACATCAAAGTGTATTATTCAACACAGTGATGATCAGCACGCAAAATATTTTTTTTTTAAAGTGTAAATTTTTTGTAACTAACATTGTATTCACGCCCTCATTCGTTGTTCAGTTGTTTGAATAGAATGGTAGAGTTGGAAGGGACCTCCGGGGTCATCGGGTCGAACCCCTGCTCAGTGCAGGATTCACTAAATCATCATCATCATCATCATCATCATCACAGATATTTGTCCAGCCTTTGAACACTTCCATTGAAGGAGAACTCCCCACCTCCCGTGGTAACCTGTTCCACTTATTGATCACCCTCACTGTCAGAAAGATTTTTCTAATATCTAATTTGTGATTAGATAGGTCTGACTAAGGAAGAGTAGAGGGGGATAATTACCTCACGTGATCTAGACTCTATGCGTCTCTTAATACATCCCAGAATTGTGTTTGCCTTTTTGGTTGCTGCATCACATTGTTCACTCATGTTCAGTCTATGATCTATTACTATACTCAAGTCTTTTTCAGATGTGCTGCTGCTTAGCCCAATTCCTCCCATTCTGTATGTGCCTTATTTTTCTTGTCCAGATGTAGGACCTTGCATTTCTCCTTGTTAAATACCATTCTGTTAGTCGCCGCCCACTGTTCAAGCTTTTCTAGATCTTTTTGAATACTCTCTCTCTCTTCCCTAGTGTTAACTATACCTTCTAGCTTTGTGTCGTCAGCAGATATGATCCTTTTCCCCTCAATTCCCTCCCCCAGATCATTTATAAAAAGGTTGAACAACACTGGCCTAGGACAGAGCCTTGTGGTACCCCACTTGATACATTCTTCCACTTAGATGTGCAGCCTTTTATGACCACTCTGAGTACAATCACTCAGCCAGTTGTGAAGTCACCTAACAGTTGCCTTGTCAATCCCATATTTTCTCAGTTTAATAAAGTATGGTATGAGATACTTTGTCAAATGCTTTACTAAAGTTAAGATATACTATATATGCCGCATTTCCTTGATCAACTTAGTCGGTGACTCTGTTATAGGCGGAAAATAGATTAGTCTGGCATGACTTGTTTGTTACAAACTCATGCTAGCTCTGGTTAATTACTCCAAGTACTTGCATACATGTGGTTTGATTATTTGTTCAAAGATCTTTCCTGGTATAGAAGTCAGGCTCACAGGCCTGTAGTTTCCTGGATCCACCTACTTCCCTTTTTTGAAGATAGGGACAACATTTACCCTTTTCCAATTTTCTAGGACTTCTCCTGTTCTCCAGGAATTTTCAAAGATTATGGCGAGTGGCTCAGCAATTACCTCTGCTGCTTCCTGCGTTTAGTCTGAAGATTATCATTCACTTTTGTTCGTCTGAACGATTTTTGTTCCATCTAAATGCATCCAAGGGCATTAGTAAAACTGAATAAAACTTCTTTAGAAAGTCCATCCTCCCACACCCTCCCTCTTTGGAAAAAGTGTGAATATTTACCCATCAGCTCTACTGAAATGTCTGATTCAGGGCCCGTCCACACTGTCATATGTCATAAATGAAATGCACCAATTTTTATTTAAAAAGATTTATGAAGAATATGTAATGTACTTGCGTATGGGCTGCAGGTATATATGCGATAATAGAGAACAATGGGCTCGGTCTCACGTATATACACTGCAAAATAGAACATGGTACGTTTTATTTTCCTCTCACCGAATACGCAATTACGACACTCTTAAGTGAGCCGAGCAGGGTAAGGCATACGAGCTACCATGTATCGCACGATCATGTGAGCTCAGCCTTATATTTCTAGTAGGAACAGAGTAACCATCAGTGTTACATTCTAAGAAAACCAACGTTCCAGAACTCTTCTGTTAGAGCGAATACAATTATTAAGCAGACATGTGAGGGGCGATGACGGGACCGCGTTGCCAAGTCTAAAAACACAGGCAAAATGAAAGAAGATTAGGATAGTTAATCACATTTGTGGCCTGCACACTAATGTTTAAGCCCACCGGCAGAGTCTCCTTGGAGACACAGAGTAATGCCGAATATTAATGAAAACAGAGCACACATGCTGGTTTGGCCATCTTAAAGAAA